>NC_086319.1:286562292-287162292 GCF_036172605.1 Pelobates fuscus | reverse complement strand
TCTCAAGGATCCAACCATCCCAATAAATGAGACTACAAACATCAGAAAGCCCAGGAGTACCAAGATGATAGCCGGTGCCAGGAAAATGCCTTCCAAGGTTTGGTGTTTCCTTCTTTCGCTCTCTGCATAAATGCCAATGCATAGGATCACGAGGCCTATGAGCTGTTGGAGAAGAAACCAAAAATTATATATAGGAAAAAACAAAATTTAAAAAATCTATTGGCACCAAGTTATGCCCTAAAAAATGTCTTTAAAAATAGAAAGAGTGACAAAGGTTTCAAGGGATGTAAGAATTGCAAAGCTTGCTCACAGGTTAATACAGATAAAGCCATGTCATACACCAGTTCCACCACTGGGAAGAAGTTTCACATTAAGTCGGGGATTGGCTGCCGCTCGGACTTTGTGGTTTACTTACTTCAGTGTCCGTGTGGCAGCCAGTATGTTGGACGTACGAAGAGGTGTTTGAAAGTGAGGCTTCTTGAACATATCAACAATATCAAGAAAAAACTTGAGACCCACTCTGTTCCTCTCCATTGCAACAATTGCCCACATTTCTTTTTAAAAGGTTTACGGTGCATGGGGATGGAACAAATTCAACCACACTGGAGAGGGGGGAACAGAGAAAAGCGTTTGGCCAAAAGAGAGTCCTATTGGATTCATAGACTGGGTACCCTTACACCAAAGGGACTGAATGTAGATATGGATATCATATGTTTTTTGGATTGATGGAGTTAAAAAGAGATAGAGATATATATACTTTTCTTTTGATATTGAAAAGTTTTTCCAAAGTTTTTTGAAATTTGAGCACACCATTCTTGATGATTTGATAAAAGAAATAAATCACGTTGCATATTATAAACACATGCAATTATGAGATTGCGATTAAGTACGATAAATAAATTAGTTCAAATATAATATGCAAATGTAAATATGGATATGTCACTTTAAAATGAGAGATTTAAAAATTATAGCTATATATCTACATGAATTATGGGTTTAAAAGGCACTTTAAGAACTCACAATCTATTAATTATTAATGGCACATAATATGAAATTTGTGATATATAGTTTAAGAATTAATTTTGTATGCACACTCGGATAGGAGGTTGTTGCATCTTTTTATACAATTTTCTGTCTTTATTATAAGGTATAGAGGATATATTAATGTTCCAACTGACATTATGGGTAGAAGCTGTTGCATTCATTTTTCATTTTTCCTGCTCTTATAATAAGTTAGAGAGGACATATTAATATCCCTATTGGCATTATGGGTATTTTGTAGCAATGTATAACAGCCCTCTCGTTTAGATTTTCAAGTACCATGAAGCAATAAACGGATTCATTTCCTTGTATGGTGGAACGCACGGCCATGTTTTTTTCCCGAGTGTGGAACGCATACAGGTCACGTGACCGGAACGTAACGCATGACGTACGCGGAAGTGATAGGAAAATCACACGAGGAGGAATTTCAATCTTCGGCAAGAATCCACACCTGAAGAAAATACCGGGCAGCGAATGAATTTTGAGAGGAAAGAAGACACCCACTATTCCACCAATGACTTGGAGGGATTAGCCCTATATAAGATTTTATGTGTTAGCGTTTTTTAGGATGTCATTTTTTGTACATGTAACTGCTGGTTTTATTGAAAAGGTCCCTGAGGAAGTCTTGTTGTTCAAAGACGAAACGCGTAGGACCGGTGACCTGTTTTATTTTTCATATTTGTTTTTATTTATTGTGTACACCTCCTGATCAAATGAGTGAATAAATTGCCTTGGAGGAATTCTTCTGGTCGGAGTCTGTTTTGAACCATCTAGCTGACCCTGATACCCCAGTGGCTACCACTCGAGGAGGAATACTGATTGATACCCCCCATTTACATCGTGGGGTGGCACCTTTAAAACGCTAAATCCATTTGGAATCTGTGAGTGTATACATACCAGTACACTACCTTTGAGTATCAAACAATATTTGCACTATGTTTTATCCTCTATTCTAGGTACATCAGCAGAATCCCTAAAATATCCTATCATTTATACTATTCTACTAAACGGTTATCAACTGGGAAATAACCTTGGGAGCTGTGTACCCAGAAGTTAAGTTTTTTAATCACTTTGTTTCACGGGTGATTTTGTTTGGAGAAATAGGAGACCATTAACTCATAGCATCGCGTGTGTTAAACAATAAAACATTAACAAGAGGATTAAATAATTGACATTAATCAAAAAAGCAATGAAAACAAAAAAGGTACTGGCTTAACTCTGATAATAAATATTCCAAGATATTTGCTCTGTGATGCATAACATTCACTAATTTAGACAAAAAGGGGTGCTAACAGCTTGATTGCCAATGGTAAAGTGCCAGTTTTGGCTGCTACGGTTCTCCCAAACACTTTTTTTCTTTCATAACAGTGGATGATTCCATGGCTAATAACAACTGGGCGCATTATCTATTTTTTGTTATGGTGAAATTATACCTCAACACTTTCCATGAATCTGCAACTATTTTTCATTATCCATTGCATATGCCATTTCACTATTATTCATCCTCAATCCATTGGCCAGTTCAACCCCCTATATGCCATTATTATAAATCTCATGAAAATTGACTGACTCCATAAAACACTAAAAATATCATATATAAATCTAAATCTAATTTGTTATGCGCAGCCTGGGTCAAGAGTCCAGTCTAGTTAAATAAAGTGGAGGATTGCATGGAGGGAAGTTGATTAGATAAACGTTTACCCCTGCAAACCTGCGTTTAGATACTATTTTTATATATACATATATTGTAATAAAGGAACTATTTTGGCACCATATATTCTGACTGCCATATTCCTTTTTATTAGATTTTATTATTTTACTTTTTTTAATTCCTTTTTTATTTGTACCGGACTACATTGATGTTTAGAACTTGGGAAGGAAGCATAAATAATCCATAGGTGGGGATTATACCACCCATATGCTTTCATCGAGCAGTATAGCCTGCTCTATATATCGTGAGTACGTTTTATCTCTTAATATTGTTTTATTTATAAAACAGAGAGCACTATATTTTATTCCTTTTTACTTTTTGGCTGAATTGTACCAACGCTGGATCTTTGATTCATTTGACATACCTGCCTACCAGCGTCACTTCACACATCCTTGAGTGGGGATTATTCCACTTCACGCATTCAATATCAGAGCTGGATTTTAGCTCTGAAAAGTGTGAGTAATACTTATTACCATTATCCTATTATTGGGTATCATTTACATACTGTACCATTGGAGTCCTGTTTTTCCTTTCTTTCTTATATGTTCTTCTGAACTACAAGCACATATCCGTGAAGACCCACTCCATTTTCAAGTGCCTTACACATTCGAGAGGATTGTACCATTTTGGACTTGCGTAAAGTTTTCTGGACTTATATTTATTATTTTACTATTTTATTGTTTTTAGGCGCACACCTTGTTTTCTGTTTTGTGCTACTTTTGTATTCTATTTACTATTAGGGGATCAAAGGGAACTCCCCTTCCATGTTAAGGTGTGCAGCCGGTTATTAAGGTTTATATATCTCTCTGTGGCAGTTTAGCGCTGACTCTTCTCCCTGTTTTTTTCTTAGCCTATCCTCTACCCAGTCTGACCGGGAGCTTTTCAATGTGCCTGGAGGGGACAGGGAAGAAGCAGCAAGCAGCTTCCTGTCAGACTGGGTAAAGAAAAGGGCCCTCTACTGCAGTCCATGCTACAGTAAGGGGTGGGGAGACACAAAAGTGGTATCAGGAAACACAGGGTGGGGATGACAGCCAGGAGACATGGGGGGCCATCAAGAGACACAAAAAGGAGAGTAAGAGACAGAGGAAGAGCAAAAGGTAGAGTAAGATACAGTAAATTAGTAAAATACACTAACAGGGGGTAAGACATTCAAGAGACTAAAGGAGGCAGTAAGAGAACACAAAAGGGGGAAGAATACACAAAGGCATGAATAAGAACGGCAAAATGTTGATACAATATGCAAATGGGGCCACACAAAAAAATGATATACAAATGTGGAAAAAATATGGGTAAGAGGGGCAAAGATGGTTAGGAAAAACATAGGTCAACAAAAAAGGTGCACAGAACAGGTCTTCACCTGTGTAGCAAAAAATGCTTGCACTGACCCTGTGTCCCTGCACACAGTTGCGTATACACGCAGCAATTTGAAATGTTAAAAATCAAAAAAAAAAAAGAGTCCCAAATGACACTGGAGAAAGCAATATTTTCAAATATTTGCAAACTATGTGCACTCCATTCAACTAAGAATTTTCGAGAATTCAAAGTGAATTTTAAATTTAAGACCAACGTAGTTGAATGGAAGCATAACATTTTGCTATTCGGTCTTAAATTTGAAAATCACTTGTAATTCCTGACAGTTCTCACTTTAGTGAATACTGGTAAGTCTGATTGTTATCTTAAATGGGAATTGTTGTGAGTGGAAAACTAATTTAACGTTTTAGATTTGTCTCCTAAAATCCACTCTGAATTCGCTTCTAATCCAAAAAAAGTCACCCTTTAGTGAACAACCGTGACAGTATACACCTTGATTCACAAAACTGTAGATGGAAAGGTTAACAGACAGTTATAATCCATGGTTTGGCTGCTATACAGCAGTTCCACCCATCAGATATGAAAAATTGAACTGCTGTCAAGGGCTGAACTATGTATCCCATAAGCCATCAATAAGCACACCAGCATGGGTTATGTACAGCTCTTCTGAAGTCTTAAAGTTCAATACCTGCTGATTATGTCAGATAATCAGGATACTTGATTAATCGTACCTTGCTTGTCTGAAATTGAGATACTGTGTGTTTCTAAATCATCCTACAGGAAAGATCCAAGGCAAGTTCTCTCTTAATTAAAAAAACAAATATTATTGGGGCAGAGGCTGAATGCCTTGCTGTGAAGAAGCGTTTTACAGGAGCTTCTCTGAAATTGACATAAATATCCTGATGTAAAGCTCCTAAATAGCGGATTTTCTGTTCCAGTCAGGTCTATTGGTTCTTGGAACCATCGAGACCTCATCTGCCGATAAAAATCAGCTACTTAACTTATTTTACCGTGACTTGGTGCATGTCGTCTAGTTGCCCATTCCGACAAAGAAAGAGGCCGACCCCAGGCTGTGGTGGAGCTGCTTTCTGTGGCATTGAGCCATGAAAAACATGCCCCCCTACCCCTTTGGACCGGTTGGGGTTATCTCAATCTATACCGACTTGCTGAAAGCCTTTATTAAGAATGGTGCTTCCATTCCCATACTGCAAAATAGCAGACACTAACATGAGGAGCAGACATAGAGAAACCACAGACACACCTAGAGCTCTGGGCTGGATGGGTAAATTTGCCAAATATATATCATCCGCTTCTGGGACATCCTTGCTAGACGGAATGCTCAATCTATAACAGGCTCCCAGGGCCCTATGTAGATAATGAGGTGGCAGTGAAATAAGCAGTTTCCACCTGTCTAGGCCCATTGGCCACAAACACTTGAAATCCAAGAAAGCCAAGGTACCAACCCACTACCACAAGAAACTTTCAGGAGAACTTGACTGCGGCCGAATTACCTTCCTGCTGTGGTGTGATTCTTAAGTTGCCCCTGGCATACAGGATTGGTGACAGACGCTGGACTTGTGAATTGGAGAAGCTTGCCGGGGTGCGCACTCTGGTACCGGTCAGCTGGCTCTACTGAACAACCCTGAATAGCTTTGTGGTTTTAAGGTAAATGCCTAACTCTGTTGATAAAACTTACAGAAACCTGGTTAGGTTGTGAGTTGGCCTACTTGGCATGATTAGAGTGCGACCTCATGCATGCACGTTTCCAACCAGAAGGTAGTACAAGGCTTAGTCAGACATTATTTGATAGCAAGTCTTTTCTTAATGAGGTGCAACTTGTGTAGCGTATGAATTGAAAGTTTAAGGTTATACATACAGCAAATTGTTTCTCACATTATTTCAGTCGCTGTCGGTGGTCAAACAATCTGTAGTATATTATTATTATTTACAAGCATAGTGTACTCTAGCGGCACAGTTTAATTCCTTGAAATACACTTGCTAAAGCTAGCCAACTAATAGTTCCTAACTATAGTCCTACTTTGAGCTATAGTTGACTTTCTTATAATTTAATGGTTTTATTTTACTTTTATTTTCGTGTTTATAAGCATAGCCTACTCTAACACCACAGTACTATGCCTTGTAATTTACAAGCTAAATCTAGACAGCTATTACGTATACACGTAGAGAAATTTTTGTCATAAACTTCATTTTAAAATGCAGAGTCGACTTATCCTCGGGTCAGTGCTAGTTTCGAGTATGCAGAGTGTTAACTTATGGAGATTGAGATACAATCATATGGTTTGATACGCCTAGAGTCAATCATACAGTGGCCATGATTTCGTATAAAGTGCAGCGATTGCTGCTGTCATCGCTGCTGATGACTGCCACCTATCGGTACCCTTTCCACTTCACTGTTAGCATTCTGTCAGGATTACAGTATGATCCAGCACGTAGAATTGTGTAACACAAAGGACTGATAGGCAACGTATACCGGACCTTAGAATGGCCGGACTAACGTACCAAAGAATAGTCAGGAATAGCCGAGGTCAAGGGATACAGAAAGAGACACAACGATAAGGAAAAGCCAGGGGTCAGGAATGCCAGAAAACAGGGAAGTCAAAAACAATGCCAAAGTCAAATAACCAGAATCAATAACGCGCTCTCGGACAACCACAAGGGAAACCACTACAGGGAATGGAGCAGGATGAGAACTGGGCCTGAATACCCCTCCTCTGGATCTGATAGGGTGTAATCGGCCTTTGACCCCAAAGGCAGTTACCAGGTTCCATTTGCATAATTGCTGCTCAGCACAAACCCTGCTGTGGATTTGATTGCTGCTCGGCTCAACTTTTCCTGTCTGAACAGTAAATTCCATTAATCACATTTTTATAAGCAGATGAATACATGACACAGTCACAGTTAGCCGCATGCAGGACCACTAGCTGGTGAGATAGCGCTAACCACGTGTGCCTGCCGCGTGTAGGCACAGTCAACTAATAGCTTTGGGGATGGGCGTGTTCACTGAGATGCAGAGAAGTAGGTACCGTGAATGTTTGATTGTTCCAGGATATTTACCTAGGTAAAAACTGACAAAATTATAAAAAACACAGATCTTCATAGCCCCAAGTTTTACCCTCAACTCATCCACGAGTCATAGCATATTTTACAATTGTTGGTCAAAAAACGGCACTCGACTTATAGAAGAGTATATAAGGTAGATACAATTAAATGTCCAAATTTGACAACAAGCAATGTTTATCTATGTGCTGTTGTTACTTTACCATACCCCAATTCTTTTATATAACAAAAATGAGGTGTTTTTTCTTCAGCCAGTTCAGCTTATGACATGTATTATTTAAGATTCATAGGGTTATGCAGCTCTATGCTGGTGATTTTAATAGTCTGTAACATGTCACCATCTCAATAAAAATAAGATTGACAAATATAAAAATAAAACAAAAAACAATATTATAACATGATGGATGGGACTTACACTGTGCCAGGTACAAGATGGCCAAACAAACATATTCCTAATATGACCTTAAAACCATATCACAGTGAACCTGATTTTCCTCAATATTTCTCCAGCCAAGTTGCACTAATAATATAAAAAAAAAAAAAAGAGTACAGTAATATTTATATAAGCAAGAACCACAATGTTTCCTACAAAACATTGAACTCCTGCAATTAAAATTACTAGCTGCATCCAAAGTATCCCTAGGTCTAGTTTGCATTATGGGAGACAATTTATTTTCTATTGAGATTTCTGGTTAAAAACAACATACTAAAGTTAAAAATAAACCTATTTATGGTTAACCTTAGAGTGTTCCTTTAAGATATAGATGAAGCACAGGTAATTGGTAAAATCTCAGATTTATAATGATCCGATATGAGTGCATGCAGTACAGATAGGAGGTTTTACAGCACGTCTATTATTATAGAATAGGATTTATTTCCAGACCAGTTTATTTGACACCAGCCCTTAAAATCGCAAAACATACTTTCATTGCAGAGCACATAGGAATGAACTTTTAGCCATCTGAAATAATGTCTCGACGACGTCTCAAAATATGAAGAGCATGACTTGGCAGGCTACTTAATATGATCCCCATAACACCATCATTTAAAATGTATATGTAACTATACCTCTAACTCGCGTTTCTAGCAGATGGTACTTTGGGGATACTATTCCAGGAGATGAGTTTAGATAGAAATGTGTTCTGCATAAGATCTTTATTAACTATCCTTTTCAATTTAGAAAAGTGACTGGTTTCATTTGTTATTTAAATTGCAAAGTATGAAAAGTTTCAAATGTTCCGGGAATTGAATTATCTGCAAATGCGGTTAATTTTTCTTTAAAAATCAAGAGTATATTTCACATTTAATAAAGAAATATATTAAAACAAATTCCACAAAAACAGAAAAAAAACCCTTTTGCAGGCATGATAAAACTATTGTGAAAATGTTCAAAAATTACCCAATAGGTCAGAAACAAGAGGATAATAAATCTTAGCACTCACCTAAATGCAATTAATGAAGCATTGAGAGTACTTCAAAAGAACACACCAAGCACCATAACCACTACAGCTCGTTGTAATGGTTAAGGTACAAGGTGTACGCTTGTGCCCCGTCCTAAATAAGGAGTCAAACTGTTTTTATTATTATGATATTTATAGAGCGCCGTCAAATTCCGCAGCGTTTTTGAACAGTATGACTTTTTACCTGGAGTATGTCGGGCACCACTCCCTGCCTCTTCTACCCTATCCTGATAGCCAATAGTACCTTAGCGGGAACTTTATCTCTCCTCAGCTAATCCTTGTAAGGAAGGTCTTAGCTTATTGGCTGAAAACATTAGCCGGTTGAGGAACTTCAAGCTCTCCAGAGACATAAGTAAAGGCAGGGAAGGGCACCTGGTGAAGCCTAGGTAGAAATTCAAATTGTCCGAAAGGCAGAGAATTGAGCAGCAAGACTGCAGGGACCTTATCTATAGACAAAACCTTTATGAAATAAAAGTTGTTTTGGTGACTATAATGTCCCTTTAACTTGATCTTGGAATTGCACAGCTTAAAGAGCCCATACCAGTAGAATCAATCATACTACTGCCTCTTGGCTCTAGTGATGGGCTAATTCTTTCTTGGGCAACACACACACACACACACACAAACTGGACAGAATGGACATAGGCATCCTAGAACTGAGAATACTGCTTAATACCGAATAGCTTTCTTTTAGATAACTTAAAATATTCTGGGATTGATTTGAAAACTCTATGTTTTGCAGTAGTAACAGTTCTACTCCAAGCAGAGGAGGTTAGTTCTGCACATCTGTCCTTCCTGGTTTTGTATAGATGGTGAGTTCTGACTAATGTTTGACTATCACTTACGATGTACATATATTTTTGCATAATTTTAACACAACAGAGAGAGACTACATTTACAGCATGCACTTATATTAGTAAGTGTTTTAAACGGTTTAGTTTGAAAAGCTTTATTCTATATAAAAATTAGCCTCTTTACCGCTAATAAAGTATTTTCCATGTGTTCTAGCTTAATATCTTGTGTTGTCACTTCAAATATTGTTCTACAATGTTACACAGGTTTGTCATATTCCTACATTACATAGTTTTTAAATTCCAAACTTGCACAAAACGATGTCAAAAGCTTTTAGGCGTGTATTAAAAAGGCTTGCAAACAGAGAAGCACAGACTCAGCTATGGCAGTCATTTTGTTAACGTGGCCTCTGGTTTAATCGCATCTTGCATCTCAGATGGCATCATATAAATGAAACTGTTTCTCTCCAGTGGAGACCGGCATAACCTCTACCAGTACCAATGTGGTGGTAGGGAAGCGAACGAGAGAGCCCAGCAGAGTTAAGATCAATCCACAGGCGGAGATTCAGGCACTTTTCCTGCCTTGATTAGATCAGTAAGCCTTCAGGGATAATATGTCTGAAGCATTCAGTTCTGCTCGAGAAACCTGGTCCAGTACCAGGGTGTTCTCCAGATGGGGGGGGGGGGGGGGGGGAATTATCACTCTTTAAGAAACTATGAAATCAAGTTTTAGAAGCTTAATTCCGGTAAATATCTGAGGAGGTCCTGCAAAGTGCTTCTTGCTTAATCAGGAGTCAAGCCCCATATTGCCTTATTGATTTTAAAGTTCTGGGACAAGGTTTGTTATTGCCAGGCCAGTTGAGCTAGAAGTTAAGAGTCGCTGTGGATAAAGAGAGTCTCCTTTTGGCTGAATTGATTCCTAAAAACAATCTCTTTGCAGGGGCATAAACACTTGTTTGAAAATTACACCAGCGTATAAAACATTACTATTGATTTAGAAAATTACACCATTATCCAGTTTATTTATAAAATATTGTACCAGGATGGATACATTGAGATTTCTCTCGTTTTCAAGTATGTCCTGGGTCTTTGTCCACAAAACATTGCATTGTTACAATATTACAAAAATACAATATACAAACTTATATATATATATATATATACACATACACACACACATATATATACATATACATACACACACATATATATATTTAGATTTAATACATAACAGACATACCAAGGGCACACATCACAAACAAGGGGGATACATAGCAACATAGTTTAATTTCTCCTCTTCTCTGTATGTTTTCAACACAACAACATCTTAAAGGGACACTATAGTCGCCAGAACAACTACAGCCTATTGAATTTCTTCTGGTGAGTAGAATCATTACCTTCAGGCTTTTTGCTGTAAACACTGTCTTTTCAGAGAAAATGCAGTGTTTACACTACAGCCTAGTGATAACTTCACTGGCCACTCCTCAGATAGCTGTTAGAGATCCTTCCTGGGTCATGGCTGCCTAAAATGCATCCAAACATTCAGTGTCTCCTCCCTCTGCATGCAGACACTGGACTTTCCTCATAGAGATTCATTGATTCAATTCATCTCTATGAGGAGATGCTGATTGGCCAGGGCTGTGTTTGAATTGTGCTGGATCTGCTCCTGATCTGCCTCTTTGTCAGTTTCAGCCAATCCTATGGAGAAGCACTGTGATTTGATCAGGCTACCTCTTCTGATGATGTCAGCAGACAGCTTGCTTTTCTAAAACAAACAGCATGCTGAGCTACAGCTTCAGGCTTGAATACAAGTAAGATTTTGCTATATTTCAGGAGGCATGAGGGGCCTAGGGGGGCTAGATGGTGGTTTTAACACTATACATGTTTGTGTTCCTGACCCTATAGTGTTCCTTTAAAGGGATACTCCAGTGCCAGGAAAACAATCAGCTTTCCAGGCACTGCAGGTCCCCTCTCCCTCCCACCTCCCAATCCCCAGTTGCTGAAGGGGTGAAAACCCCTTCAGTCACTTACCAGAGGCAGCGACATGTCGAACGTCGCTGCTTCTTCCTCCGCCGCCGCTCCTCCTCTACATTACGTCGGCCGGTGGGAGAGACTGAGCCGCACATGCGCATTAGAGCTCCCCATAGGAAAGCATTGAAAATGCTTTTCAATGCTTTCCTATGGGGAATTGAGCGACGCTGGAGGTCCTCACACAGAGTGAGGACGTCCAGCGACGCTCTAGCACAGGTTTTCTGTGCTATGAAGCAGGAAGTGCCCTCTAGTGGCTGTCTAGTAGACAGCCACTAGAGGTGGAGTTAACCCTGCAATGTAATTATTGCAGTTTTAAAAAAAAAAAACTGCAATACTTACACTTGCAGGGTTAAGGGTAGTGGGAGTTGGCACCCAGACCACTCCAATGGGCAGAAGTGGTCTTGGTGCCTGGAGTGTCCCTTTAAAAATAAAAAAAGACCAGATTTGGAAAAACCTAATCAAGTGTTGCAAGAAGCAACAATGTATCGTCCTAGCAGTATGATTGGTTTGATTCCAAACCAACCAACCACAGTCCTAAGAATAAGAACTAATGGTTTCAGTCTTTCCCACCTTGACTCCCCTGTCAGAGCAGAGCCCTGTACTATATTACTCTTCACTATGCAGCCCATGAGGTGAAGAAAGAGGAAAGGTCACTCACCAGTACTTTTCAGTTTTTGTGGGCCTCGATGGACCCCATTTTTTTATTTTTTTATTTTATTTTAGAAGTCTTTTCTGAACAGCTTCTAGTGAGAGATTTGATTGGTGCTCTTTATGACATACTAACGCGTAAAATACCTTATGTCTGTTTTAATAAACTTTTTTTTAATTCTTTTTTTAGTAAAAGCTGCAAAACCGACATTGTCGCTGTTTGCTTCTCAGTATTTTCCAGTGAATTGCCTGTTAAACTGATGTTTCTCATATAGCAGCCAGTTTATAGGCTTCGTTTTCTCCATACATCGGTTTTCTCACACTATGGTAAGTTAAGCACTTATTCTCTTACATTCTTAGACACCTGAGAAATTTGGATATGAATCAATAATGCCATATAACGTTGGAAAAAAAAGGTAATTAATCAATATTAGAGTTTATGCTAACAAATTATAGAGCTTCTAGTTAAAATATTTTTTTCTGTGCTTACCTTTTTGTGATCCATTTCTGGATCATAACACACACAAAATATAGTATTTGTACTTTGTAGATATAGAAATCAGTTAAATAAATGAGCTGTCATTTTAGTTGCATTCGAATATTATTAGGCCTTTCAGGATCTGGATCAGACAAACTAGTTTTCACTGTAACAGTTCTGACACATTACAGATTCTAAAGGGATTAAGAATAAAATGACGAGAAGTATTTTTGAGAATTTTGGACTGCTACGTCTGTAGGAGTATGCTGTAATGTAATGTTAATGAATGTAATGTTCATGAATGTAATGTAATGTTCAAATATGGTAAAAAATTATATATATATTTAAAATTTATTTCTAAGATTTGTACTTTGTATGTGCTTTCTTAAAGCGACACTCCAAACCACTAAGCAGTTCAACTGACTGTTTGGTCTGTCTTATTGGATGAAAGTGCCGATTTAAAGAGAAACTGGCACTTATGACCTTAACCCGGTAACACCTCTCAGCTATCAAACACAAAGCCAGTATGGCTCCCTTTATCGTTCACCTTTAACACTAGCTCAAGATGGCTCATACAAACACACTTGTTTCAGTGCTTCTCTATGAGCAGTACTGCGCAACTAGAACATCACAGCAATCGCCATGCACACACCCTGCCTCCAATGCTTCTCTATGAATGGAGCAAGAAGATTATCTCGCCGCTGGAAAACAGGTAAGCAGCTTGATTTTTAGAAGACTTTGGGAGAGTCCCTAAATCAAAATTAAATAAAAGGAACCCTCCAACGTTGGAAGGAAGAGTATTTTTTTCTAATGTGGAAATGTTGCTTTCACCAAACATGAAAGGAGCGAGCTAGTGCTGTCTGCCTGATCGAATATTCCAGAGGGGACTCCAAGAAACATCATAACAGTGATGTTAAGGGCACAAAGGTAAAGTAATATGGTGGTATAGAAACATTATTAATGTCTTGGATGAGAGATAGCCCAAATATGTGTCAGAATGCACTGCAAGGCTGTGTCTAACAAGATTACTTACGACCTTAGGCTGGACCTTTCCATTAATGCATTTCTAAGCAAATTTGTTGTAATATTAACACAGCGACAAACTAGAAATCAGTCCTGATTTCAGAGGAAATGAGCTGGTGCTTGTCAAACAGAGGTTACAGATTTATTCTTTAATATAAAGAGATTCAAAGGGACCAGTCAGCCATCAAATTATTCTGTCTTGAAGATCAAAGAGTCTTGATTTCTTCTACGCCTGAATCAAATTGGCCTTCTTTGTAGTTTCCAAAATAGTGCTAAAAAATAGGTTACATTTCTAGTTTTTTTTTTTTTTTTTTTTTTTTAATGTGCCAGTTCAGTTCATATTTGCAACATATTTTTTATAACACTGTAGGCAATGTAGTGTTTTCCAGCTATTTTTAATAGTAAAAGACAAACAGGCATCTCTTTTATTTTGTCAATCTTTCTTTTATTAAGGCATGTGAGTTGGGTTACAGAATGAAGAAAGGGAAATGTACAAGTTGAATACAAAATAGGGATATCACAGCATTAACATTAATAGTTAACATTTCCTAGATAGTAATGTCTCATTTTTTTAAGTTTTTTTATAAGTAGTTAGAATTTAAGCACGCTAAGCTGTTGCGTCTGGCAGGTAAGACATGAGTAGGTGCACAGGATTAAAATAGTAGTAGGCATGCTATATAGAAACAGTATGTAGGTTAACTGGATGTAGGATGGGTACCAAATAGGAAAGACCTTCTGAGCTGACATGTCAAACGGTATGGTCGCTATACCATCAGGTGCTGGGCCAAGAGACCTCCTGTGGTGGGTGTTATAAACAGTTTGGTTAACATATGAAAGAGTAACCAAACTTTAAGTTGCATATAGGTTGCAATGCACTTTGTTTTTGTTTTTAAAGGTAAAGCATACAAATATGAGATAACAGTGTGTATATTCATATATATATATATATATATATATATATATATATATATATATATATGAGAAAAATAACAATTCAGAGTATACCAGCTTGGCGACAGAATCAACATTCAAGGTTAGGCATTACGTATTCTGAACAAGAGAGATCTCTTTTTTAGATTAGTATATAACACACGCGGAGTAACAGGCTATGTACATGTATCTATATTGGCAGTACATCATATTGTTACACAAGGATAGACTGTCTAGACTAATATAATTAAGATTATCTGCCTAGGCTATGTAAATTACTGTCATGGAGTCATAAAGTACATTGAGTGGTATATAATAACTTTGGATCTGCGAACAAGCCGGGTAGGTGCTCCGCCAAAACTACGCCATCTGCCCCCTGACTCTAGAAATGTGTCCATGGTAATGCTCAGTGGTCCCAGTTCACGGGTTACCACGCTGGTCAATCAGCTGACACCCTTGCGAGGGTCATCGCTTGTGTATGGGCTCCGTCCACTCAGGGGAGCGATGCAGCGTCACGAAGGGACGGTGCCACTCCGGCCCTGGAGCAGTGCGAGAGCTAGTAACCTCTGGCCACGAGCCTGGAATCCTTAAAGGTCCAGGATCTTCCCGGGCGGGCAGGTGCGGAGGGCCCTGTGTGGGTCAGGTGTGCATCGTCGTGTGCGTCTTGCGGCCCTTCACTTGTGTGGCCAGTACCTGTGGGTCTGAACCCGTAGTGCCCTCAGCCCAGGTGGGCATCTTGTGCAAGTTGCAGAAGTGGGGGACAGCATTGTTTCCCAGGCCTCCTCGTGCTGCAGACTTGATTCCTGGTAGGTGGTGCATGAATAGCCACACCTGGTCATGTGCGTGCCAGCAGCTAAGCCCAGAATCGATCAAAAATATAATCGATGGTGTCTCTGGCATTGACACTGGAGCTGGGAACTTCAGGCTGCTGCAGCTGCATGCTGCGTGTAGCCGAGTCAGTTAAGACCGCCATTTTGGAGACCTTCACCTCTGTTCAGCTTGTGATGGCTGTCGGCCCATTTGACAGGTATGAGGCTAAGCTAACTCCGTTCAGCGGGGACCGGTATACACCCACTGGTCCACAGGGGGGATGAATGATTAGTGCTTGCGTGCGGCTTGGAACAGCGAGTTCAGCCATCAAATTATTCTGTCTTGAAGATCAAAGAGTCTTGATTTCTTCTACGTCTGAATCAAATTGGCCTTCTTTGTAGTTTCCAAAATAGTGCTAAAAAATAGGTTACATTTCTAGTTTTTTTTTTTTCATCAAAAAGACAATTCCTAAGGGGCACTATAGTCATCAGAAACACTGCAGCTCAAAGGGACACTGTAGGCATCCAGACCACTTCAGCTCATTGGAGTGGTCTGGGTGCAATGTCCCATGTCCCTTAACCCTACAGTGGTAATTATTGCAGTTTCTGAGAAACTGCAATAATTACCTCTTAGGGTTAACTCTTTGTCAGGATCGGGACAGGGATCCAACACGCAGAATACAAACAGGAGATAGGTACGTATACCGGACCTTAGAATGGCCGGACTAACGTAAGGAGAAAGCAAAGAATGGTCAGAGACAAGCCGAGGGTACCCTGACACTCTTCCAGCATCAGATTTGTCCCCAGAGGAAAGCATTAAATAATGTTTTCCTATGGGGAAATACTAATGCATGTGCATTAGGTTTCCCCCGTCGATGTCAGCCGGAGTGTGGGCAGAGCCTGACCCAGCACCGAGGGACATCGGCGCTGGATTTAGGTAAATGACTGAAAGGGTTTTTACGCCTTCAGAACTGCGGGAGGGGGGCACTGAAGGAGCCTAAAGTGCCAGGAAAATGGGTTTGTTTTCCCTGACACTATTGAATCCCTTTAATGTAGTGGTTCTGCTGTCTATAGACTGTATTTAGGCAGGGTTTACATTTTTTTTAGCAGAGGATATTTAAAACATGCAACCCAACCCAAGGTGAGAAAGCCTTTTTAAGCAAAATAAAAAAAAAAATGTTAATAGTACTAATTGTAATATTACTAAGAATTTCAATAAATTAAAAAAACAACCTAACTGAAAGGAAATCTTCTAATATGTACAGGTTGTTTCTTGGTTACTGGAAGTGTCCCTCAAAGAAATTGTAATTATTCAAAGGATTCACTGGACCACATTCTGTTACAACACATTACATTCCGATCTAGAATTAGAACAGATGGGAATGTCGATCAGTGATGATCACAGCTGCTAAATAATTACATGACACAGAATAGGGTCAATGGAGGTTTCATTGCTAATTGTTTGATGTAATAGCCCCTGCAGGTCAGTCAGTCATATTAGTCAGTCTGGGAAAACAGACTACCTGTCACTGCTGTAGTTAGAGGCTGCCAGCGTTCAACGTCAGTAGATATTCGTTAGCAAGTCATTACGGATTTTCAGCACTTCTAGAACTTTTCATTCATCTCCGCTGAGCCAACATAACTCTTCTTAATACACTGACTCCGACCCTCAGGCCACAAGAAATGTTATTTTGCATCCAGACAGAAAGGGCGATGCATGATTACCAACGCATAATTCAACCTTCCAGAAACCTGTGATGTGCTTGTAATATCTTATCATTCACATTATGATTATATATACAAAATATCGCCCACAGTGCTTGGCTTCTCATTCCTTTTAACTGTTCGCAAACCCATTAAACTACGCTCAAATAATCCATTTATATGCCTGGTCATTACCCCAGTTTAGATTTACGAATCAAGTCTCATCACATACTTACCTTTTTACTGACTTTGCCAATAATTTCAGTTTATGTATAACTTTTTTTTTTTTTTTTGGGTTAAGTCTTTCCTTATGTATTGCAGTTACAGGGCTAAGCTTATACGTGCCTCCTTCCCCCAGATGACTTGTGAATCCTTTTTAATTAATACTGATTAAATGCTAATTTTTATTTTGTTTGGGCAAATTGCGGTCTTTTTCATAATCTTATCATGACAATAGTTTTTTTTATTCACATGAGAGAGTTAATAGAATGGCATGCAAAGCACCAGCACCAGGCCCATGGTATTTGGTGGAACCAAGCAGGAACAGAGGCTCTGCACAGAGAAGAACGTGATAACGCAAAGTCAAGCAGGAGAGGATGAATATATATCAAGTGATTGGTATAATTAAAGGATTACTACAAATACCATGGCCATATAACGGATTAGAATATAATGGTCCTTGGAGTCGGTTTGTGCAGCGTTTCAGTAATGCCACCTCCAGCAATGTCATTGATTAGCCTGGAAAGAGAGTTCTGGGTTGACTAATAGTAAATCTGTGCATATTGGAAGCTGTCACCAGCACTTATAGTCACCCCCTCCTCAATCCAACCTGCAAAATGTCTCTCCCTGACTGAGAGGTGATAACATCACGGGAGGGGGAAATCAGGTTGCAGGGAGAACTTGGACTCAGCGTTGCATCACAGGCAGGTTTTTGCTTTATTTCTTCATTATTGAAGTTATAGCTCCCATTACCTACGGCTAGATTTCTTCTGTCCAATTGCAGCAGTGTTTTAGCAATGAATATACATTCACATTACACCAAGGCATGCACATATTATATGCACGCATTCACAAGTACATATTACACACATGTAAACATTACATACATACATACATACAGGATTATTTACTAAAGTGAGAATTCCAAGTGAATTTGGAGTACATTTCAAATTCAATGCCAAAGTAGCCGGTAGGAAAGCATAACTGGCTATGAGAAGTTCAAGTATTTTGACATTAAATTTGTAATTCTTTCTGAATTCTCAGTGTAAGGGATAACCCTGATAGTGTTCATAAAAACCACCACACATGTTGTACATAGTCAGCGCTCTATAAAATACAGACTTTCTTGTCTTTTACACACAGACTGCTCCACTTTGTTCCTGGTTTTCTGCTGCATTAGGCACGGGCATCTATCTTCTTTATCATCTTTACTGTTCATCGTATGTCATGTCTCAGACTACATCTATCTTTTTAATATAAAACAAATCATAATCATTTCACTAGCATGTTTGTGCATTTTCCCTCCACTTGGTGTTATCTCCCCTTATCCCCGCAAAAACATTTAGAAAAAAAAAAATATATATATTCTGCGGTACATACACTATAATATATATATATATATATATATATATATATATATATATGTATAAATAAGCAAAAAGCCCTGCACTCCTACTGAAAAATGTATAAAGACCTGGTGCTCGATTGCACTATTAAATATAAGGCAAAAATAATCAGCACTCCCAGGATTCATGAAAAAGAAACAATACTTTACTTCCACAGGTCAATGTTTCAGCTCCACTTGGGAGCTTTCATTCATGCTGTCCTGATGAAAGCTTCCAAGTGGAGCTGAAACGTTGACCTGTGGAAGTAAAGTATTGTTTCTTTTTTATGAATCCTGGGAGTGCTGATTATTTTTGTATGTATATATATATATCTCACACATAAAGGAACACTCCATTGCTTAAACACAAACATTTAAATCACTGTTTAGTAGATATACCTCAAAAGAAAACTTCCATGCAGTTAAGTATGCTTTTTTTCTATTGTTGATTCATTTAAAAATAGTTTGCAAAACCTGCAGTTCTCTTGTCTTCAGTGTTTGCAAGCCCTCCCATTATTCCCCGTCCAGACTTTCTGTGGCTGTCCAATCACAGACGTCCCACTACAGCTCAATGAGAAGTCTTTGCAAAAAAGGTGCTCTGAGCAATTGTCTGCTTCTTGAGTTTAACCAATAAGTAACAGGGCAGGTTGTCTGCTTGAAACCAAGGGGTGTGTAACAAGGTTAATTTATAAAAAAAAGTGTAAATGTCTATTGAAATCTGCACTTATTGCAAAATGATAAAGATAGGACACTCACCACACAAAGCTTTTCAACAAACTAAAATGCTTTAGAACTATGAGGGTGTCCCTTTAAGATAATTAAGTAAAATTACTTTCCGTTGCACTTCCTAATAGCTCTGGATCTGCCCCTGCCTGGAACACATACACCCAAAATCAGGGTTGCTTGCAGAGGTGTAATGAGAGAAGGGCAGTCATCACCGGGCAAAGTTTAGTGGCTGGATAGGCTTAACATATGGACAGGCCCAAAATAGGCCCACTGTTCTCCCTCCTACACTACTCCACAATACTGTGGGAAAGTGATATCTCATAAGATTACTTCTTTTCAGTTCTCTATGAAAGCCGCACGGGAGGGAAAGACTCCATTAACCCCTTAAGGACCAAACTTCTGGAATAAAAGGGAATCATGACATGTCACACATGTCATGTGTCCTTAAGGGGTTAAAGGACCACTATAGGCACCCAGACCACTTCAGCTCAATGAAGTGGTCTGGGTGCCAGGTCCATATAGGATTAACCCTGCCTGCTGTAAACATAGCAGTTTCAGAAAAACTGCTATGCTTATTTATGGGTTAATCCAGCCTCTAGTGGCTGTCTCATTGAATATTTTTTATCTAATATTGTCTATGCATAGATAATATTATTATTATTATTAATAGAAGTTATTTTAGTGTCTTATCTCAAATTTAATATTTTTATTTTAGGTCTATAGAGGGAGCTATTGCTCCTCTTATTTCTTTTAGTAGGTGTTATTCCAGTTTTTTGCCTGTAGAGGGAACTACTGCCCCTTTTAATCTTTGTTATTCAAATTACCTGTCAACCATTTCTTTGGTTCCCCAACTTATCCAGGCAGATGCCATTTTGTTGGAGCCAAAAGAGATAAAAAAAAAAAAAAAGTAATTGGTCATGTGACTATGATGTCACAAAACCGTTATTTTCAAAATCCTAACCCTATTTAACCCCTTAAGGACACATGACATGTGTGACATGTCATGATTCCCTTTTATTCCAGAAGTTTGGTCCTTAAGGGGTTAAGCAGCTCAGGTCCCATTCACTCTGTAAAACACTTTTGATAAAGCCTATCCAAGGAGAAATGCATTAAGTGTATTGTTTATAACTTTATTACTATTTTATTACTCTTATTATTTTTTTTAACATTAAAGTACTTTTTTAATTGGACCTAACTTTGCTGCTGTTGGATTGTTTGGTGGGGATCATACCACCCAAGCGCTTTAGATTAAGCAAACCAGAACTTGCTCTTTAGCATGTGAGTAGGTTTAACTTATTTATTTCTGCTTACACTCCTTTTTACGTTGTACATTATTGTGGTTCTGTTTGTTTATCTTCACATATACACGGATGGATGAATTTATATCTACACCTGTATCCGAGTGGGGATCATACCACTTCAAGCGCTATCAGAGGAGCCAGGTTTTACGGAGTGTACATTTTATAGTTTTTACCTACCCTCGCTTCATAGCTCTACATACTTCACCAAATACGATTTTTATTTGTATGTTTTTTAGGAGGATACCCCCTACCACACCTATAACTTGAAGAATTGCCTCTGCACTTGATCCATAGGCGGGGATTATTCTGCCCAGGCGCATACACTGGAGCTGTACTGAAGCTCCAGGAAAGTGTGAGTGCACATCTTTTATTTTACTTATCACCACTACAGTTTTAAATACTACACTATTATTTCTTCTCTTCACATATACCTTGTCAAGGATTACTGAAGCGCTGCCCCTCCCCCCCGTTTTTATGCAGTTTTCTGATCAGAAAAGAGAGCTTTTGTATTGGTGTTCAAGCTGCTTTTGGACTATTATAATTTTGCTTCCATGCTGAATTTATTTTTGTGTGATTATGTGATAGTAATGTGCAAACAGAAGTGGGGAAAAAAAGAGCATGACATATTAACCTTCAAAATTCATAAACTGTGAGGTTTTTATTTCTTGACAAGATCCTTCCAAGTTTATTAAGGTGACATTATGTTTCAGGAAACAAGCAAACATGTACATAATGAGTCAGTGAGTCTTTTTTTTTTAAATCCATGAGATTGTGTGTCTGCCAATGTGCTCTCAATGAGCGCATGTGATGGTCAGTTTAAAAATGGGTGGAGCTTATAGATGGAGCGTGGTGGAGTCATTGCCATAGAAGCATGTCTGGACATTTGCAAAGGACAGAAGCAATAACAAAAATAAAACACACACACACACACACACAAAAATGAATAGGAGGGTGCCAAATACCAGTGTAAATAAATACATACCACATAGGAGTAAAGATAAAAGAAAATATTATGTTTGGGAAAGCGAAAGAAGAGAAAATCATGGCTCAATAAATGTATTACAAAATTAAGTTAAGGAACAAATAAAAATAACACTCACAAACCACAATGCACCTAAAATTCAAATATGTGCAGATTGTGCATATCAGCCATAAGACTAAACAGGTTCCACCTCACAGTCCCCCTTGAATAGCCAGTAGTGTCAAGGGTCGCGAACTCCAAGATTCTGTTTACACTTATGATGGTCCACCAGACGCTTAAATCTCCTTCAAGCCATTTTGGCACACTTATGGTTAAGAAAAATACTCCTGATGAAGTCCCAAAGTTTAGGGGACAAAATGAGAGTAAACATTGGGTAGACATCCAGTAGCCCGTCCCCCTTTCCTTTGCCAAGAGCAAGTAGACCATCATAAGTATTTTTTTAAGGCATCACAAAAGCAAAGGGTCCTCTGATTAGGAACCGGATTCAAAATATCCAGAACATACTCTGCTTTCCTGGCTAGAACTAGTATTAATGCACCAGTAATGCCATTCAATATACTGTGCTCTTACTTTATGGTAGAAAATCTCTCATCCAAGTTTATAAAATAATATTTAGGAACCATGGCACCCTTGTTCTGTGGCAAGCACAGACACCTACACTACTACCATTCTCGGGTATCACTGTGTTTAACCCTTTAAGGACACATGACATGTGTGACATGTCATGATTCCCTTTTATTCCAGAAGTTTGGTCCTTAAGGGGTTAAGGCTTAGAACATATAATTTGCAGTTATATAAAGTGATTGGTATCTGTTTTATAAATTTTACATGGTTTATTAATTAAACTGGAAATTGAAGAGACCGGACAAGTGAACTACAAATTTTAGGTACATACACTGCGTGCAGAATTATTAGGCAAATGAGTATTTTGACCACATCATCCTCTTTATGCATGTTGTCTTACTCCAAGCTGTATAGGCTCGAAAGCCTACTACCAATTAAGCATATTAGGTGATGTGCATCTCTGTAATGAGAAGGGCTGTGGTCTAATGACATCAACACCCTATATCAGGTGTGCATAATTATTAGGCAATCTCCTTTCCTTTGGCAAAATGGGTCAAAAGAAGGACTTGACAGGCTCAGAAAAGTTAAAAATAGTGAGATATCTTGCAGAGGGATGCAGCACTCTTAAAATTGCAAAGCTTCTGAAGCGTGATCATCGAACAATCAAGCGTTTCATTCAAAATAGTCAACAGGGTCGCAAGAAGCGTATGGAGAGGGGGCGTGGCCTAACCACGGTAGCAGAAGGTCGCAGGATTACTGAGCTCCGGGCCAGACAACGGTGAAAAACCACAAAAAACCTTTACAAATCGGGCCAAACCCGACCCAAATAGCCTCAGCTACTCCTCTTAACGATATGGGGCGTAAAACGAAGAAATTGAAGCCTGAAAAAACCAACCCGGGCACACACATTGGTGAGCTGTGGCGGAGGGCCCAAGAAGCCTCTACCGCCAACATGGCGTCCCTCCATGGGGGTTGTACGGACTTCTATAGTGACTCATCGGATGATGCGGAAGGGGAGCTTATACAGGCCGCCCTTAAGTCGCCACCGACCCGACAACAACCTACAACCCCTGCCGCTGCCCTTACGCCGGTGAGCATGGAGGCCATCGGAGCCTTAATGGCGGACCACCATAAAAAAATATCGGAGGATGTGGCCTCGATTCGGGACGCCCTGAATGGCCTCAATGGACGACTCGGGGATGTGGAGCGTACCACGCAAACCCAAGACACACAACTCAAAGAATTACAGCAGGAGGTTCAGGAGCTGAGGAACTTATCTAAGCAGCAAGACCTGCGGCTGGCTGAGATGGAGGACAAGCGTCGGCTGAAACACCTCAAGATCAGAGGTATTGCCGAAACTATAACGGACTCTGAACTACCTCACTTCGTGAGGCGGCTCCTCACGGTAATGCTCCCTCCAAAGCATGCTAAAACGACGATGCTGGACGAAATGTTCCGCATCCCAAAACCAGCTAAGGCTCCAGAATCGGCCACCCGGGACGTCATCCTGCAATTTCAAGCCCAGAGAGACAGAACCGCAGTCCTGACAGCGGCCAGGGCCCAGCCGACATACTCCTTTGAGGGCATGACCCTATTATTCTATGCGGACCTTTCGGGGGCAACGTTGGCCTGGAGAAGATCCCTGCAACAGCTTACATCACTCCTAAGGGAGCAGCATATTGCATACCGCTGGGGCTCAGCTCACACCCTGTTGGTATCGAAGGGCAACGACACGCACAAACTGCACAGCATGCAGGAGGCACCGACGATTCTGGGGAAGCTCGGCCTTCCACAGACCATACTACCCCAGCCAGCACCCAAGGGGAGACGCCCGAACCCTCCAAGCTGGGAAAATGCTAGCAGCGTTGAATTTGTTCCCAGACAACAAGCCGGCACATCCACAGTCTCTGCCACAACCTGAAGATCTACGTGAGTTTTTGGGGACTTTACCATACCGTGAGGGTCTTCATTTACGGAGACTGACACATGCTGCCATATTGTACAGCGGACTAACCTAATGGCTTACACCCCCCCACTGAGTTTATGTTCGCAGAGTCGCAGGTGGGGATAGTGCGGCCTCACACCAACCAAGTCTATACAACGAACCTGTCGATGTGATCGGCTCACACCCCCCTCGGATACTTAACGAACTCACCCACCCCAGGGCACCAGTGACGCCATCCCGCGGAACTGATACGATAAACTCGGCCCTCGTAAACCCCGTTACAGTTTATGCTCTCTCAGTGTCAGCAACTCTAACATTGTTTTCAGCACATTAGACCCGGCAGTCTGCATATTTTTTAGACTGTAGTTTAAGTTTACGTTAACCTGTTAATTTTTCTGTTGTCTACTTGGTAAAAGTATGGGGCACGGTCTGCCAAGACCTGCAATGTTCTACAAACTACTGGCGACTACTGCTCTGTTCTGCCGTACATCGCACAGGCGACCTCTGCTTACATTAATTTGTGTCTTACTTTATCCTCTCTACTTCGTAGGGGGAGTCTTTATGCCTTACCTTGATCTTAGGCGAATCATTATCACCTTATGGATAACATAATTAAACATACTGTAATGCCATCAATGGTATAATTACCAATGTAGGACTTACTAGCCTGTTTAGATGCCCAATGCTGACGATAACATAGTATGCCACACTGTGCCTGTTGGTACATTACATTACATTATGTTACCTCATGTTATATACATATTTGATTTAGCTAAACGTGTAACCAACCGTATCATTTTATGTCATGTCAGTTTGAACTTCACATTTGCACTTGCATTTACAATCCCACTGACGCATAGGTCTACTAAGAACTATACCTTACTGCAACATTAAGCAAGATTAACTTTACTATATACATAAGTAGCCTAGCAGGTTTACCATAATTGTATTTTAGCTTGTTATTTTCATGATGGGAAAAAAAAAAACTGTACTGTTTAACCTGCCACGTTATGTGATATTGTGAAACTGCTTGCAGCGGCTGTCGTGGCTCTGCATGCTCAATGTCAATTCACGTACAAATAAAATAAAGAATTAAAAAAAAAAAGAAGCGTATGGAGAAACCAAGGCGCAAAATAACTGCCCATGAACTGAGAAAAGTCAAGCGTGCAGCTGTCAAGATGCCACTTGCCACCAGTTTGCCCATATTTCAGAGCTGCAACATCACTGGAGTGCCCGAAAGCACAAGGTGTGCAATACACAGAGACATTGCCAAGGTAAGAAAGGCTGAAAGATGACCACCACTGAGCAAGACACACAAGCTGAAACGTCAAGACTGGGCCAAGAAATATCTCAAGACTGATTTTTCTAAGGTTTTATGGACTGATGAAATGAGAGTGAGTCTTGATCGGCCCGATGGATGGATTGGTAAACGGCAGAGAGCTCCAGTCCGACTCAGACGCCAGCAAGGTGGAGGTGGAGTACTGGTTTGGGCTGGTATCATCAAAGATGAGCTTGTGGGGCCTTTTCGGGTTGAGGATGGAGTCAAGCTCAACTCCCAGTTTCTGGAAGACACCTTCTTCAAGCAGTGGTACAGGAAGAAGTCTGCATCCTTCAAGAAAAACATGATTTTCATGCAGGACAATGCTCCATCACACGCGTCCAAGTACTCCACAGCGTGGCTGGCAAGAAAGGGTATAAAAGAAGAAAATTTAATGACATGGCCTCCTTGTTCACCTGATCTGAACCCCATTGAGAACCTGTGGTCCATCATCAAATGTGAGATTTACAAGGAGGGAAAACAGTACACCTCTCTGAACAGTGTCTGGGAGGCTGTGGTTGCTGCTGCACGCAATGTTGATGGTGAACAGATCAAAACACTGACAGAATCCATGGATGGCAGGCTTTTGAGTGTCCTTGCAAAGAAAGGTGGCTATATTGGTCACTGATTTGTTTTTGTTATGTTTTTGAATGTCAGAAATGTATATTTGTGAATGTTGAGATGTTATATTGGTTTCACTGGTAAAAATAAATAATTGAAATGGGTATATATTTGTTTTTTGTTAAGTTGCCTAATAATTATGCACAGTAATAGTCACCTGCACACACAGATATCCCCCTAAAATAGCTATAACTAAAAACAAACTAAAAACTACTTCCAAAAATATTCAGCTTTGATATTAATGAGTTTTTTGGGTTCATTGAGAACATGGTTGTTGTTCAATAATAAAATTAATCCTCAAAAATACAACTTGCCTAATAATTCTGCACTCCCTGTATAAGATATAAACAGAACAGTGAGTAAGCGCTAGATAACACGGTAGGCAGCAACTCTATAAGGGAATCCCTCAAAGACCCTTAAAAGTAATACAATAAAAATAGATAACAATAAGGGCTGCGCCTGGTAAAAAATAAAAAATAGTCCAAATAAAATAAATGGATAAAAAGAGAGAAAGTCTTATCTTAAAGTGTCTCGTGCAGTCGTCTAATACGGCAATATTCGGTCCGGAACAATTTTCCTTGTTTGATTCTTCCTTATGAATCCACTCATATGTAAGAGACAAAGGGTATATACTGGCTTCCTGTATATACCCTTTGTCTCTTACATATGAGTGGATTCATAAGGAAGAATCAAACAAGGAAGATTGTTCCGGACCGAATCTTGCAGTATTAGACGACTGCACGAGACACTTTTAGATAAGACTTTCTCTCTTTTTATCCATTTATTTTATTTGGACTATTTATTTATTTTTTACCAGGCGCAGCCTTTATTGTTATCTCTTTTTAACATATAAAGATATATATTTTGGCCAAAACAGGACTAGAAAGTGTTCTGCTCACTAAATGTTGATGTGACACAAAACAATAGTGTAAAACAAAAAACTAAATTGTTTCTACTAAAGCAAATGTATTTGTTTGAGCCAAATTTGTGATTGCTATTCAGTACCAGTTCAATTCACCTATAAAATCAGCTCATTGCAAGGATAGGCACAGGAATTTGGCTAAAGATCAAAAGTCAAATTGACCACAAAATAGGCAGTCCTCTTGGCTAACTTCATCCACTGTTAAGAGCTTGCCCTTAATAGAACATAGATGTTTCTACTGAATGGTTCCCTAAGAATTATGTGACAATTAGTTATATACTTACATTTTAAAACACGCTTGCTTATTTTGAAATAAGTCCATATTAAGCCAAGCTCAAATTATTTAATTTATACTCTGACATATAATAATGTGAGTTATTTCTGACAGTTTTTAGCCTCATAATTCTCTTAATTACTTAATTCTAATAATACTTACTCCCCCATAGCTGCCTCTTCTTCTCTTCCCTATTCTCAATATCTGCTATTGTTCTTGAAATAAAAGTTGTTGATTTGTTTCCATATTTAGCTTTTTACCAAACAAGTGACAATAAGACCGTTCCAACACATACACAACACACAAGGTCGAAAAGCATTTAGCCATGAGCAGATTGCCATACAGTCAGATGTAACATGTTGTAGCATGAAATTGATACAGAGTATATGTACAACAAGCAGTATAATAATAATAATAATAATAATAATAATCTATGTAAACTGGTTTATCTGTACACAATTGTACAGCGCTACCGAATTTGCTTGTGCTATGTAAATAATAATAATACAATCTGAAATTGTTTTGGAGTGATCTTATTTTATCAATTTCCAGACAAATTATTAGAGATAGGATATAAATATGCAAAAATAAAATTATTACCAAGTGCTGTATCTTTCTTTTTACTATATGATACAAGCAGCACTGTTTCCTGAGTGCCATCCTATACTTTAATTATCTGTATACAATACAGATTTGTTCAATAGCCATGGTATCATGTCTGCAGTACCACTGCAAGAATGCTCTAATGCTCATTTGACAATGTCCAAGCATTTATTATCAGAGTGTGCATCTGCAGCATCATACTGCAATTTTGTCACAAAATATGCAAGTGCTGGGAAGTACCCCAAGTAAGTTTTAATTGTAGTTACTGGGTAAAAGAGCTGTGTTTTTTTTTAAAGTTTAATCTAAAAATGTTCTTTGATTGACAGCGGATATTCAATCTGTCAATATATAAATTCTCAAATGCCAGCAGATCTGTACTGCTTTGACTCAGGGGGGTAGGGTCTACTCTGTCCCAGAACCAGTGAGGGTTGTAGGGAGCTGGCAGATTATCCTTCCTTGTTTGGTGGGGTCCAGGAGACTCTAGCATTAATGGATGAATTATATGTGTTTTGTCATGTATGTCCAACTATTCCTATAATTACATTCGACCACAATCCATGGTGAGAGAGAATCGTGGGTCCTTGTTACCACTGTGCCCATAGGCTAATTATGCAACTAGTGTATTTATTTAGTGATTTGTGAATTCAGGGCGGATTCCCTTGCTCCACTGCAAATTTTACAGTAACTCTAACCTGAATCAAGTACTCTAAATTCAGGGCTGGCCCAAGACATTGTGCTGCCTGGGTCAAAGGATGAAATGCTGTGAACCTGCCCGCACCAAAAGCACACCAACATCCATTATGTTATGCAGTGTGAGTAGTAAATGCAATGCCTGTTTTTGTAGTGACAGACACACACTTACTTGCAGATACACACTGACAGACACACACATTCAATGACAAACACACAGATGTCACTGACAGACACAGACTCTCATTGATTTGACCCACACATTGACAAACACAGTCTCTCACTGATTTGTTAGACAGACAGACACATACATTTACGGTCACATTCATTGACACTCACAAACACATACATTCACAGACACACACACACACACACACAAACACTCCCAAATTATTAATAGTATTAATATAATGTGTCCACCCTGCCGCCCTACCTTTGGGAGAGCTGGAGTGGGTCTGTGGGGCTGCTGCAAGCGGATCCGAAGCGGGGAGGGAGCTGTAATCTCCCTGCTCTGCTCCCTCACAGGCAGTCTACTGATGCAGGGAGACAGATTATGACATCATATTGCATCAGGAAACTGCTCACAGTCAGAAGGCAGCACTGGAGGAACACAGAGACCATCCACGCAAACCGTCCCCAGATAGTGGTGCACATCACTGGGCCCTGGATAGAATATATATATATATAAAAATTTAAAAAAATATATATATATATATTTTAGTTTTTTATTTAAAGGACCACTATAGTGCCAGGAAAACATACTTGTTTTCCTGGCACTATAGGGTTAAACAGCCCATAGGAAAGCATTACTCAATGCTTTCCTACGGAAGTCAGCGTCTTCTCATTGTGATTTTCACAGTGAGAATCGCAGAAGCGCCTCTAGCGGCTGTCAGTGAGACAGCCACTAGAGCCTAGATTAACCCTCAGTGTAAACATAGCAGTTTCTCTGAAACTGCTATGTTTTCAGCTGCAGGGTTGACACTAGAGTGACCAGGCACCCAGACCACTTCATTGAGCTGAAGTGGTCTGGGTGCCTATAGTGGTCCTTTAATACATTGCTAAACACATATACACACACCAGTCAAACCATAAGACTTTAACAGTGCTCTCACTACTGCAAGGGATTCTGGGTAGGTGTATGAAAATGAGCTCAACAAAGAACCACTTTCTTCACCCACCACAATTCTGTTGGTGTGTGTGTATATATATACACACACACATACACATATATATACATACACACATACACACACACACACACATACAGCCCGGGCCCCTAACAGCCCTGTCTAAATTATATTATATTTTAACAAAAAGAGTAGTGCATGAACATTCAAATTCATGGCTACAGTTTATTACAAGGACTAAGATCATCTCTGGTAATTAAATAGCACTTTTCCTATAGATATCAATGGAACAATTGCGAAGCAGTTATCAGACTTAAGTTTATCTAAACTAACAGAATTGAGTCCTAAGTGTTTAATGAACACATCGCAGAGGATCAGCCTGCCTTTTAGCATGCAGGTTTTTTTTAATCCGTTCCAAGGAGGATAATTAAACGACCACATCATCACGATTAAGTGGTATAGGTGCAGTGACTCTTTAGTTTGACCCTTTAGGTTAGTAGACACAATGTTAAGATTGTAGGGTTCACATACCGGACAGCAACCGGAAATCCTTCCACTTTGAAAACCAGTTCAGACTTCGTTCTCAATCACAAAGGGCATTTGAATGGTGTGGCGAATTCCTGCGCATACGTACTAGCCTCCTATTGCTTCCCTGTGGGGAAGCATTGAACTGGCTGAGATCATCATAAATAGTTGGCAAGACACTATTGCACTAGGATTACGAGTTTGTTTTCCTAATGCTGTATTGTTCCTTGTGCCAGGATACTTAAAGAGTGCTAGTGGAAGGAGCAGAGTATTGCTTTATAATGAGTTGACTGCACTCTTTGCACTCACAATATTAAAGGCTCAGTGTGACTACTCTTTAGCAATCATTTTTTATAGCAAAACAATCTTTATCGTGGTCCCCATAACCCGTCCAGACTCATTATCATGTTTTAATTGGTTTTATCAACAATATGCTATCCTGCTTGTAACCGGAGTAAGTACACTTACCGCACATCTTCAGAAGTGAAGAACACAATTTAAATGCAACAGACTTAAATGTTCTCAGTGGGGAGTTGTGAAGTAGCATTTAAGCTGAATTGAAATAGATCCATTAATTAAACATCCTGGGCTTTTAATCAACTATGTCAAATGCTCCTTAAAATTGGCTTCAGACAATTAGCAGCTGAGCAAGCTGTGTGTTACACTGTATGGAGCAAGGTCACATTATTATTATCTGTATTACCATTTAAACAATGCACCTTTAGAAATTCTTGCTTTTTCCACACAGTTTTAGTGTAACCACATTCCAACATTTTCCTTTTTTAAATAAAGACATTTTAAAAGGAAAATAGTTGTCGGCGAGATATATATATTTTTTTTTTTTACAAGCCAGTTACCACTTATTTAAAATGCGTATAACTTCTGAACTTTCTAGTAAATCTGTGGTTTATCTGTGGAACAATTGAAAATGTTTCTATAAAAATAAGATTCGTAATTTCTTGCATTTAAAACTTTGAGGATCTGCCTTTTATATAATTCCACAGGTGCCAGCTGTCTCGATTCTGCAACTCAATTCTATAAGAATGGATTTCAGGGACAAGTCCAGCGTTCTCAAATATAACCAGCAGTTCCCTCTGCCAGGCAGATTTCAGGAAGCAGGGGGGGGGGGGGGGGGCGCATACTAGGTCCATGTGCAAAGAACTTCAGTGGCAATCCATGCATGGTCTAACTTTAGAGGGTGCGCTGTCAATCAGCCTGGCCACTCATTGTAGGAGTGGATCCACCCCAACTAGAAGCAGCTCCACTGGGCAGCTTTCTTCCTTGCCTGCCTACCTCCATTCTACATGGCGAGTGGGTAATATTGGCAGGTATATAATTATTATGAAGGTACAAAGCAGCACATTGAATACCACAGCCCATTGAGATATTTATGGCTAGACATGTTAGTGTCCAAAAGATAAAGTACAAGCAAGCTGTTGCAGAATGACAATTCCCATGTAGTGTTACAAGCAGTAAGGCTGGCAAGTTATCATAGGAGTTGAATTACTAAAACAGCTAAAGGAACAACGGTTGGCTTATTCAATATGCATATAATCTGAATATTTTGTAAATGCATACTAGTATTGTAAACGGAACATAGTGTAGAGGGAATGGAAACAGAAAATGTTTAAAGATTCCATCACTCAGATGGCAGAGTAACAGTCAGTGGCAAAACTGCCCAGGACGCAGGGGTCACAGCTGCGACCAAGCCGTTGCTCATAAGGGCCCAGCTGCAACTGTGACCCCTGCGACTGTGGGTCACAATAACTTCCTGCCCTGTGTGACTGAGGGGGGAAGGGAAAGAGACACATGGGGGGCTGAGGGGAAGGGAAAGAGACACATGGAGGGGCTGAGGGGAAGGGAAAGAGACACATGGAGGGGCTGAGGGGAAGGGAAAGAGACACATGGAGGGGCTGAGGGGAAGGGAAAGAGACACATGGAGGGGCTGAGGGGAAGGGAAAGAGACACATGGAGGGGCTGAGGGGAAGGGAAAGAGACACATGGAGGGGCTGAGGGGAACGGAAAGAGACACATGGAGGGGCTGAGGGGAACGGAAAGAGACACATGGAGGGGCTGAGGGGAAGGGAAAGAGACACATGGAGGGGCTGAGGGGAAGGGAAAGAGACACATGGAGGGGCTGTAAGGAGAATGAGACATCTGCTGTAGGGAGGATGTGACATCAGGAGGGGCAGGGGGAAACGAAACACATGGGGGGCATAACAATTTTCAAACAGTGAAAATTAGTTACGCCTCTGGTCAGTGCTGTATTTTAGTTTTGTGCTGCCCTAGGCATGAGTAAACTTGGGCACCCCCCGATCAAAATTTCCCCACCTCTTACAGTTAAGACTGCACCTCTTCCTGTTTAAGACCAACAAGCACTTTGACTGACACGTCCTTACTGATACACTCACGGACAGATACAGAGTCATTAGCACACACATGATTTACCAAACACACACACACTGACACACCCATTCACTGACAGGCACATACCCTCATGGTGTCTCAGAGTGACATCATATTCCAGTTCCTAGCACCACAGTCATGCAAGGGAAAGAGCAAGAGGGGCATAGAGATTAGCGCTCCCTCACTGCCGGCCTACAATATGCAAGGCAGAAAGGCATGCGTATTGTAACAAGATATCTGGAAGGGCACTAAAGTGACTAGGTGCACTGCTAGGACCACCTCACAGCTGCAAGCTTGATGTCCAACATTTGATATTGCTATACTGGATTACAGTTCAGTTTTAACAGATTAATTTATAACAAGCATTTAATTTACACATTAATATCTTTAAAAAAAAAAAACAAGGCTATTAGTTTTTCATTGAACATCTATATAATGATTGCATAGAACTATAACATTCCACGGTCTAACAGGTCATCAGGACAACAAGAAGGGTATGTGGGAATCTGATAGCACTTCAAATCATGGGAATTGAGTGCTGCAATTAATGGGCAAGAATACTGAAAGTTGGAACCCGCAGAAATCATGAACTTGGAGAAATCCAATAAATGAGTCCAATATCGTGAATGGCTCAGAGTATAACCAATATGTACATATGACACTGTATGCACATGCAGGGCCGGCGCGTCCATAAGGCGGCACAGGCGGCCGCCTTAGGGCGCACAGGCTCCGGGGGCGCAAGATTTCAGTGACCGGCAGGAGGGAAGCTCTCCCTCCTGCCGGCCACCATCTCCGCCCCCAGTGCGGCAGGGCTGCGATCAGGCGCTGCGAGGGAGCTCTAACCTCTCTGCTCTGCTCCCTCGCGCGCTGTCTGCTGATGCCGCGGGAGCCGGAATAGGACGTCTGGGCTGGGTGGATATTATTTATTTATTAAAATAATTTGTGAATGTATGTGATGTGTCTGTGTGAGTGTCTGTGTGAGTGTATGTGTCTGTGAGTATGTGTCTCTGTGTGTGTGTGTGTGTGTGTGAGAGAGTGTCTGTGAGTGTGTGTGTCTCTGTGTGAGTGTGTGTCTGTGAGTGAGTGAGTATGTGTCTGTGTGTGAGTGTCTGAGTGTGTGTCTGTGTGTGTGTGAGTGAGTGTCTGTGAGTATGTGTCTGTGTGTGTGTGTGTGTGCGTGAGTGAGTGTATGTGAGTATGTGTCTGTGTGTGTGTGTGTGTGTGTGTGCGCGTGAGTGAGTGAATGTGTTACTATGAGTGACTGTGTGTCTGTGAGTGACTGTGTGTGTGAGTGAGTGAGTGTATGTGTGTCTGTGAGTGAGTGAGTGTATGTGAGTGAGTGTATGTGTCTGTGAGTGAGTGTATGTGTGTCTGTGAGTGATTGTATGAGTGTCTGTGAGTGATTGTATGAGTGTCTGTGAGTGATTGTATGAGTGTGTCAGTGTATGTGTGTGTCTGTCAGTGTGTGTTTGTGAGTGTCTGTCAAATCAGTGAGAGTATCTTTGTCATTGAGTCTGTGTGTGACTATCAGTGTGTCTGTCAATGAGTGTCAATCAGTGTGTGTGTGTCAGATCAGTGAGTCTCTGTGTTTGTCATTGAGTGTGTGTGACTGTCAGAAGAACACTAAGGGACAGGGAAGGGAGGGGACCAATAATGGACGGGAAGAGGGTCTGGTTAAGAGGCACATAGGTGAAGATGTTATTTTTGAATGGGGAGGGGAGGGGGGGCGGAAAAATACATCTTCGCCTATGTACCCAAAAATCCTTGCACCGGCCCTGTGCACATGCTAGAACATTGAGCAATGTGCCATATCCTGCAGGTACTGAAAATACTGGTCTATGCTAGTACTCTGGGCATGTGTGTGACTGCAGCAGTAAGCATCAGTAGTAAATGAAAGTGAAAGGAAGAGGGGGCGTGTTAGAGCAAAGTTCATCTAGATTAGAAGATAGTTTTGGTTGTGAAGTTCCATAGTATTAAGCAGCGCGACTAAAATTACTCTTACTTGGGACTTGTGCTTCCTGTGGATTTCAATACAGGTATATTGGAGGAAACAGAAACTGCACATGTGCGGATCGAGTCATTAATGTTCTGCATGTAAGTGGCTCACATTCACTTTTCATAAGTGGCTAATTAAAATATTGCAGTTCATGCTGGTGGCATACAACAGAAATCCACATTGCTTGCCAGCACATTAAACTTCTGCAAAACGTTTGATTCTATGGCAGTCATATAATAATAGGGAAAGTTTTGATAAATTATTTCTAAAGCAAAAATAAGGGGAAAATTAAAGAATGGTCACAGAGCCAGATTACCCTGAAGTTGTCATTGGCAGTGACTTAGGGCCCATGTCTAGGTCAGGAGCTTCGGCTTGTTTTGCTACAATGTACTCCACTAACACACACACAGTGTTGTATTTATCATGCAGTAGGTTAGAAAATGACTAGATGATAAAATCTACATAAATATGCAACTTTTACAAGACAAAAAAAAATAAAAATAACATTATGCAGAGGGATCCATTTAATATTTACATAGAATAATTAAGTATTAACTTAAATGTTGCCTTTCATAAATAATTAAAATAAATTACGTAAATTAATATAATCACATAAAAAAATTAAACCTCAATTTAGTATTTCAAACAATTATTCATCACAGATTAAGATATGAAAAAGCAGTATCAATCTCAATGCAAAAATAGACATGTTGGTGAGATAGCTTTGTATTTGCAATTCACAGATCAAGGATACATTTACATCACAATCTACGAACATTAAAGTAGCTCGGTTTTCACTTTCTCCCCCAAAACGTATTCTTCATTTCTGATCTAGATCTCTAAAGTATAAGGCAAAGTAGGGACTACTTTGTCATATATATATGTTTCCTACACGTGACAATCTTGACAAAGGGCGGAGCCTAAGGCAAGCTCTACTTCCTTTCTCAATTAACAAAGGCAATGCACTATAGTCACCAGAACAACTACAGCTTAATGTAGTTGTTCTAATGAGTATAATAGCTCCCTTCAGGCATTTTCATGTAAACACTGCCTTTTCAGAGAATGGCCTTAGATGGCCACTGGAGGGGCTTCCTGACTCTGGGCTGCACAGTAAGCAGCCCTGCCGTTCAGCGTCCCCACGCTCTGCATGGAGATGCTGAATTTTCCTTGCTGAGGTCCTGATTGGCCAAAACTGCATTAGGCCCTGCCCTCATGCTGATTTTAGCCAATCTAATGCTTTACCTATGCGAAAGCATTGGTTTGGCTAAAAAACGGCCATTTCGATTATGTCACAAAGGGGGCGGAGCCAGCACTGACGGACCTGCGTGGCGCTGGAAATAAGGCGAGTTTTAAACTTTTATAGGGGGGAAGGGGGGGGATAGGGGCAAGCCACCTAAATGGTGGGTTTAGCACTATAGGGTCAGGAATACATGTTTGTGTTCATGACCCTATAGTGATGCTTTAAGTTTCACCCTTTGTCAGTATTGTCAAGTGTAGAAAAATTACATGAGACAAAGTTGTCCGTGTAGCGATATACCCAACACGCAGAACAAGCCAAGGACAAGGGAAGCCAGGAAATCTCAAAAACGAGTGACTGAGCAGAATCAAGGGAACCAGAGTAGTCAAGAGAAAGCCAATATCAAAATACAATATAACAGATAAAGGAACGCACTACTGGGACACTAGAAACTCTAAGAACCACAACAGGACACTGTGCCTTGGGCTAGCTTTGGTTTTATATGTTTGGGGGCATGGTTAGGTTCTTGTTAGTGAAACTGTTCTTACTGTAAAAACAAACAAAAAAAACAAAACTATTTCTGAAAAGATTTGCAGACAATGGTTTGTACTGGCCCTGAATATATTTGAATAATGCCATCATATACCCTCTGAGGTGCCATATTTCAAAACTAAATAGATTTACATTTGTGAACCTTTCTTTATAACTAAAATGTTCCATTCCTTTCATAAATATTTTATTACTTTATGAAGTCAGTCTCTGCACTTTTACTAGTACTATAATAACCTTCTTTAACCACTTAAGGACCAAGCTTCTGGAATAAAAGGGAATCATGACATGTCACACATGTCATGTGTCCTTAAGGGGTTAAAACAGGTGCCCAAAATTGCACAGCTTCTTCAAGGTGGGGTCTCAACATTGATTTATAAAGATTCAAAATTATATTTTAATCCAGAGAATTAATGCCCCTTTTTTTTACATGACAAAACCTTACTGGCCTTATCAACTGCCGGTTGACATTGCATCTTGTTGCCTAGTTTGTTGTCTAAAGTGTCCCCCTGGACAAATAGGGAAGGGGGAGCATGACTGCTGCCCAAGATAGTGGGACGGTACAATGGTAGCAACAATGTTGCAAAGATGTAAGGATTTAAAAGGGGGAAGCAGGGGAGGAGACTTACCAGTCAGTAGGAGATTTTCAGTCCACTGGTTGAATTTCTTATCACTGACTGTAATTTTCCCTGGAGTGGCCTTTTCCGTGTCGGTTGCTGGAATACCTGGGCCTGCACACCAAAATAATTAATAGATTTATTAAGGGAGGAACAGACTTCAATATGGCCACCCCATCTTTGGAGGAATTAGTAAAAATGATGGCAGCTTACCAGGAGTCCCATGGCTCCTTGGACCAAGTGCTGTCTCAGGTGCAGCAGGCTGCAGGAGGACGTCTGGATCGGCCTGATGGATCTGACGTGTTGCTGAGCGGGCGGAGGGCCAGGAGGTCGAGGCCTCCGTCGCGTTTGTCGCCAAGTCCGGTGCGGAGGAGCGGAGGGAAGAGTGTTCCAAGGTCTGATGGAGGCAGCAGTGAGACCGGGCGCTTACCAGCGCGAAGATTGGCCAGCCGGAGGTGTAGAAGGGCCGGACAGGTAATGGTGGAGTCCGGGCCCCAAGATGGCGGCGAGCAGAGTGGCGGGAACCCGGCCGGAAGGTCGCGCAGCCCGCGCGCTTCTCTTCCGGCGCGGGGGAGTGGGACGTCATCACGCACGCAAGCCGGCGTGCGTCCAACGTCGGACGTCATGACGCCGCGGAGCGCATCCGTACGGCCAACTCGGGATGAACCCGGAAGTTCCTCTGCGGTGCAGGAGCACCGGAAAACATCACGAAAAGGACCGCAGGAGTGCGCTCACGGCGCCTGCGGGTCCCAGCAGAGACAGCGTGAGGCAGATGGCAGCAGCACTCCATCCGGATCTGAGGATGGTGATGACGAGGCGGTGTTCCCCAGTGGGTCCGGCCTGCTTCCTGCAGCAGCACGTGAGTACTGCGCTAGCGCTTGGGATGCGCTGGCTGAGGGTGATAGGGAGCTGAGTTCACAGGGACTAAGGGAATCAGGTAGCAGGAAGGATCTAAGCAGAGTTGGTTTTATTGGACAAGGGGAGTTAGTTAGGCAGGGTGACTTGGTGGGTCAAAAGGGGAGGGGTAGCACTGGGGAGCTTGCTAGTTTATTGAGGTCTGTTTTAGAGCGTTTGCCTAGCGATGTCCCCTCTTCTAATCAGCTGGGTATGCGGTCTGCGTCACAGATTCCTGGCAAGGACAGGGTTATGGGCATTTTGCGTCCGCGGTTGCCGGGCTGTGAGTTGTCCCCGTTGGGCCTGCATGTTGCAGCAGACGTCAGGGACAAAATAGTCCGAGGTGAGTATGTCGACTTCCTGGCGCTGGTTCCTCCGGACAGGGAGTCGGTGGATAGACCGCGGCGAGGTGAGCTAGGTGACGGGGAAAAAGGTAAGCAGCTTCCTCGCACTTTTGGGAATTGGCTGCAAGGTTTTTCGATTTTTGCAAGCATATTAACGGGTAGTTTTCCGGATAAGGCTCCCTCCTTGTTCTGTTATTTGGATCTCATTTGGGGGGCGTACAAGATTTACGGGGGGCAATGCTGGTACCGATACGACCAGCAATTTCGCCAAAAGATGGCGGTTAGCGAGGGCATGGATTTTGGTGTACAGGATGGCAGCTTATGGCTGCTGTTGATGACACCTTGCCGGCCCTCCCCCTTTCCAGGGACAGCCGGCGCGCTGGCTAGTGCGCCGGCAGGGCAGCGTAGAGGAATCTGTTGGCTCTTCAATGAGAGCCACTGTAAGTGGTACAACTCATGCAGGTTTCGGCATGAGTGTTCGCACTGCGGCGGAGCACATCCCGCCGTACGCTGTTTCAAAAAAAGTAAGTCGGGAGTGCGCCCCAAGGACGACTTTCCTAGACAGGAGGACGCCGGTGAACGTCGCAAGGATGCGCCCGTGGTTAGACCGGTATCCTAAACGACGAGAAGCCGCTGTGTTGTTGGACGGGTTTTTAGTTGGTTTTTGGATTCCGTTTGTTTTTTCTGAGGCGCCGTCGTTTGCGGTCAATTTACGTTCGGTTTTGGGTAAAGAGGAGATTCTTGAGCAGAAGTTAGACAGGGAGGTGTCATTGGGCCGCATGGCGGGACCGTTTGCTGAGCCCCCATTTTCTAACTTGCGAGTGTCGCCCCTGGGTTTGGTCCCTAAGAAAGTACCGGGGGTCTTCCGTCTCATTCACCACCTGTCCTACCCAGCAGGCGGGTCGGTGAATGATGACATTGATAAAGAAGTGTCAAGGGTGCGTTATGCTTCCTTTGATAGGGCCCTGGAGTTAGTTCGGGACGCAGGGTCGGGGGCATTGCTTGCAAAATCGGACATAGAGTCGGCTTTCCGTTTGCTTCCGGTTCACCCGGACTGTTTTCATCTTTTGGGTTGCCAATTTAATGGTTTGTTCTATTATGATATGTGTTTGCCCATGGGGTGTGCCATATCCTGCTCCTATTTCGAGATGTTTGCGACATTCTTGGAATGGGTGGTGTCTCAGGTGTCGGGTTTGTCCTCCTTGACCCACTACCTGGATGATTTTTTGTTTGTCGGGTCCGGGGATTGCAACGACTGTGCGGTATTGTTGACGGCATTTCGGCAGATCACGTCTGAATTTGGGGTCCCAGTGGCGATAGACAAGACGTTCGGACCGGTGGGTAAGTTGGCTTACTTGGGTATCGAGATTGACTCTGGGGAGATGGTCTTTCGATTACCAGAAGAGAAGCTGGGCCAGTTACTCTGCCTTATTGACCGAGTTAAGGGCTCAAAGAAAGTTCAGTTGCAGCTAATGCAATCGCTTTTGGGTCACCTGAACTTTGCTTGTCGTGTTCTGTCAATGGGCCGGGCGTTCTGTCGTCGCTTGTCCCTGGCTACGGTAGGGGTTAAACAGCCATTTCACTTTATCAGGATTACGAATAGACTGCGGTCGGATTTGCAGGTGTGGAGCACCTTTTTAGGTACGTATAATGGTCATTCTTGTTGGTTGCACCCGGAAGTGTCGAACGGTGATCTGGCCCTGTTTACTGACGCATCGGGGTCCGTAGGTTTTGGGGCCTATTTTCGGGGTCAGTGGTGCGCGGCAGAGTGGCCGTCCACCTGGCGAGGTTCGGAGCTGATGGGTAACCTGCCGTTTCTTGAATTGTTTCCCATTGTGGTTGCTGTAGAATTATGGGGTGCGGGTTTGGCACACAGGAAGGTGATTGTTCACACGGACAACATGAGTGTGGTCCAGGTGATCAATCGTTCCACGTCTGGGTCCCCTCCGGTTTTGGCATTGCTCAGGCGGCTAGTGCTACTCTGTCTTCAATGTAATTTGTGGTTGGTAGCCAGGCACGTGCCGGGGGTGGACAATGTCATTGCTGACTCTCTTTCTCGGTTTCAGTGGGACCGTTTTCGGGAGGCGGCGCCGACGGGAACCCCGTGTCCGCCTTACTTGTGGGACCTGGTTTTGGACATCTGAGGCGATTGATCCGGGGGTCTTTATCGGAGTCTTCTTGGAAGGCATACTCCGCGGTATGGGATCGCTGGTGGGCCATGGGTAGGAGCGGGGAAGTGGCGTCAGAGTCCGGCAGACTGGCCCTTACGCTATCGTTCCTGGAGTCTTTGTGTGCCGCAGGTAGGTCGGCTGCAGCAGCCGAACAATCGCTGGCTGCGCTCTCTTTTCTATTTCGTTTCTTAGGTTGGTCGGATGTCACCAAGGCTTTTTGCGTTTCCCGTATTTTGAAAGGGTGGAAAAGGCGCCGCGTTCCTGACAAACGGCGACCGATCTCGGGGGCCCTGCTGTTGCAGCTGTTGGAAGTTCTTCCAGAGGTGTGTAGCTCAGCGTACGAGGTACTTTTGTTTCGGGTGGCATTCTCCTTGTGCTTCTTTGGGGCGCTGCGTATCGGTGAGCTGGTGGCCCCCAGGGTGAGTTCAGTGTCAGCCCTTAGGCTTTCCGACGTATCAGTGACACCGGAGTGCGTGACACTGTGGATTCGGCGGTCTAAGACGGATCAGGAGGGGGCGGGAGCGAGAGTCCGTATAGGGGTCACTGGGGGTGTATTTTGCCCGGGGTACTTGTTGCGGGCATACTTGGGCGCCAGGGGTGGCGCTGAAGGCTCGCTTCTGGTCCATGCGAATGGGGCCTCCCTGAGCCGTTTTCAATTTGCGAGCCTATTGCGGAGTTGCATTGTTAGGTTGGGGGGGGATCCCAGGTTGTATTCTACACATTCATTTAGAATTGGAGCGGCAACACAGGCGAGCGCAATGGGTTTTCCGAAGGAGGTACTTATGCGCCTGGGGCGCTGGGAGTCGGGCCGGTTTCAGCTTTACGTGCGACCGCATTTGCTGTGATGGTGTGCCTCTGTAGACACTTAAATTTCTCTGTTTTTCTTTGTTTTATAGGCCAAGTTCCTCGTTATGTGTGGATCCTGGGGCACTCATATATTTACTGGGCAGCTAGGAGGGCGGAAGAAAGAGCACATGGCCGTAATTTGGGGTTCCCGTTTCAGGACGTTAGGGTACGTTGGCGGGGATTAAGGGGATTACGTTGGGATCAAGTATACGGGGAGTGCGAGCAGCTGAGTCGCTGCGTCACAGGCCCAGTTACGCTGATATTGCACGCAGGCGGTAATGATGTTGGCCGACGGCGGTCGGTGGATCTCATTCACGACATGCGTCATGATCTGGCGCGCTGTTTTGCGCTGTTTCGTGACTTGACGTTGATTTGGTCTGAGATAGTGCCCCGTCCAGTGTGGCAGGTGGGAGGTTTTGGGAAGGCGTTTGAACGCTGTAGGCGCAAGATTAATGTTGCTATTTCGCGCTTTGTACGTAGTTTGGGCGGAATAGTGGTACGTCACTTTGAGTTGGAGGGGAATAATGCGGATGTGATGCGGCAGGATGGGGTTCATTTGACCCCCATTGGGCTGGACATTTTTAATGTGGGGCTACAGTCGGGTATTGAGGTGGCGCTGTCTGCGGGGGGGCGCGAAGCCGGCGCAGGTCAAGATGCGGCAGGTCGGCTTCGCGGTGGCGGTTTCCCTGGACAGCGGAATCGAAAAGGAAAGGAGTATGACGCAAGGTCACATTGGGGAGACGACAGTCGGCGCAGGGCTGATGGCTAGCGACGGCTGTGTTGGGCTCATGGACAACAAAGAAGGAGAACTGCCTGTTGGGTCCTCACCCAACAGCTGGCAGGAATTAACAATTAAGTTTACTGTTTAAATAAAGCTGTGGCCGTTGCCCTTATCCACTTAAAAAGGTGTCCAGTGTATTATTTGGGGGCAACGGTGGGATGGATTATGGGTCAGCAGTCAAGTGTCCCCCTGGACAAATAGGGAAGGGGGAGCATGACTGCTGCCCAAGATAGTGGGACGGTACAATGGTAGCAACAATGTTGCAAAGATGTAAGGATTTAAAAGGGGGAAGCAGGGGAGGAGACTTACCAGTCAGTAGGAGATTTTCAGTCCACTGGTTGAATTTCCCACCCTCCCTCCCTGGTTTTTGTTGGTTTGTGGTGTGTTGGTGGTTTCTCGTGTTTTTTCTCATTGTCACAGCTGGCGGTTTCCCTGGACAGCGGAATCGAAAAGGAAAGGAGTATGACGCAAGGTCACATTGGGGAGACGACAGTCGGCGCAGGGCTGATGGCTAGCGACGGCTGTGTTGGGCTCATGGACAACAAAGAAGGAGAACTGCCTGTTGGGTCCTCACCCAACAGCTGGCAGGAATTAACAATTAAGTTTACTGTTTAAATAAAGCTGTGGCCGTTGCCCTTATCCACTTAAAAAGGTGTCCAGTGTATTATTTGGGGGCAACGGTGGGATGGATTATGGGTCAGCAGTCAAGCAATTCATTAATCCTTCCTGTGTGTGGTTACCCCTATTTCACTACATTTAGGGTTATAAGCTGCTTGTGCATTCTAAACCCTGCAGTGCATAGGCTTGCATTCATCTACAATAAATTTAATCTGACATTTGAGTGCCCCGTCCATCTAACTCCCTCTGCGACATAGTATTATCCATGCATTAATAATGTAATGCATAATACAGTTTCTCCATTTAGGAGAGCTCCTTTCTTTTAGCAACCTCTCTTCAGTTCGGCAGAGACCATTCTCCACAACACAGCCGTACAGGAGCACATAGGCTGCCTTCCACGTGAACATGCACATGAATGAAACAACATTTTATCAGGAGTCTGACAGTAAATGAGAAACTCATAGAAAGCAATTTTCACATCTACATCAGGAAAGAACAAACTTCACTTCTGTATTAGAATACACTGGTTTTGTTTTCACTAAATTATGTTTGTAATGCTTTACAATAACAGGAGAGTCTTTTCAGTTGTGCATCTCTGCGTGTTTGCAAAAACACCCCAAAGGTGTGTCTATTTTATTCTTCACATAATTACCTACCAGGAACTTGCATCACCTATGTAGTCTCAAGAGTACAAAAGAAAAAGGGTGTGTGGTCTTTAAGATAACTGGAACCTCCTCTGATAAGGATGTGAAGAGGCAAAGAGGTGTCAGTCACCTATCATGAGATACTATTTTTCTTTTTTGAAAAACGATGGCACAACTTTAACAACACAGGTCAATAACTTAAAGGAACACTGTAGGCACCCAGACCACTTCAGCTAATTGAAGTAGTCTGGGTGCTGTGACCCTTTGCACTTAGAGCTGCAATGTAAAACAGAGAACTCTGGGTCTGCCCTCTGTGGAATCCAAAGGACTTTTGGTCTGTTATATCAGGTAAGTGCTGAAGGGGGGGGGGGGGGTGATGCGAGGGAGTTGTGTACCGATTACCCTATAGTGCCAGGAAAACTACTTTGTTTTCCTGTAACTATAGGATCCCTTTAAGCATTTTTTTGAAATGTTAACGTTACCATCACTTTACAGTAATTATAACATTTCCAAAATAATAATATTCACAGTAAATATCATTTTGCATTATTTTACATAAATACATGCTTTGGAGTGTCACACGGTTTGCAAAAAATGAACCGTTAGTATGGCGAGATACAGATTTAAGGACTCGAGAAACGGACTTCGCTGCACACGTAATGATCTGGTAATTACTACTTTTACCAGGTTAACTGACTTCAAAGACAGTAATAATAGGCCTCTGCTTTTTATACGGACTCTCATATGATTTCAAGCTCTTCTCAAATTTCAATTTGCGAGGATTTGAAACATTTCTGCATTTGACAGTATTATTAGAACACCACAGTCCAACAGATCTACAGGACGGAAACATGACAAATTCCAGAATGTGCAAACCGAGTGGATATCAAACCTCAGCTTTTCTAAAAATGTAAAAACCGGATTGGGCAGTAAAACCAAAATCACAATAAAATGGCAGATTGCTCTTTTACGTAACATTTATTTGAAACATAAACGGCTTCAATTAAAGTTGAGGCAAAACTGAAATGTTGTGTATAGATTTTGGGGTTTTCTTACATAAGATCAATAGTTTTGAGATTATTTATCACTTTTAATAATATGACCGACAGGTTCAGAACAACTTATGAATAGCAATATTAGTGAATATACTGTAGATTATATACTCAATGGATTACTCCCATAAAAGATAAGTATAATTCTACATGACTGATCAAACAAGGTACAAAAGGGGCACTTCACAGACAAAGTAATTAAACCCTACAGAATTTAGGATAAATTCAAACTTCCAAATAATCATTAACACAAAAACTAAAAATGATAGCTCCTGGACTTGCCTCACCTTCTGTACACAGACACACCTTTTATTGCCACATGATATTACACATCTTTACAAGGAATTCACTCCAAGCCTAAACTTGTTGATTTCCGTGATTTAGTCTACTTTTAGAAATATATTAAATTTGAGTTTGGTTGTAAAAGCCACTTGTGGCGAAACCGACCTCGCCACGTGTGCTTGGAGGGGGCTGCTTGCCCGCCTCTTGCCTTTGGACTATGGCCTTGGGAGATTGGGCCCTTTTACAAAACGTATTCGGCCCTAACAGAGTGCATGTCACTCATTCTGGCCCTTTAAACACAGTGGGGCCATTCGGTACTTGCCCTGTGTGAGCAGTGATACCCCCAGATAGCTATGCCGTGGAGCCTATTCATATAATGAAAGACTATGGGAAAGACTTTAGCTCCATGGCAATTAAACTGTATTTGTGTGGTCTGCATGCCATTCACCTAATAATGTGCACGCAGACCTGAGCTATCTGGGGATATGTTACATGTCTGTGTTTAATGTATAAAAAGTAACTTTATATATTTTAAAACATAATCCTGTATTTAGGTCCCCACATGTGTAATGGAGTTTTGTCTTTGACCTGGGAGATAATTGGATTACTTCTCCAATTATCTCCAGGGCAGAAGGGAGGAAACCAGGATGCATTGTGGGGATGTTTTACTTTTCCTGTTTGAGCAGATTAAAATACTGCCAGCCAGGGGGAACAAAATATACTTTTACTAACTTTTAAACCCCTGGTCTGATTCATGCCATTTTTTAATATGTTGTTCCCCTGAATGGATTGATTGTGGATATGTATTTTTATGAGAATGCGATGTATGGTTTTAAAGTTACAGAGTATGTGTGGAAACTGTATTTTTATTGTATGTAATAATTATGTTAATTGCTTATCTGAGGGGAGGGGATGTGTGGGTTGTACTGTTACTTGATTGGTTGTTTTATGCCTCCCCCTGGGTGTGTCCTGTATGTGCACAACTGTAATAAAAACCAGGCTGGGTGTTCCAGACCTCAGATTCTGCTTGACCCTCAAACCGATGTGTCGTCTCGTTTTTGGGGGAATTGGATTGTATGCTGACTGCCAGGAGTGTAAGCGGATGTATGCTTTTCCTGTTCAGCTATTCCAGGGTTCGTGTGTTTCCAGTCGGGAGTTGGAAGATTTGTACAGTTTGCAGTCCGGGAGATTGGTGCTTGCAGTAGCTGCTGGTCTATGGAAAAGGGGGATATCGCCTAAACTGGGTTTTATCCTCTTGTAAATGAAACGGTCCGTTACACCACTGATTCTAGTACTTCTGGTGAGTGTTACCTCGAGACTCACCTTAGCTAAAAATCATAGATTTGGAATGTGAAACCTACACGTCTGTATACCACTTTGCACCTGTACATTCCCTGTTACTAGTTGGGAAATAGAGATTTTCCAAGATGCACGATTTCTACATGATTCACATGCAGATACTGTATACTCACATATGAAAGAGGCGTGCAAGCTTCATATCTCCTGCTAACTACTGAATGAGAACAAGTGCATGTGTCTTTAAAAGGAACGTTCTGGGCTCCATAAGAATTTCATCTCAATTAAGTTGTTATGGTCGGGAAAATTGATTAGGGTGGTTTGAGGAGGAATTATACCAGATAACTAGGTTCCTTATAACTGTATCTTTGGATCTGGACTGATAGGATGCTGTCTCCTTACTCTAGTGATTATTGTCCTAGCATATGTCTGCTCAGTTTGTACTCTGAGCCAATTTGGTTAATATTCAGGATTTCATTTTTTGCTCGAGGTGGCATTTCCCCTTACATGTGAGATCAATAGGAATATTGAATTCAATATATCATATATTAATTTTATATATGTATTTATGTACAATAAATAATTTAGAATGCTACTAAAAATATTGTATTTTTATTTATGTTAGAATATTTAGTCACCAGCTTCTGGAGTTTTAGCTGCTGCCTTTTTATGGTAACAGTTATATTATTCAAAGTTTTTATCTATACATATCCACCCTCGCTTTTTAATTTTTTTTTTTTTTTTAAAACAAATAAAACAGCTGGCCAAAGTGGTGATGGAGTTCCTTGTATTCACGGTCAGTGTTAATCTACATTAGGGTAGAGTCACTTTTAGTTAGATATTAGGTTTGCTAAAATCCAGGTGATGCAGTTTTTAATAATAAAAAAAAAAAAAAACAGACTACTTCAAAGAGGAACTGTTTTGCCATTTTTCAATGTGTACACAAGACAAAGTAATTATTTTATATTTTGATTGCGCAGGGAAAGCAGGGAAATTCCATTGCAACTTAATAATAATTTTTTCATAAATACTCTCTTTTCTGGTAAGTACGACACACACACACACACACACATACACATACACATCCCACCCCTCCCCCCTAATGGATCACGTTCCCAGAATATAATGAAGTATGGAAGAGAGTAGCTGCCTGAGGGTGTGGAGGTTGTGCCTGTAATGGCACCCCGGGTATAGAAGGGGTTAACTCCGCCAAAGATGTCCCCTTTCCCGAATGAGAAGTCAGCTACCGAACACTCCTAAGCGCCAAACAGGAAACATATGAATAATCCCCCCCCGCCCCCCCAGTACGAGACGAGGCTCTGTATTGAGGGTCAAGCAGGATCTGTTTAATGTGTGCTACATGCCCCTCTTTTATGCAGGTCTTCCAGCAAGGGACACTCCCATAGGGACCTTGAATAAGACTGGGACAAGTTTGTACATTAACCAATCAGAGAAATATACAGTGATAAACACTCCCACTCAATTATCTCCAGGGATAGAGCATATCCTCCATTTTCTAGGAACAGTAAAACAAAAAAAATATGTATTCCCAAAACTACCGAACAGAATCCCCACATTCATCCCCAGATAGCTTAGATCTGAGTGCACAATATAACCGAATAGCGATCAGATCCCATACACACAGTACAATCGCCATGGAGCTAAAGTCTTGTACAAAGTGCGTTTGTCGAAACAAATGGGCTCCATGGGATGGCTATCTGGGGCAGCGCCGTTCGTATAAAGTCAATGTACTGAATGGCATGGCGTTCGTATGAACCTGGAACGCAACGAGGAAGGGTCGGTGACTTGAGCGGTGTTCGTGTGAAATAGTATCCGATTTTAGTTCCACGGGTTTGTCGACGAATACCATTGGGCATTCGACTGCCCACGATAGCCGCTGCCACGTGTTCGTTCATACGAACGACGACCACCCAGCCGACCATTCTGGAGTTGGAAGTGTCTGTGGTTAACCACAAGGTTAATGAGGGCAGAAAGGTTAATGAGCAGCACACTTCCCTGCTGGGTGGTCTGCCATTCGGAAGTTCTGTCGTATGTAAGGGAATGAAATGTAGTGTCGTAATTACAAGTGGCAAATACCGAACAAACAGATGAATCCAAGTCAAATAATAGTAATCCAAAGACAGAGAGGTCTGTCACAGTGCCTGTGTAAGACATCACGAAGAAGGTGGCTTCTTAATCAAATCTATTTCACCAGCGCACCATTCAGATCCGATTGTACAGCGCTACTGCATTTGTTGGCACTTTATAAATAATAACTAAATGGTTACTTACCTTGTAATACATTAATGACAACACTGATTTATGTAATAAAAACAAACATTCAGATGTCATGCAGCTTTACTGTCCTTAATAAACAAAAATATATAAAGAAAAAAAAATACACTCGCCCCCTCAAAGTTCTGAATGTGAAATAAAAAAAGAAAAGAAACACCTTATGTAACCAGTCATAACAGTAAATGACAGCAAAGTGAGTGACATTCAGCAAATGTTTTATTTGCAGGTAGCAGAAGTTATGATGGTGAAATAATATTTTGTGGCTAAAATAGATGCTGGGCATCATATCAGTATACGTGGAGACTCTTATTAACATGGCCAGATTTCCAAAGCAGGCATTCATCTTATTAGGGCTTATACAGATCAATACAGCACTTCACTCTGCACAGCCATATTCCTTCCTGACCATCATGTTTCCATAAGACTGCATTGACAATATTTGAGTCCTGCTTCCAGCAGAGAATATAATCTTACCAGTAAAGGACACTGCCAGTAAAATGACATGCATGCCCCAGGAGAGAATGTGTGTAGGAAGATGATCTGTGTATACAGCTGTGAGGATGTGGTGTACTGAGCATGTTGTCTATCTCTGTAACGTACAGGCGTGATGTGTTTCTTCACGACTGAGCAGGTGCAACAGAACCAAAATCATCCAGAGTAGACGTATAGCATGCTCAAAGTGTTTTAGAATGCATGACCATCTTAACGATTTTAGTGTCACTGCAATGGCCATTAAAGTGTTAGCTCAGCTAGCAACATCAAGACAAACCCGGTTTCAGCTAAAAATATCTGATTAAACAAATGTGGATTCTTGTGAACACCTACAAAACGTAATTAACCCTTGACAGAGCGCACATGGAGTAGGCAGCTTCACACCAATTCTCATGTGCATTAACACAACAGAGGTTTTTTGATACCACTACATTATTAAAATATTACTTTAATTATACTACAATATCTATGATAATAGTGGTGACCAAAAACAGATTTATATAACTGTATATCACATGGGCAGGAAGCAATGCAGAATCTATGCCTTCTGCTTGTGCTAAGAGCGACAAGAGTCAACGAGCACCATCTAAACTTCATCCTTTTAACTATTGTCTTGGCAGGAGGCCCACAGGCCATATAGAAATCTTATTGATTTCTCTTTTTTTTAAACCGGTTGATTTTGTAGTCAAGCTAGATACAAAACTCACTTTGTACTATCCAAAAACCACATGAAATAGTCATGTTAACAGGGAACTGAGAATGGAATATATCAACCGTAAAAAAACAAAAACAAAAACCTAAAATAATCAACAGACTTGGGAACAATAGAATATAAACAAAAAAGGGCAACAAAGGACAAATAGATGGAAAATCAGTAGCCACACAGAATGTAAGTAAATACTTCTGGAATCATCCACAATCATCTGCTGGTGACACACAATGCTGTTCTGTAGTGTGTAAGGTGGCACTGGACTACTTGTGATTGGCAGAGGTTCATTAGTTGCAGGTCATGCAAATCGAACTGGAGTTTCCACGTGTCTCAGTAACTGATGCTAAACAGGACATTTCTCTACAGAATTTTACATTTGATCAGCTTACACTTTATCCCCATCAGGCCCACCACCCTGTCTTAGCTATTCAATAAGTAATCACACAGTTTTAGATGCACTCATAACAAAAAACAAAACAAAAAACACACAACTAAAATAATGAACAAACCTGTGAACTATAGAATATAAAACAGCAGAAAATATGCCGATCTCAATTTCCCCCAGAAGGCATCTTGCTTCTGAAATCTCAGTTTAACGAAGTGCAAAGGGCCGCTGGGGAGGGGTGCCGCTGATTGGCTGAGAGCCAATAAATGATACATTAATAAAATAATATGAATGTATAAATAGATTGAATATAAATATAATCTAAATACACTGTATATTGGACTCCTCTGTGGAATTAAACCTTTCTTCAAAGGAGCTAGCCATGAAAATGGTACTTATAAACACCTTTTTTTTTTTAATGATAGAATTTATTAAATTTGGAAACTGCCTGCAAATTCAATCCAACTGGATTTAAATTTTTTTGTTGGACTGAGTTTTATGGCAGAAAGCTGCAACTTCTGTCTAATTATGACCGTATCTAAGAATTCAAATAATTACTTTCATTATGCTGTTCTGTCTGCATTCACTGTAATTAAGAGTATGGCAGAGCTCCAATCCTGTACCAGACAACCTCCATCAAAGTCTCTCCTTTTCCCGCAGCGTGATCAGTGATCAAGCCACCCACCCAAACATTATTTGAAGCTTGATGAAGAGTGAAAATAGCACTGCCTTTATTGGTCACAGTGCATACATTTATACACAGACTGGTTGTCAACTAAAACAATACAGGTCCCACCAAGGCACCTTGAGCGTTTTGACCATTAAACATGACCAGCCGCCGGTGGTGCTGTTGGTTGCCTCCAGCAGCTTGTACAGGATCTGCCTCGTGGAGAACAATCCATCACCTCTTTACGGTCTTTCAGCTCAACCCTTCAAGATACGACAGGAGTGCAGCTGGCTCGTACGTGTGCAAACAATGGCGACAACTCTAGGGGATTAATTGGTTGGTGGTCCCATGTAGATTGGTTTCCCACTTGTTGGCACCTGTAGCAGATTGGGGAGTTTTCCCCTAATCGAGGTTTGTTGTGTAAAGGGGAGGATAGAGGTTTAAATGGAGGGTAGAAGTAGTAATGTGGTTGCTGCTGGTTTGCTCAACTTGGTTCTGTTATCTGGCCATCCTGGCACTTGTTTATCAGCCTGGACACCTCCTCCACCATCAAAGGTTGTCTGCCCCTCACCCAATCTCAGACTTCTAGAGCAGTGTGGTCGTAGAACTGCTCCAGGAGGATCATCTGTAAGGCATCCATTAAGTTGGTGGTCTTGCAGCCCTTTGCATACCAATTCCACCTGATGCATGTGGTATGTCCATTCCACATAGGAGTTTCTGTTCCCCTTTCATGGTATGCCTCAGGAGTCTTGTTACTTTGCTGCTTAGCATAGCTACCCAGTATGCTATAGCCGAGTACTGCAGGACAAAATTACTTTTAAAATCTTGGAGGTAGTCATAGATATCATCTTCTCTATCCAGGAATACCTTGAATGTGGAATAGGGCAGTTTCTTTCAGCCTACTTACATCAAGCCTTGTCGCCTCTTTGCTTGGAAGATAACTAGAATTGCTAATCTAACAGTTTAATTTCTCTAATTTCTGCTTAGTTGTAATAGTCTCTTAATACAGAGGTCTGAAGTGTAGATTTTAGTATTTGTGTATCAGCATTACTGAGAATGTGTCTGCACCTATGAGTACATGTGCTTAAAAAGGATGAAAAGGTATTATATAAATTTTAAATAAAAACTATAATGTCACTTAATCCATGTGATAGATATTTAAGTGTGTATTATATTGATCGGTTATTTTCCATATGTACATTGGGCTAGCAGAAATGCTAACTGCTTTTAATTTAGAGAGCTCTCTGAAAATATATCACACAGTTAGTGTTCACACTCAACCAGAAGAACTCACAATCACACACAAATCACACTCAGCGAAACCTGCATAATTACACACGGCCAGCACACACATCCCGCTCAGTTATATTGTTAGGATCTGGGGGGGGTTCCTTGTTTGATTATTGCACTTGGGCCCTGTGGTTCCTAGTTACACCCCAGATCAGGACATCAGTAAATGCAGAGATCGATGTCTGCATTTTGTAGTCAAAATGCCCTTGGATGTTCCTTAATTATTTTTGCTAATTTGGACCATCTAAGTTTAGTGAACAGTCCTGTAGTGCCTCTGTACAAAAAGACTATCTGTAGTATCAGGGCTTCCTGAAAACCACATATGGTCTATTGGCAAGGAACAAATATGTTGCATACTACTAGTGCCTCTGTGGTTTCATTTTTGGTTATCTTGTAAAACCTTGCAGTATTTCCTAGGTGTAGGGGTGCCATAGCCACCATATTTACACAAATCACTGATATCAAATGATGGGCCACGATGGAAAGTGCTGTCCTGTTGTATGTCAAAATCATACGATAAATAAGGAATCTACTACAACATACACATTGTATGTATTACAGGAAAACATTTTCATGTGCTGCCACAGAACATGATGAAATTATGTGTCCAAGGAATCATGGTGGTACAAAAATACATATTTTTATGTGCAACACCAACTGGATCCCTCCCCTGATGTCAGTCCAACATAACTCATCCTTCCACCCAAAAGAAGTTGGGCAGCACTGGGAAAAAACTATTGAGTCAATGTCTATTTATGGGCATACGACTGTGATGTCTAACCTTGGCAAGTTGACATCCCAAAGGTTTGTGAACTACATTTCCCATAATTCTTGTAATGCCCAAGTGCTAGCTGAGCATCAGCCTGGCTTACTCTCCATAAATACTATATATGTTTGGAGAAATCATTTACTGTTGTCAAAACAAAACTGTAAGTCTTAGTGGCAGTCTGTGGCTGCTGTAAATCATTTACTGATATTGATAAGACATTATCCTGGCAAGGTTCCAATATAACTGGTGGAATTTACAGGAACACAAGCAGAGTGCTACTAAAACAAGCTTGTCATTAGAATTTAAGGAATATGAGAATGTGTGTGATTATGAGGGGCTGTGCTGTGCTGTGCTGACACATGGCAGTTATGTGTGTAAACATAGCAGAAGGGATGTTGTAATTTAAAACCATACTAAAAATCTAGTTAATCCTTGACACACCTTCTATTCCCATTAATCTCAGCCAATCCTGGTTCCCTATGAATCACAGGTATGCAGTCCACAATAGCTGGGCAGCCAAGTGTTAGCCAGATCTCCAGGCAGCATGGGGCAGCTCTACACACAATAGATGCAGGCAGTGGGGGCACTGTTTATAGTGCAGCAGGGTCACACATATCATTCTCAGGATTGTATTCTCAGTGTTAGACAATGTATTCAGTAACAGACAAAGCAGAAACAATGGCATCCACCTACCGAGAAGAGGGTGGAATAGAAGGACAGGGAGAATTTGATCCCGTAATAGGATTTCCATGTATGTTTTCCTGCCATGTCTGACAGCCAGCAGGACAAGGCACAGCTCCTGTTTTACATGGACAGACCCGCCCGCTCCCAATTCATTGTCTCCACAACCACTAGAACACCGGTAGGACTTCCGCATTTAGTGAAAGGGAAAGCTCTGAGCTGAGGGGAGGGAGCTGCTCATTGACCCCTTCCCTGCCAGACTCTCTCTGAATGTGTTTCCACCCTTCATACTACAAAGGTTATATGTCAATAACACAAGTAAAACAGCAGCAGGAAATCCCCACTCTCACTGCAATGCTGCACGATACAAAAAGTGGCATTACCACAGTTACTGGCAATGTGATATCTGCTACTCACTATAACAGTTACCATTCATCCATTTATTCATTTGTTAAACAGTTTCTAGGTGGATTTCCTGGGTCATGGTATTTGTGGCTGGAGAAAACCTTTTTTCATTCATCAAGTTTTTCTTTATACACCTTGATAGATGAGAGTAACTGTAATGTGACATGGTCTGTCACTGTTTATAATGTATGGTATTATACATATCAAGTCAAGCTTTCATAAGTCATAACACCCAGTTTATCTGTCTATCTATGTATGTATCTATCTATACATCGATCTAGCTATCTATCTATCTATCCTCCCTGTCTGTCTGTCTATCTATATATGTCTATCTATCTATCTATCTATCTATCTATCTATCTATCTATCTGTCTATCTATCTGTCTATCTATCCGTCTGTCTGTCTGTCTGTCTGTCTGTCTGTCTGTCTGTCTATCCATAAATAAAGATGAATTTTGTTGGATTAACCCCTTCATTGGACTTGTTTTCTGTTTTACAACACAGGGTACACTGCTGTACTTGGTATTTATAACCCTAACCTGTCGTCAAACATTACACTAGCTTTCCTATAAATGTACCCAAGCAGCATTCTATGTTAATGATGCTGTCATGCCGTAGTATTCTCATAAATACAGTGACATTTTATCATAGTTTTAACAACATCCGGAATGTAACTTCATGCTCACTAAACTGGTTTCACAGATTACTCTGGGCACTCCTGGAACCATGACCACTACAGAGGGCAGTAGTGGTTGTGGTGCTTGGAATGCTCCATTAATTGATTATTGATCTCACATTGATTGTACACACGAAACATAACAGTGAATCGTGTATTATTGGAAAATTGTGCCATTGAGGCATTCTCAAGACATCATCATATCACCACGAGGCTCATGGTCGAGTAGTTTATAAATGTCTCCACTACCCAAAGATGGCTTTATTTTCAAATGCTAAATGCATCTCCATTATGTATAATTTATTTTACATTATCAAAACTCCAATATTTGAATCCTGTGAATCGTATTGCTGATGTGCAGATTAAAATGGGGAGGGTCTGCGACGCAAATAGCAGCATTGGTGAATACAATTTTGTTTTGTATTTCTAACACTATAGTGTTCATTTAAGCTCAAACAAGCACAGTATAAGTACTGATGACAGGCACCCTCTACAAGACAAGTGCCTACTGTTCGTAATAGAAAATCTGACATTTTTAAAATGCTCCTTGAGCATTTTTGTGGGGAAAAGGGGGGGGGGGGGGGGACGACAGTGATGTATTTTCACTGCACATTTTACCCCAGTAAAAGTTCTGATCACAATTAAAAATACCTCACAGTTTCTCCTTAATTCACTTTTACAGTACAGAAGCTTTTCTTAAAATTCTTGTTAGTAATTTAAAAAAAAAAATATGCGGTGGAAAGGGTGCAGTATTTACAGGAAATTGCTGTTCTTTTTTTTTTTTTCAATGTATTTTATTTTTCGTTTGACAGAAATAAGAATAACATGAAAAACCACATTGATGAAGGGGGTACAGAAAAGAAAAAGGGAGGGGGAAGGAGAGGACAGCGGCATATATCACATCTGCTTTGAAGTCTCAACAGTTGTATACATAGACGGTTTCATCCAGTTTGTACAGAGTGTAAAAAATTGGTACAGTTGACAGATTAACAAATTAGTCACTAAGCATATAACAAATCAGTTCAGGAATCCCTGATAGCGATGTGTGAGATGGCTTATACGCATCTTGTCCTAATTGGGTAGTGGGGGGAAGAGGGAGGGAGGCAGCAGCGCATGCTAACCTGTGACCGCTATACTACCTACGTTGCGCTAGATATTCACTGGCCCTATATTTAGTATTATTTGTCGTTTGGCTGTTGGGCAATTTTTTTAATTATTTTTTTCTCATTTACATGTTTCTCCATGCCGGTATTCCACCCATCTGTGCCAGCGTGTCATGTGTTTGGTTTGATTACTGGTCAGACGACTAGCCATGCATTCGTACGTATAGGTGGAATCTAGTCTACTTAGGATCTCTGACAGGGTAGGCGTCTGTGTGGACTTCCACTTATGGGCTATAGCAGTCTTAGTTGCCAACAAGCAGTGGATCAACAAATAGAGTTCGTCTGCAGGGTGGGTGTTCGGGAGGATGTGTAACAAAAAGCTTTCAGGCCTCATAGGCTCCCCGATCCCTAAGTGATTGCGCCACCTCATACCATAGTGTGGTGATCTTTGGGCAAGTCCAGAATATATGGTAAAGGGTACCCACCTGGTTCTGACACCTCCAACACATGTTATCTGACCCTGGGTAGATGTGAGCTAGTTTGGAGGGAACCAAATACCAGCACATAGTCAATTTGCAATATGATTCCCAATGGGCGAGGCTACGGGAGGCCTGTTTAGTTTTCTTTTGGGCATGGTACCATGTGTCTATCGGGAAACAGTTCCCTATATCTACTTCCCAATTTGTCATGTATGAAGGTTTTACTTGTATGTTTTGGAATAACAGTGCATGATAACACATAGATAGTGCTTTAACCTTCGGTAGTTTCCCCATACATTTTTGGATAAACGGCGGCAGGAGGGCTGGCTGCTCAAGCCGGAGTCCGCACTCTAGTGTTATATTCCTAATCCGTAGGTAAGGGAACAGTTCTCGGGATGGTAGTTGGTATTCCCTAGCTAATTCCGGAAATGGTTTGATGCCCTGGGGCGTCAGTAGGGAGCGAACATAGTGGACCCCTTGTCTCAGCCACGGGTCAACCTGGAGGTTCGAAGTCCGGGCCATCAGAGCCTGTAGCGGCGCGGCCATGAGTAGGTCGTTTTTCCTGAGAAACAGTGGGGTTGTCTGCTTCCATGTACGGATCATGGTTTCCGTGACTGGTAACAAGGATTTTGAGGTGGGGAGCTTAGTGCCCGCCCAAAGGAAAAGAGGGATCGTGTTCATGGGCATACACGCATTTTCCAGCGCTAGCCATACCGGAGGAGATGCTCGCTCAAGGATCGTGAGACCCTGTGCCAATATTGATGCTTTGTAGTAAAGTTTTATGTTGGGTATGCCCAATCCGCCTTTAGCGAAAGGGCGCCACAATGAGTTTTGTGCTATCCTCGGCGGTTTTCGTTTCCAAATGTGTGCTTTAATTGTGGCCTGAAATTTATGTAAAATGGGGTTAGGGATTGTGATAGGGAGGGTGCGAAAGAGATATAATATGTGAGGTAGTATCATCATTTTAATAGTGTGGATTCGCCCCAGCCACGAGATCTCCTTGTCTTCCCATTTTTTAAGTTGTTGGTCTAGTCTATTAATGAGCGGTAAATGGTTTTCTCTTATTATCGCTGCTTGTGATGTGGGCAGTTTAATGCCCAGATACGAAATAGAAGTTGACCGCCAATCAAAAGGATATTCTGATTTCAGTTGTGTTAAGGTGACAAGTGGGAGCCCTATCGCTAACGCCTGCGTCTTTTTGGCATTATTCTTGTAGTAGGACATCCTCCCATACCTCTCCAGCAGTGCTAGCAGGATTGGCAACGTTGTCTCCGGATATGTTAAAAAAAGGAGAACATCATCCGCAAAGAGGGCTATCTTTTGGACCCCCAACGGAGTATCGAGACCTCTAATTGCATGAATATTCTTAATGTGTCTGATCAGGGGTTCCATGCATAAGATAAATATTAAGGGGGACAGGGGGCACCCTTGTCTAGAGCCGTTGGTAATTCGGAAAGGCTGCGACAGAAAACCAGAATTGAATATTTTGGCGGCAGGATTAGAGTATAAGGCCATAATACATTTCAGGAAGACTGGAGGGATACCCATGTGTGACAGTACCGCCTGCATATACATCCAATTTAAGCGATCAAACGCTTTTTCCGCGTCTAACGCTAAAAGCATGCCTTTTTGGTTGGTGGTTTTGGCCCAAGTGATTAAGTTTAAGAAATGGCGTGTGTTGTCCCCCTGTTGTCTGTTTGGAACGAAACCTGCCTGTTCTGGGGAGACTAAGTCTTGTAGGATGGGTTGTAAACGTGTAGCTAGTAGTTTGGCGTACAATTTGACGTCCGCATTGAGCAGCGAAATAGGCCTCAGGTTGGCACATTCGGTGGGAGGTTTACCAGGTTTGGGGAGCGTAACAATATGGGCTAGCAGCATCTCCTCCGTAATGGACCCTGATTCCCTAAAAAAATTAAAGAGGTTTGTAAGGTGCGGTGTTAGAAGAGATTCGAATGTGGTGTAAAAGCAATTGGGGAACCCATCAGGGCCAGGAGCCTTGTGTTTGGGAAGTTTGAGAATTGCGGTTCGCACTTCATCTTCTGTGAAGCTGGCTGTCAATTTAGCGCTATGGTGTGCAGTCAGGCAAGGCAAGTTCGCCTCTTTCAAGAAGATGTCTATCTCCGCCTCTAGTGGCTGGTGGAGGCTAGTGTCCTGTGTGAGGTTGTAAAGCTTGTTGTAAAATTTAGCTAGTTCGTTCACTATATCTTGTGGATTGAATAGTTTTGCCTCCGTGGCTGACGTCATAAAGGGGAGTTTGGACTGTATATATTGGGATTTTAGGCGTCTTGCAAGCATTTTACCTGCCTTATTGCCGTGCATATAGTGGGAGAGTTTCAGCTTGCGCAGCTGTCTTTCTAATGTTATTAAAGACAACGCGTGTAGCTCTTCTCTTGCCTTTTCAATTTGTTGGGAGAGTTTTTTGGTTGGCCTTACTTTGTTATCTCTGTCTAGTGTCTTGAGGTGAGTGAGTAGTTTGTCAGTTTCGTTGTGTACCTTTCGTTTGTGTATCGAACCGGCTTGGATTAGGAGCCCCCTCAATACTGCCTTAAGGGCCAGCCATTTAGTGTCAGTGCGCGAGGGGTCATTTTCAAGGATTTCATAGAACGATTCAATGCATTTACACAGTGTGGTGGCAGTGGCCCCATCCTCGATGAGGGATTCGTTCAAGCGCCACGCACTCCGCCCTTGGGCCGGGTACATGGCCCTGAACGTAACAATTACTGGGGCATGATCCGACCAAGTTCTGTCTCCTATTTGCACCTCCACAAGGTTCGTAAGGGAACCCTTGTCCACCCAGCACATATCTATGCGGGAATACGTGTGATGGACCCGTGAGAAATAGGTGTAGTTTTTCTCCTCTGGGTATAGGGTGCGCCACATATCGTAGAGATCGTGCCTGTGTAATAGGGCATTAAGATGATAGCTCATAGTGTTGGCTTGTTGGAGTGGGTGTTTGCCTTCAATTCTTTTAATGTCTAATTCTGGGTCTAGCGTGCAGTTTAAGTCCCCACAAATTATAGTATGGCCCACCCTTATTTTGCTTATTTTGTTTAGCGATTTTTTTATGAAGGAGGTTTGGGAGTTATTGGGTGCATAGATGGAAGCAATCGTGAGTTGCATTCCGTTCAGTGTGCCCACCACTATAAGGAGTCTGCCTTGTACATCCACGTAAGAGTTATTTAATTGGAAAACCCAGTCCGTATGGAACAAAATGGCCACTCCTTTAGTTTTATTTGGTGATAGTGCGTGGTACACTTGAGGATACCTGGAGGGTAGGAAGGGAGGAGGGTTCTTAGTGCACATATGTGTCTCCTGGAGACATATTATTGCTGCCTTAGATTTGAGCATATCTTTGATCGCTACGCTCCTTTTGTACGGGCTATTTAGGCCATTCACGTTCATAGAGAAGCATTTAAACTGGCATGCCATTAGTGAGTTACAAATATTCTGGGTGGCTTAATAGAGGTGGGTCTGCATCCACACAGGAGTGTGGCTATCGGAAGAGCTAGCCAATCCATAGGCATTTGAAGATGGCTAGGCGCCTGGCAAGGCTTTATGGAGTTACAGGAGATCAGCGCTGACTGGGTAGGGGGGGGGGGGGAGTTTAACCAGGGTAAAACAGAGAATAAAAAAATTAAGTATATACAACGTCTCTCGAACCAGAGAGAATGACAAGGGATACAATGGGGAGACTACTCGCTCCTTATCCATTGAGAGTCCCGTCTGGGGGTCGTGCAGAGCGGGTCCGCACCCGGGCCAAATAGTTGTCGGTGAGCCGCATCGGTGGTAGTGATTACCGAGGGGATTGTCTTTGCTGACAGCAGCCTCTCTAACAACGGAGTTCCCAAAGAAACATAAATTAGGATCCTATACGGTGCCACTCCGAGGGACCTTTGATTATCAGTTGTGTTATATAGTAAACTATTTTACATGCGTTTTTTTTTTTGTTTTGTTTTATATATAATACACGTTTTGAGAGGCCTGATTTAGCCACCATCAGTTCCTTGCACTCTACTTCTTCAGAAGGGCTGTGTGATACGTAAGGGTATACTGCGGTAGTGTTCTGGGTTGGGATTTGGGGTAGCATGAGAAATCAGGCAGGTATTGTTGGGGATATCACATCAAAATAAGCATACATTAACATACTAACCACATTTCAAATACCAGTGTGCAAAAAAGGTACAGCCCCAGTTAAGCGTAAAGCAACCAGTTGGGTAGAGATCTCTATGCCCAATATGTGAGTTAAATTCTCTTGAGAGTTTAGTTATTGTTTATGCGTAGGGTCGTAGTGTGGTAGCTATCTAGGTTGGGATTTGTGATAACTTGAGTAAATGTGTCGAGTATTGATAAAGTCACAGTTACCTAGGCATACATTGATAGGCTGAGCCACATTACAAATCACAGTGTGCGTAAAAGGGTACATCCCCAGCTAAACGTGGACTAACCAATTGGGTAAAGGCCTCTATGCCCATTGCATGTGTTATAGCCTCTTAGAAACTAGTACCAGAGCAGATGTGAATCTACTAAACACATGGAGCAGTAAAGTGTTATAATAAGTACGGGCAATGGATTAAAGCATAATGAAGAATTGTGGTTACCATTTTTTTTTTTTGCATATTTTTTTTTTTTTTTGTTTGTTTTTGTTTAAAGTGTTCTACTGCACTAATTTAAGCCCCCACATAAATACCAGTCTTGTCGTCCGGTGTTATCAGCCAAGTCCATTACGATAAAGCAGGAATGAGGAAAGAGCTTAGGACCTTCAGGTGGCAAATGAGCGATAGCTCTTTTGACGATCCGATCTTGTAAAGTCACAGTCATTTGATCAGGTTCCTCGTAGCACTATTAGTGTGTCCTATGTTGAGAGGAGAGAAGGCCGCCGTCTTCAACTTTCTTCTAGCAGGGTGGGAGGCCCACCATCTGCCAGTCCGGCCTGATCTTCTTCGGCAGGGGTGTAACAGCTACAGATGTAGAGGCCTGGCCTTGTGCGTTCCATAAGCCCCATTTTGTGAGCGTGGCCAGTCCTCCTATCGGGTCTTCTATAACGTGAAGCTTGTTGTTTCTCCACACCAGGAGTTTGGTGGGAAAACCCCATCTATATGCCTGCTCGTGGTTCCGCAGGGTTTTGGTGATGGTGGAGAATTCCCTCCTTCTTGCCATTGTTAGTGCTGACAGGTCAGCATATATCGAGATTGTGTTGAATGGCTCCGGCAGCGACGGATTTGATCTGGCCGCCTTAAGGAGTGCTTCTTTGGCTTTAAAATAATGAAAGCGAGCAATAATATCGCGCGGCACTTCTGCTGCCAACCTAGATGGTTTTGGGATGCGGTGGACTCTATCTAGCTCCCAATTAACGTCTTGTAGACCGGGCACCAGTGTGGAGATTAGGGTTTTAATGTAGGTGGGAAGCTGGTCAGCTGTAACGGTTTCTGGGACCCCACGGAATCTCACATTATTCCGGCGGGAACGGTCTTCCATATCCGCCATTTTTTGCCAGAGCTTCACATTTTCATCCTCCAGCTTCTGAACCTTATCAGATAAGGTATTGTGAGCTGCGCAGAGATCATCAGTTTTCCTTTCAACTTGATCTGTGCGGCCCCCCAGTTCTTCCAGTTCTTGGTGGATGCCAGACACAATGGATGTGAAGTCGTCTTTAATCGTTGTTCTTAAGTCCATGAGCATAAGTTTCAAGTAGCCTTTAGTTATATGGCTGTCGTCTGTTGCGTTTTGTGTGAGCGCCTCTGTGTTGTTGTCAGTCTCAGGAGACTGGGCTCTGCTGGCGGCGCCACCTTGGGCCTGCTTCTGCCGTTCTTTTCTGTGCTGACGGACCGCGTCCGTTAGTTTCGTCTGCTTAGAGGGCGACATAACACTCCTCCAGACTGTCCCACTCGGTTTTGGGTCTATTTGTGCAGGTAAGGGAATATTTGGTTGCTCGTTCGGCCCAGGTTAGTACGGAGCTCCTACTCCATGCGACCGTCCGTGCCGGAAGTTGGACACGCCCCCGAAATTGCTGTTCTTTTGTTCTGTGATAAAATAAAATGTTAAGCAGCCACCCCATATTTGTACTGGGTATTATACTTTGGAGTTCCTTTGCAACAAATGTCCTTCAAGTCAACACATTGCTAAATTCACAGGCCATTTGGTGTACAATGTACATTTCCGTCTTGATCACAGCTGTGGCAGGCTGGGCTATATGTTAGAGGTTACATGTTCAGTATTTTCATATTAGTGTCATTTTGCTCAGATTCTCGTTACACTGTATAATAATGGTGGACACACACGTGATTCACTTGTAACTCAGGGAATTCCCTCCATTTACCTTTATTAGCTGTTTCAGGCTCTGACAGTGCTCCAGTTAATTAGTTCTTCTGGCTAATTTTAGCACTAATTTCTGTGATTATTCTATTGATTTTCTACATACTGTTGTTGTTTGACCTTGGGAATATCTGACTGCCACCTGCTATGATCTTCTGGCCATTTTGAAACTCTGAGCCTGGGTCACCATCTATAAATACTGAAAAAAAATGTAATCAATACCACCCAGTCCCCATAGAGAAAATATTTTAATAAGTGATTGCTTATCACACTGATCATTCAGATTATAAAATATCTATGAAATGCACACAAATGCATAGTAAAATCCCAATTTACAGTCATCTTTAACATGCAACTGTATTGTAGAAAAAAAAAGACTTTTATTCATTTGGAATAATAATTACGGTAGATGCGCTAAACTATGACAGCCATGCATGTGTGCATATTGTGGGCATTTCTTGATATTTGTTATATACTTTCTTAGTAAACGTTTTCTTGCTGATACCTTCTGCTTTTCTTACTTTCCTATTGTAAGGCCACCTTCTTCTAACTTTGATACCGCTGTGTCAAGATTGAGCCCTTCCTCTGCCATCAAAAAACAATCACACTCATAAAAAATGATGCTGCCTGCCACGTCAGTTCAGCCATGGTAGTCATCCATCACTACCATATCAGTACACCTGTGTGAGTTCAGCCATGGTTGAGACAATTTAGATGCAGCATCTAAACTCACAAGGCGACTGTCACATGATTCTGGCACTCCTCTGATTGAAATTACTCACACCACAACTTTTATTAGGTTTTGGTGTTGTCCCCTAGATTGAGCAGTATACATGCGCACCAAAGATGCAAACTTGATGCAAGGGCCTAGCCACATATAAACCCCTGCTAGCTTGAGCTCAGTGCCCTTTCTTAGTTCACAGTCCTTAAGCGTGTTGTCCTGTATCAGTCCTGTTGTTCTGATGGGCCGGGCCTGGCTCCATCACCAACTTTTTTTATTTCCTGTTCAACGAACAGGTACTATTGTCTGTTTAACACAGGAATTGCATTCAACTTTTCTAGGCATGCAGTAATATTTTCCTTTTTTCTGTTTAATCCCCCACATATGTAGTTGCTATATTTATATGTTTATTTTTTATTTTTTATTACTCAATGTCATTTTCACTGTTTGGATATAACTATGGGTAAATACTGATATGTTTTAACTGCACCTCCTCTCACTATTTTCTCTTTGGAGTGCTGAGTTATGGATCCATGTTTTGAATTCTTTGCTTAAGCTAACGTCCTCCATACTGCAGTCACAATAACAAGACATCATCTGCAATACCGATCCACCACCTGCCTTATCCAGGCAGTATGACAGCTATTAATCAACAGTAAATAATATCTTGCATGGCTTTGAGCTTTATGTAATGAACTCTACATAAAACTTGTGTGACGAACTGAACCTCATTACAGGTTCTTAGAGAGGCCTGCTGGCCAGCCTCTTACCTGAGGACTATGGCCCATGTGTTAGACTTTGGTTTAGGACTGTGGAAAGGCTTTGTTCGTGCCTTTTCCCTTGTCTGGTTTGGTATATAGGATTTACCGAACGGATTATACTTATGCTGTTCATATGCCGAACCAACTACCGAGCAGTTGGACCACCCGTAAGTGGAGTGTGCAGCTCATTGACCCTATTGACCTCTTTAAGAAACTATAACCACAACATTCTAAATGGTCGGCTGGGTGGCTATCTTTAGCTGTGAAAACATACAGTGGTGTTTGGTCATCGAGTGCATGGGACTATAATGGGACACTCGATTGTGTGAACGCCGTTGAGACTTCCATCTACACGTATGTTCAGATCCATTAGTTTGAGAACAGCGGCGTTCGGTGGGAGCAAACTCCCGACTAGGGACACAGACACATACATACAAACTGGTTCCATTTGTATTTCTGTTGTATTGTGAACTCGCAAAAGAGACGGACCGCACAGCCTGATTTCATGGAACTCTTTTGGACAGGAGCCTCGTGTGCGGTCGGTCAACTTATGACCTCCATGGAAATCCCGAACCCCTGAACCGATCTGGGTGATTTTTGGATATGTTGATCCACCAGATCGGGGCTATCAGGTAATTTGACTTTTGTGGGGTTTCCATGTGTTTTAGGGGTACTTTTGCAAAATTGTTAAAGTGTGTGCTTTCTGTGCCTGGAGATAAGTTTAGTACAGTTTAGTACAGTTCCTGACTCAATTAACTCCCAGGCACAGGGGAGGGATTATCTTGTTTTGTGTTTGAGTGTCCTGGACCCGAGAGCCAATGTAATCATGTGTATGTTTTTGCTGTAGTCTACTCTCAGGTCCAGTGGGGAATGCCCCTGGAATATGAAACCGGAAACCCCTTCAATGGGGACCTGCATATAAGAACAGTTGTGGCTGCCATTAGAGGAGTTCCTCTTCACCCTCAACATAGAGCCTCATCTCATGTGTGGAGGGGACAGCTATATTCACTCTGGGGATTGCTATAATCACTATACTCCCTTGGATTACAACACTTGCTCTTGTAAGAGCAGCCATCTTTACTCTCAGGGCTAGGAGGTCTACCCACTGGAAGCTGGATCCAGACCTTGGGTCCAGGGTGGGTGGAGGACAGCAAGACCCCAACCTAGCTGTAACGCTGCCTGTGGGGTTTACAGTGGTTATGGTGTCCAGTGCCGTGCTTATGGTACTCAAGGATTACTAGGAAGCAGCGATTGGCGGAGCAACCCGGTCGGGGTGCCAGGCGGTCCGTCACAACTTGTATCTTTCAAAAATGGTATTGCCACTCACTACACTACCCTAGCACAAGAAACTAACGCCAAATGAAAAACCAACTGAAACTATTCTAGAGTTGTGAGAATTAGGGAGTTTAAGAGAGGGTTAGTGCTAGAATTCTAGAGTTGTCATTAGTCAAAACCCTCTCTCTATAACACAAAATGTATACATGTCTTCTTTTCTTTGTTTCTGTCTTTCTGGCTGGTTCCGGCTTATTTCTTGCATGTTTGGATCACACAAATTAATGAGAGGGGATCTGGCAACCTATTTGTAATCACAGCAGATCAGCAAATTATTCCCTGTTAATACACAAACTGCTCAGTGCTTCCCCAGGACATCCTAGTAATGGGAGGGTTCCCTACAAAAAATAAATAGTGGTCTCATGAAAACCTAATAGATTGTGTGCTGGGCAAGTAACCATGGGCTTCCACATGAAATTTTCCGGGGGGGGGGGGGGGCATAATTGTATTGACACTCATGCTCTGCCCCTTTTTGACAGTGTCATGGGTTAGGGGCATAGTCATTATCACATAAAGCGCAGGCATGCAAAAGATTCGAGAGACCTGATGCAAAATATTAATAAAAGAATCAAGTTGCCATTGTCTCATTTGAGTGTTGCAATTTCTAGTCTGTTTTAATGTTAACACTATTCAATACACATATTAGTCATAAACGCGGTCAAGGCACTATAACTGAATCATAAAAAAAGTGCCACAGCACTTGCGTGCAGAGCAGTTGCTACTTTACTTGGAGACACTCACAGCACTAGGTACAGCACCAGAATGTGCCCACAGTACCAGATTGCACCCACAACACTTCCCGCACCTTATAAATGCCAGTTATAATAATAATGGACATTGGAGGGGGGCCTCTAATAGAGACTGTCTCAACATCCATTAGAGAGTTTTACTTATGTGTCTCTTAACCCCCGTTTTGTGTTTCTTATCCGAAATGTCTTATACCTCTTAGTGTATCTACCCCCCTTAGTTTACTTTATCCTCCATTTTTCCCCTTTGTGTCTTACACCCCCCCTTGTGTGTCTCTTACTTTCCCCTTTGTGTGTTTTACTCCCCCCCAGCCCCTTTGGGTGTCTCTTGCTTCTACCAGACCCGTTGTGTCATTGCCCCCTTCCCCAGTTCCTCTGTGTGTCTCTTGATCATCTTCCCAGCCCCTCTGTGCCACTACTGAATGCTGAATACATACACTCAAAACTGAATACACACACAAAGACTGCTGAACACACACACACACACACACACAGACTGCTGAATACATTCACTCACTGCTGAATACACAAACACAGTCTTCTAAATACATACGGACTGCTGAATACTGACTGTAGAATATTGCATATTCTATGTTTCTATTGATTATATATGGATGTGTGGATTGCCATAGGTAACAGATGATATAAGTCACAAGACTTTCTTTGTCTGAGAACTCTGGAATGTAAGTTGAGGGTTTTGTCCTTATATGGCTAGAGTTATAGTCTCATGTCATTATGGTCATATCTATATAGTAACTGAACACGAGGTATCTTGGCTCTCTTGGCTCTTGGCTCTCTCTTGATGGAAAGATGTAAGAATGTAACTCCCCCGTCAGGAGTCCCTCAATTACCATCTGCTGTTGAACATTCATTATCCTGTAACATCCTTTGTTGTTTTATTATGTATCAGTAACTAAGAATAAACCTGAAGAAACCATAAGTCAGATTGTGTATTAGTACTTTTTATTAATATAGACATACACTGCGTGCAGAATTATTAGGCAAATTAGTATTTTGACCACATCATCCTCTTTATGCATGTTGTCTTACTCCAAGCTGTATAGGCTCGAAAGCCTACTACCAATTAAGCATATTAGGTGATGTGCATCTCTGTAATGAGAAGGGGTGTGGTCTAATGACATCAACACCCTATATCAGGTGTGCATAATTATTAGGCAACCTCCTTTCCTTTGGCAAAATGGGTCAAAAGAAGGACTTGACAGGCTCAGAAAAGTTAAAAATAGTGAGATATCTTGCAGAGGGATGCAGCACTCTTAAAATTGCAAAGCTTCTGAAGTGTGATCATCGAACAATCAAGCGTTTCATTCAAAATAGTCAACAGGGTCGCAAGAAGCGTGTGGAGAAACCAAGGCGCAAAATAACTGCCCATGAACTGAGAAAAGTCAAGCGTGCTGCTGCCAAGATGCCACTTGCCACCAGTTTGGCCATATTTCAGAGCTGCAACATCACTGGAGTGCCCGAAAGCACAAGGTGTGCAATACTCAGAGACATGGCCAAGGTAAGAAAGGCTGAAAGACGACCACCACTGAACAAGACACACAAGCTGAAACGTCAAGACTCGGCCAAGAAATATCTCAAGACTGATTTTTCTAAGGTTTTATGGACTGATGAAATGAGAGTGAGTCTTGATGGGCCAGATGGATGGATTGGTAAAGGGCAGAGAGCTCCAGTCCGACTCAGACGCCAGCAAGGTGGACGTGGAGTACTGGTTTGGGCTGGTATCATCAAAGATGAGCTTGTGGGGCCTTTTCGGGTTGAGGATGGAGTCAAGCTCAACTCCCAGTTTCTGGAAGACACCTTCTTCAAGCAGTGGTACAGGAAGAAGTCTGCATCCTTCAAGAAAAACATGATTTTCATGCAGGACAATGCTCAATCACACGCGTCCAAGTACTCCACAGCGTGGCTGGCAAGAAAGGGTATAAAATAAGAAAATCTAATGACATGGCCTCCTTGTTCACCTGATCTGAACCCCATTGAGAACCTGTGGTCCATCATCAAATGTGAGATTTACAAGGAGGGAAAAAAGTACACCTCTCTGGACAGTGTCTGGGAGGCTGTGGTTGCTGCTGCACGCAATGTTGATGGTGAACAGATCAAAACACTGACAGAATCCATGGATGGCAGGCTTTTGAGTGTCCTTGCAAAGAAAGGTGGCTATATTGGTCACTGATTTGTTGTTGTTATGTTTTTGAATGTCAGAAATGTATATTTGTGAATGTTGAGATGTTATATTGGTTTCACTGGTAAAAATAAATAATTGAAATGGGTATATATTTGTTTTTTGTTAAGTTGCCTAATAATTATGCACAGTAATAGTCACCTGCACACACAGATATCCCCCTAAAATAGCTATAACTAAAAACAAACTAAAAACTACTTCCAAAAATATTCAGCTTTGATATTAATGAGTTTTTTGGGTTCATTGAGAACATGGTTGTTGTTCAATAATAAAATGAATCCTCAAAAATACAACTTGCCTAATAATTCTGCACTCCCTGTATATTAATGTTGCGAGCATTTGGCCCAAGACTAAATATACAAAAGACGTATATATATCAATCAACTGAAGACAAGAAGAAATTAAGAAGATTTAACATTGACATGTCCAGCCAGATTTTACACACACACACAGATTGCTGAATACATACACTCACTGCTGAATACACAGACACAGAAGGCTGAATACATACACATAAACTGCTGAATACACACACTTACTACTGAATACACAAACACACACAACAAGCAGACTTCCTTCATTCATTGGCAACACCAAGGATCCAGTCCCTGCAATAGGTTCAATGTGACATTTTTCAAAGGCTAGGATATGATTATAAGGTTATTAAAGGCTAGGATAAGAGAGATAAGTTTGATAGGACCTGCTAGAAAGACTACAGGCCGGTTATGACTCAGAGCTGCAGACTAGGAGCAGGACAACAGGTTTCGGACATTTTAGACATTAGGAAATGGTATACTGCCATTTCCCAGTGTGTTTGTATGCTTTGTGCAGCCCCAAATACACTGTGGGCAGAAGTAATGCACCTAGTTAACCCTTTCGTGACTGTAGCCCTTTCCAATTTTACCTTTGAATCTGACTATATGGGACATACAGCAGACATGGAAGTTTTTAAAAAATATATTTTTTTTAGGGACAACATCCTCCTACTCTGGCTTCATACATGAAGTCCTGGATTTTTTTCTATAATCCTGAAGGTGATGATTATCAGCTAGTTAAGTGTATTTGTGATTATATTGAGATTTATTATTTTAGCAGAGCCTGTCCATCCACTGGTGTCCCGCCACACTCCCTTCATGCCTCACTTACCTGATCTGTAGGCTGCTCCCCCCATGCCTCACCTGATCTGTAGGATGTCTCCCCTCCATCCATCACTTACCTAATCTGTAGGCTGCTCCCCCCAGGCCTCACTTACCTGATCTGAAGGCTGTCTCTGCAGTCTGGGAGTTCCTGGCTGCACTCTGTGTTATATATCCCCAGTTGTTATAGCTATTTTAGGTGATCGAGTCAGCAGAAAGATACATAAAATATGTTTTGACATTGTAATATAAATCTAGATAGAGAGAGAGAAATGAGAGAAAAAAATTAATGTGGCACTGTCATGCCGAACTTACCTTTCCCCCAATCGATTCCTCTTCTCTCCCTCTCTCGGGATCTGTTCTTCATTTCTTCCTGTCTGCTCTAGTTTTCTTTAAAACAAAGTAGGGACTCTTTGTCTTATGGAGGTTTCCTACGCCTGACCAGCGTAGGAAACCTAATTTCCAGTGGTCAGAGCAATTCCCCCATAATTCTCACCTTTCCTCTGTATTCCCACAAAGCCTCCTTTCACTTTTCCCGAATACTAAGTACAAAAGCCGAGTCAGTAATATAGAGAATGGTCAGATAGCCGAAGTCAATACACAAGAAAATACGCAGTAAAGCAAAGCACTATTGGGAACTGTAGTTAGAACCACAACAGGGCAGAGTGCTATGGGTGAACCAGCCTTTTATAGGTTGGATCTTTAAATTTGAAGCCACGTCCCCAAAACTTTTGCGTTCTGACGTTTTGGCGGGCTGTGACGTCCTTTGCGTTATGAAACATAGAAACATAGAAACATAGAATGTGACGGCAGATAAGAACCATTCGGCCCATCTAGTCTGCCCAGTTTTCTAAATACTTTCATTAGTCCCTGGCCTTATCTTATAGTTAGGATAGCCTTATGCCTATCCCACGCATGCTTAAACTCCTTTACTGTGTTAACCTCTACCACTTCAGCTGGAAGGCTATTCCATGCATCCACTACCCTCTCAGTAAAGTAATACTTCCTGATATTATTTTTAAACCTTTGTCCCTCTAATTTAAGACTATGTCCTCTTGTTGTGGTAGTTTTTCTTCTTTTAAATATAGTCTCCTCCTTTACTGTGTTGATTCCCTTTATGTATTTAAATGTTTCTATCATATCCCCCTGTCTCGTCTTTCCTCCAAGCTATACATGTTAAGATCCTTTAACCTTTCCTGGTAAGTTTTATCCTGCAATCCATGAACCAGTTTAGTAGCCCTTCTTTGAACTCTCTCTAAGGTATCAATATCCTTCTGAAGATAGGGTCTCCAGTACTGTGTACAGTACTCCAAGTGAGGTCTCACCAGTGTTCTGTACAATGGCATGAGCACTTCCCTCTTTCTACTGCTAATACCTCTCCCTATACAACCAAGCATTCTCTGCTGCTCTATTACATTGTCTGCCTACCTTTAAGTCATCAGAAATAATCACCCCTAAATCCCTTTCCTCAGATGTTGAGGTTAGGACTCTATCAAATATTCTGTACTCTGCCCTTGGGTTTTTACGTCCAAGATGCATTATCTTGCACTTATCCACATTAAATGTCAGTTGCCACAACTCTGACCATTTTTCTAGTTTACCAAAATTCTCAATCTCTCTCTCTCCTCTGGTATATTTCCATCACCCTTCAAACATGCAACTGTAACCCCAATTCTAAAGAAGCCCAATCTTGATCCTAACTCCCCATCCAACTATCGTCCTATCTCGCTACTGCCTTTTGCATCCAAGACCCTTAAAAGAATTGTGTATGCAAGATTGACTGTGAGGAACTGACTCTGCTGGGTTTCGAACCCTGGTTTACATGCTGCTAAACCTCTTCCTTACCAGTACACCAGCCTGCCTTTTTTAAAACAGAAATCTATCTCACTGTGAACAGGATTTGAACCTGTGCGGGGAGACCCCATTGGATTTCAAGTCCAACGCCTTAACCACTCAGCCATCACAGACTGTCGGCACGTATGCGCCGTGGTGACGTCATTGGCATCATGACGTCGGCACACGGAGAGGTTTCCACTGCATCTGCTGACCATTTACAAACTGGGTAAGCATGACAGTTACAGCCCTAAGTCTCAAAATTGGAGGGCTTGGAGGAGTGGTTTAAAGCTGTGCTTTCAAGCCTTGAAACAGATTAAAGAAAGAAAATTGCAAAATAAAATAGTATTAGGAACACTATAGTCACCTAGATTACTTTAGCTAAATAAAGCAGTTTTAGTGTATAGATCATTCCCCTGCAATTGCACTGCTCAATTCACTGTCATTTAGGAGTTAAATCACTTTGTTTCTGCTTATGCAGCCCTAGCCACACCTCCCCTGGTTATGATTGACAGAGCCTGCATTGAAAAAAAAAATGGTTTCACTTTCAAACAGATGTAATTTACCTTAAATAATTGTATCTCAATCTCTAAATTGATCTTTAATCACATACAGGAGGCTCTTGCAGGGTCTAGCAAGCTATTAACATAGCAGGGGATAAGAAAATCTTAATTAAACAGAACTTGCAATAAAGAAAGCCTAAATAGGGCTCTCTTTACAGGAAGTGTTTATTTGAAGGCTGTGCAAGTCACATGCAGGGAGGTGTAACTAGGGTTCATAAACAAAGGGATTTAACTCCTAAATGGCAGAGGATTGAGCAGTGAGGCTGCAGTGGCATGTTCTATACACCAAAACTGCTTCATTAAGCTAAAGTTGTTCAGGTGACTATAGTGTCCCTTTAAGTTGTTAACGTGTCTGCAGTGTTCCTTTATTGGAACAAGAAAAAAATGTGACTCAACTCAATGTTTAGAGACTGTCTATTGGTTACTATGGTGATTACAACTTTTTGAGGGCCTTGCCCCAGAATATAATCTATGTGTGCCTTTATCTCTCATGTTCTTTAAAATTAATTCCTTGTACTCCAAGGCCTCCACAATCGCAGATCTCAACCTGGCAGAGTTCCATTTAGATGTGGTAAATTTGTAGTGTGAATGTGCAGCTGAAACATCTGCTGCAACCGTATGGTCCTATGATTTTAGCATGGACCTAAATCTCTAAGGTGTGATCCTAGCACCTTGCTGAACCCATGCCACAGAGAAATCATTATCTTCTGAGAGCAAGGGCATTAAACGGGTGGTGTTCTTATCCAATATTAGAAATGTGTACCAAATGATTTGGCCGCATATACACACAAACATAAATATAAAAATTCACACACTTACATATGTATCTATGTTTAAATTTATAATACTTAACTTACATTTGTAGACACAAATCTGCATGTACACTAGCATATTTCACTGACAAAAAAAATAATGACAGGTGATTATCCAAAGCAGCAGGATTTTTTTTTTAAAGGTTTTGAGGATGTTTAAGGAACAGTGTAAATGAGAAATGCAAAAAAGTGTGCTTAACTCCTTAAGACCGCAGGACGTTCTATGCTGTCCTTATTTAGATGGCTCTAAAATCCGCAGGGCGGCATAGAACGTCCTGCGATCTTATGTACTTACCCGGTCGCCGGCGATCCCACGCCGGCGATCGCGGTATGGGGGACTTACCTGAGAGCCCAGGGAGTCCCCCTCCGTCCTCTTTGGCCGTCCATAGCAATGCCAGCATGGGGAGTGCCTGTAATGACAGGTACTCCCCCTGCTGTCTGAAAAAAAAAATAAAAGATGTTAAATCAGTGTAAAAATAACATTATATATACTTAGATCATATATATATTTATTATATATATGATCTAAGTATATATATACACATATACACATAAATATACATACACTCTCTACGTGTATTTTAATATTAATATATACATAATTATATATATATATTAATATCAAAATACACGTACAATGATATTGATTAAATATATATATAATTTTTATTATATATATATTTATATATAATAAAAAATAAATAAATATATAAATACGTTAAAAAATAAAATAAAAAAATAATACAAAATAAATAGATAAAAAATATATAAACATGCGTAATTTCGTTCTAACTGTATTTTAAAATTAATATATATATATTGATATCAAAATACATGTAGAACAAAATAATATATATATCTATATACATAAGTATATACATATATATCACTAAATATATACCTATATATAAATAAAAATAATAAAAAAAATTATATACATGTATATACACACATATATATATACACACATATATATATAATAATTCTACGCATATATTTATGTAATAATTTTACATAATTAGGTCATTTTATTAATTACAATTAGCGGGACCTGCCTGACATCCCATGCTGAAACTATAGGGAATTTAATTTGCTAGCACTATATTTAACCCTGTAACTTTCCAAGACACCATAAAACCTGTACATGGGGGTACTGTTTTACTCGGAAGACTTCGCAGAACACAAATATTAGTGTTTCAAAACAGTAAAATGTATTACAATGATAATATCGCCAGTAAAAGTGACGTTTTTTGCATTTTCACGCACAAACAGCACTTACACGGACGATATTATTGCTGCAATACTTTTTACTGTTTTGAAACACAAATATTTGTGTTCAGCAAAGTCTCCCGAGTACAACAGTACCCCTCATGTACAGGTTTTATGGTGTTTTCAAAAATTACAGCTTCAAATATAAGGCTTGTGTTTCATTTTTTTCCACTTTAAAATTCGCCAGATTGCTTACGTTGCCTTTATGACCCTATGGTAGCCCAAGAATGAAAATTACCCCTATGATGGCATACTATTTGCAATAGTAGACAACCCAAGGTATTGCAAATGGGGTATGTCCAGTCTTTTTTAGTAGCCACTTAGTCACAAACACTGGCCAAAATTGGCGTTTTTTGCATTTTTCACACACAAACAAATACTAACGCTAACTTTGGCCAGTGTTTGTGACCAAATGGCTACTAAAAAAGACTGCACATACCCCATTTGCAATACCTTGGGTCGTCTACTATTGCAAATGGTATGCCATTATGGGTGTAAATTGTATTCCTGGGCTACTATACAGTCTCAAAGGCAACGTAACCAATCTGGCGAATTTCAATTTCAAATGTAACGTGCTATATTTGACCCTGTAACTTCCCAAAACACCATAAAACCTGTACATAGGGGGTACTGTTTTACACGTGAGACTTTGCTGAATACAAATATGTGTATTTTATTGCAGTAAAAGCAAACAGTATTATGACATTGACAGTTAAAATGTCATGTAGAACTAAAAAAATAAAAAATATTTTTCTCCCATTTTTTTCATATTAAATTATTTTTCATAGCTAAATATTTGATATTAAATGAAAGCCCTCTTTCCCCTGAATAAAATGATATATAATAAGGGGGGGTTGCATTTAATATGAAAGAGGTGAATTACGGTTGAACAGACATATAGCGCAAATGCCACGTTTTGTTTACATTTTGTTTCGTTCACAACTTGTACATTTGGCTGCGGTCTTAAGGGGTTAAAAGGACACTATAGTCACCAGAACAACTACAGCTTAATGTTTTGTTCTGGTGAGTCAATCCCTGCAGTCCTTTTGCTGTAAACACTGCCTTTTCAGACAAAAATGCAGTGTCTACATTACATCCTAAAGGTGCATTCAGTATCTCCACTTTCTACATGGAAGAGCTGAACTTTCTCCATAGACATGCATTAATGCAATACATCTATATGAGTAGACGCTGATTGGCCAGGGCCAAGGAGGTTGTGTTTGGCCCCACCCCTGCTCCACCTATGGGAAAGCATTGTGATTGGCTGAGATAATCAATTCTGAAGATGCAAGCCAAGGAGGTAGATTGGGGGTGGAGCCAGTGCTGGTAGAAATAAGATGAGGTTTTACTATATTTAATGGGGGAAGAGAGTCAGGGACCACGTTTGTTTTCCCAACACTAGTTCCTAGTAGTGTTCCTTTAACATACAGGTAAACTACAGCTTGTAAACATGTATCTCAGACAGATCTTGCTACACGTAGTTCATAAACATTGGTTTCCATTTTCAAACTGCAAATCTATGCCTGAATAATCACAGAACGTTCAAAGATAGGCAACACAGGTTACAAATCTGCTGGGCAGTGAATAGCAGCCTGATGCTGTCAACAACTCAGTATCAACATTTTACACAAGAATAGGTATCATACAGTCCTGAGGTCAGGACAAGCAGTGAAGGACATGGCCAGGAACATAGGTCACAGTTAACCCCTTAAGGACCAAACTTCTGGAATAAAAGGGAATCATGACGTGTCTCGCACGTCATGTGTCCTTAAGGGGTTAAAGGACCACTATAGTGCCAGGAAAACACTCGTTTTCCTGGCACTATAGTGTTAATAGGTCCTCCCCCACCCTCATGGCCCCCCTCCCGCCGGGCTCTAGGGGGAGGAAGGGGTTAAAGGATTACCTTTCTCCAGCGCCGGGCTCCCTCAGCACTGGGGACTCTCCTCCCTCTTCTGCCGAATGCGCATGCAGTCAGTCCATAGGAAAGCATTCTCAATGCTTTCCTATGGACGCTGAAGCACCTCTAGCGGCTGTCAATGAGACAGCTACTAGAGGCTGGATTAACCCCAATGTAAACATAGCAGTTTCTCTGAAACTGCTATGTTTACAGCAGGCAGGGTTACCCCTAGATGGACCTGGCACCCGGACCACTTAATTGAGTTGAAGTGGTCAGGGTGCCTATAGTGGTCCTTTAAGCAGGCTTACTGTAAACAGTTTATGTACAATTGTCACAATTCATTTTTCTTACAAACTTTATATTTGAATTTTTTTTTAAAATAATATTAGGATACACAAAAGCAGAGCTTCATGCCACATTTACAATAAGAAGTATTCTTTATTTATTATAATAAAGAAATAAATATGTACCAAGACTATTATTCAGACCGACTTAATGAAAAAATTACAAGTGATAAAATAAAATGAAAGCAACCAATAAACTTACAAAAGAAAAGCGTAGATTGTGTATTCACCATCCCAACATTTCTGCAAACCCTCTGCAATGATGAAGAGAAGAACCATTGACACATTACAGCCGCTCAAATAATGTGTATGATTCACTTCTGCAATTTCCATCAAATAGATGTGATAGGCTATGATGTGATAGGACTACCTTTCAGGCTACCCATTCCCAGAGCTTGCAGCCTGTCATTCAAGCTTTAATGGCTTTGGACTGGTAACATAAAGGTGTGTATTCAGCATTACCCATGAGGCTTGGCTGTGGAGCAGGCTTTGTAAGCCTGCTTCAAAGCGATTTTGACAAAACACAGGGGAATTTATACAAAGCATAAGAGGTTAAAAGCTGTAGTGGTTATGGTGCCATAGAGATCATTTTAAGTTTATTTCCTAGTTTACCTTTACCCTGTGGAGTTAACCATTTTAGGCCCACTTTGAAAGGAAACAACAATTTTTGGGTGGAAAAATGTTGGGAAACCAACAGATCTCTCAGTGGTTCTGGTGAAACTTGAACATACTGTCTCTCACTTTCTACCTCTATGCTTTACTCGCCATGCCACTATGGAGCCTACTTTCTGGGAAGATTCCAGAGGATTGCTTAGGCACATTGCTCTTTTTGCAGAGCACCTATAGGTAGCACAGGTGCTGCCTTTCAGATTTGAGTAGTCCCAGGAAGCAGAATCAGTTGATCTGAACTGCCCTATTTAATGAGAACTATCTGGTCTCATCTAGGCACCTTTCGGAGATCAAGAGTCCTTAGCGCAGTTTTGTCCTGTTCTTTGAGTCTCTGTTATTTTTGCTTGCCTTGACTAAGATTCTGCTCTCTTTCCCTCATGTATTTGACCTGGCCTTTTTACTTTCCTGTCTGTTTCCAGTCTTTTGGCTATTTTGACTACCAGTCCCTGGCTCATTTACTGACATTACTCTTCTCTGTGTTCCTGACCCTTGCTTGTCTTGACAATTAGTGTGTTAGTGTTCCCTGCCTGTGTCCAGTACTATGCATTTTTTGTATTTGAATTTTTTGTATTTTGTTCCTCTCCTGGTCTGTAGTCTTCTTAGTCTAGTTCTGTTATTTCATAGTTTACATTAGCCCGACCAGGTCTGGTAATACGCCTCTTACTATCCCTCTGTATTTACCTTTGTTAGGTTGCTGCCTCTCTCCTTGCTGAGGATCCTCTAGCCCAGTGTTTCCCAACCCAGTCCTCAAGGCACACCTACCAGTCCAGGATTTAGGGATTAACCAGTTTTGTCTAAGGTGTTTTTTCTTTTTTTTCTAAAAACACCTTAGACAAAACTGGGTAATCCTTAAATCCTGGACTGGTAGGTGTGCCTTGAGGACTGGGTTGGGAAACACTGCTCTAGCCAACCCTGACAGAAAACCATCCCAGAATGCTTGTTCGAGATGCCAGACATATGGTTCAATATGCTGTGCTTTTGACCAAAGAGAATTTAACAATGTTCCCAAAGAGCATTGGTAAGCCAAGAAATACACTAAAAACTTATAAGAATGCTTTACAATATGACATACACAAGGCTAATAAACATATAACCTTTTGTTTTAAATAATAACAAAAAATGATGTCAGCTTTCTCTTTAAATGATTACTCCAAGCACCATGACTCTACGGTGATTTGAAGTGGCCATGGTGCTTGAAGTCTGTATGTAGAGTGTTTCAGGTTTGCAGAGGTATAGCCCAGTTTTGCTGGAGATGTAAGTCCACCTCTGGCAGTGTCATTAGCCAGCCTGGAACAAGGGTTCTTGACTGACTAATGTTAAATCTGTGCATATTGAGCATCTGTTGTCACCATGCATAGGCTGGGCAACAATGGTTGCATGCTTCCCCATTGTTGCTCAAGTCCTCCGCACTGCAGGTCCTCTGGTACATCCCTTTCTCTACAACAAAAAGGATTGATGTAACTAGAAGATGATTTTTTAAAATTATTATTTCGTTATTTTTTTTCTTTTGGGGGAAACCATGTCTGTAAGCATTACACTAACCAAAAACAGTGTTAAATGAAACAAATTAAGACATTTTTCTGTTGAATAACCTTTTTGTAGCTGAAAATATTTTGTTTAACCAATTACTGGAATTTGGCACTTTCAACACAAAATCAGCTATTTTTTATATTATTATATTTGGTTCATTAAGTTCTCTGCTCTTAGAATCAAAACTTAATTTTCTGAGCTTTATATCAAAACACTGTTAATTGTTTATATTATTCTGACTGCGATTATAGACATTCAGTTGTAAGAATTTACCTGAAATATTTGGCGGAAAGCCCAGAGCTTTTTCAGTAATTATTTACCAATTTGTTTAAAGAGACACATCATACTGGTAGTAAACATTATTTTGGTTTTGTGTATATAATGCACTCAAACATGCAAATACAAAAATAATAATTACAAAATGTACTGTGGCTGCCCAGGTACATAGAAGCATTAAAGGAACACTATATTGTCAGGAACACAAACATGTATTCTTGACCCTATAGTGTTAAAACCACCACCTTGCCCCCCTGGCCTGCTCTTGCCTCCCTAAATATAGAAAACATCTTACTTGTATTCCAGTCTGGAGCTGCTGCCTCTGAACTACATCTGACCTTTGACATCATCAGAAGTGGTGGTCTGAGCCAATCACAGTACTTCCCCATAGGATTGGCTGAGACTGTCAAGGAGGCAGATCAGGGACAGAGGCAGCATGATTCAAACACAGCCCTGGCCAATCAGCATCTCCTCATAGAGATGAATTGAATCAATGAATCTCTATGAGGAAAGTTCAGTGTCTGCATGCAGAGGGAGGAGATACTGATTGTTTGGATGCATTTTAGGCAGCCATGACCCAGGAAGGATCCCTAACAGCCATCTGAGGAGTGGCCAGTGAAGTTATCACTAGGCTGTAATGTAAACACTGCATTCTCTCTGAAAAGACAGTGTTTACAGCAAAAAGCCTGAAGTGAATGATTCTACTCACCAGAAAAAAGGCGATAAGCTGTAGTTGTTCTGGTGACTATAGTGTCCCTTTAAGTTATCATTAACCCTGATATTTTGCTTAATTTGTGTCGAAAATATTTTAAAATATGAAAAATACAAATGATAAAAAACTATTTATTTTAAATAAAAAAGATACTTTCATTAAAGGGAAGCAGAAGTAGTAACAGAGAGACCTCGTAGAGACAGGAGCTTATTATTCTAGCCTATGGTGTCTGTCTGATCTTATCTTACAAATTCCTCTTCAAGCATTTATAGGATAGGATTAATGGGATATGTAGTTCAGCCCTGGCTGCAGTTCTGCTTATGAGATAAGACTAATATAACAGCTGAATATGCTGGTAGCGTGCTGCTAGAAGCTGATTGACAACCTTACCCAGAGTTGTGTTCACTCATGCTATGGATTGGCTGGTTCTGTGGCTCAGGCTCTTTCATAGAAGGGTAGAGAATGTAGGGACCTGCACGTAATGTGGGTTGTGCTTTTAATAAAAAAAAATACATCTCTGAAAACTTTTTTTTTATATAAAATACATTTCATTTACATTGTATTCCAGGTTGTCCTGGCACAGCAAGCCTTAATTGTACTATATATATGGGTATGTATACAGCCACAGAACTGTTGAAGGAAAGCACATGATGTTGCCATAGACAGGAAAGACCACTGAAAAGTGGATTGCAGTAGTGAGGGCAAGAGAAGATAGCAGCATGGACCAGCACCTTTGCAGCATCTGGTGTTGCATAGGGTAGGAGGCACACTATGTTTTTTGGGATGGAAGTGGCAGGATTTGGCAATTGATTGGACATGATGGGCAGGGCCGCCATCAGGGGGTGACAACCATGACGGAACTGGGGACCTGGACTGCTCTGGCAGTCCTGGCCCCACTTTCTTTCTCTGTACACATAGATAGCGAATATCGTGATCTATGTGTGCAGCCGCGGGCCCCTGGCTCCCTGTTACCGCAGAGGGGGCCCAGGCAGCACACAGCTTCTCCTCTTCTCCAACCTGCTATAACTCTCGCGAGACCCGGTTGCCATGGCAACGCTCCGCGGATCTCGCGAGAGTTATTGGAGGAGAGAAGAGAGGAGAAGCTGTGTGCTGCCTGGGCCCCCTCTGCGGTAACAGGGAGCCGGGGGTCCCCCACCGGACCACCAGGGATGGAATCTCCCCCCTCCCTGGACAAAGGTAAGCAGGGAGGGGGGAGAAACAATTTAATAAAATTTAAATGTAAAAAAAATGTTTTATGTAAAAAAGCCCATTACTCCCCCTCCCCCTCCCCCCCAGATTTACACACACACACACTACATACATTGTCACACACACACACTACATACACTGACACACACACACTGCATACACTGACACACACACACACACACACACACACTACATACACTGACACAACACACACACTGCATACACTAACACAACACACACACTACATACACTAACGCAACACACACACTACATACACTGACACACTACATACACTAGCACAACACACACATTACATACACTGACACAACACACACTGCATACACCAACACAACACACACTGCATACACTAACACAACACACACTGCATACACTAACACGACACACACTCTGCATACACTGACACAACACTCACTGCATACACTGACACAACACACACACCCACTGCATTCACTAACACAACACACACACTGCATACACTAACACACACACACACACTGCATACACTAACACACACATTGCATACACTAATACAACACACACACACTGCATACACCAACACAACACACACTCTGCATACACTGACACAACACACACTGCATACACTGACACAACACACACTGCATACACTAACACAACACACACACTGCATACACTAACACAGCACACACACTGCATACACTAACCCAGCACACACTGCATACACTAACACAACACACACACTGCATACACTAATACAACACACACTGCATACACTAATACACACTGCATACACTAATACAATACACACACTGCATTCACTAACACAACATGCACTCTGCATACACTACACACTAACATACTCACTGCATCCACTATACTGACACACACTCTGCATTCGCTACACATTAACACACTCTGAATCCGCTACACACTAACACACTATCTGCATTCACTACACATTAACACACTCTCTGCATTCACTACACACTAACACACTCTCTGCATTCACTACACATTAACACACACTCTGCATTCACTACAAATTTACACTGACACACTCTGCATTCACTACACCCTAACACACACTCTGCATTTATTGCACACTAACACACACTCTGCATTTATTACACACTAACACACACTGTGCATTCACTAAACTAAGCACACACTCTGCATTCACTATACTGACACACACTCTGCATTCACTATACTGACACACACTCTGCATTCACTACACTAACATACACTCTGCATTCACTACACTAACATAGAAACATAGAAACATAGAAACATAGAAACATAGAATGTGACGGCAGATAAGAACCATTCGGCCCATCTAGTCTGCCCAGTTTTCTAAATACTTTCATTAGTCCCTGGCCTTCTCTTATAGTTAGGATAGCCTTATGCCTATCCCACGCATGCTTAAACTCCTTTACTGTGTTAACCTCTACCACTTCAGCTGGAACGCTATTCCATGCATCCACTACCCTCTCAGTAAAGTAATACTTCCTGATATTATTTTTAAACCTTTGTCCCTCTAATTTAAGACTATGTCCTCTTGTTGTGGTAGTTTTTCTTCTTTTAAATATAGTCTCCTCCTTTACTGTGTTGATTCCCTTTATGTATTTAAATGTTTCTATCATATCCCCCCTGTCTCGTCTTTCCTCCAAGCTATACATGTTAAGATCCTTTAACCTTTCCTGGTAAGTTTTATCCTGCAATCCATGAACCAGTTTAGTAGCCCTTCTTTGAACTCTCTCTAAGGTATCAATATCCTTCTGAAGATAGGGTCTCCAGTACTGTGTACAGTACTCCAAGTGAGGTCTCACCAGTGTTCTGTACAATGGCATGAGCACTTCCCTCTTTCTACTGCTAATACCTCTCCCTATACAACCAAGCATTCTGCTAGCATTTCCTGCTGCTCTATTACATTGTCTGCCTACCTTTAACCCCTTAAGACCGCAGGACGTACTATGCCGTCCTTATTTGGGCGGCTCTAAACGCCGCAGGACGGCATAGTACGTCCTGGGCGGTCTTACCCCCCACGTGGCCGGCGGCACATGGCCGCTGCAGATCACGGTCGGGGGGCATGCCTGGCCCCCCAGGCAGCCCCCCTGTGCCTGGGGACCGCGGTCTGCAGCTTCCGATCGCAGTGACAGGCTGTCACTGCGATCGGTATTTACCATGTGTCAGCCGATTTTAAAATCGGCTGACACATGGAGCCGCGGCATTTTTAATCTGCAGAGTATGATCGCAGTGAGAGGCTGTCTCTGTGATCTGAATGCAGAGACAGCCTCTCCCTGCGATCTGATCGCAGTGACAGCCTGTCACTGCGATCAGAGTTACTATGTGTCAGCCTATTGGCTGACCCATAGTAACTCCAGGCAGGATCCCCCTGCAGATCACGGTGGGGGGCATGCCTGGCCACCCAGGCACTCCCCCTGTGGCCAATTACCGTGATCTGCAGGAGGTGATCACAGTGACAGCCTGTCACTGTGATCACTGATCCTGTGTGTCAGCCAGTGATGTAAAATCACTGGCTGACACTGTCTCTGCCCCTCTCCTGTAATAAAAATAAAATATTAGTTAAAAAAATAAATAAATTACAGTTACACATCAAATATACTTAGATAATTTATATATATATTATATATATGATCTAAGTATATATATATATATATATATATATATATATATATATATATATATATGTATGTATATATATATATATATATATATACACACACACTAAGTGTATTTTAATATTTATATATATATAATTATATATATATATATTAATATCAAAATACACGTAGAAGGATATTGATTAAATATATACATAATTATAATTATATATATATATTTTATAATAAAAAATATATAAATACGTTAAAAAAAATAAATTTAAAAATTAAAAAAAATAATTAAAAATATATATATGTGTGTAATTTCGTTCTAACTGTATTTTGATATTAATATATATATATTGATATCAAAATACACGTAGAACGAAATAATATATATATGTATATACCTAAGTATATACGTATACATCACTATATGTATACCTATATATAAATAAAAATAATTGTAAAAAAATTATATACATATATATATACATATATATATCCACACACGTGGATATATAATAATTTTACATATATATTTATGTAATAATTTTACATAATTAGGTATCCTAATTAATTACAATTAGCGGGACCTGCCTAACAACCCAGGCCAAAAGTATAGGGAATTTAATTTGCTAGCACTATATTTAACCCTATAACTTTCCAAGACACTATAAAACCTGTACATGGGGGGTACTGTTTTACTCGTGAGACATCGCTGAACACAAATATTTGTGTTTCAAACCCGTAAAATGTATTACAACAATGATATCGTCAGGGAAAGTGAAATTTATTGCATTTTTCGCACACAAACGGCACTTACACTGAATGTGTTAATGCTGTAATACTTTTTACTGTTTTGAAACACAAATATTTGTGTTCAGCAAAGTCTCCTGAGTATAACAGTACCCCTCATGTACAGGTTTTAGGGTGTTTTCAAAAGTTACAGAGTCAAACATAAGGCTTGCGTTTCAGTTTTTTCACAATGAAATTCGCCAGATTGGTTACGTTGGCTTTGAGACCGTTTAGTAGCCCAGAAATAAGAATTACTTCCATAATGGCATACCATTTGCAAAAGTAGACAACCCAAGGTATTGGAAATGGGGTATGTTCAGTCTTTTTTAGTAGCCACTTAGTCACAAACACTGGCCAAAATTGGCTTTCAAATTCGTTTTTTGCATTTTTCACACACAAACAAATATTAACGTTAACTTTGGCTAGTGTTTGTGACCAAGTGGCTACTAAAAAAGACTGGACATACCCCATTTGCAATACCTTGGGTTGTCTACTTTTGCAAATGGTATGCCATCATGGGGGTAATTCTCATTCCTGGGCTACCATACAGTCTCAAAGGCAACGTAACCAAACTGGCAAATTTCAATGTGAAAAAACTGAAAAGTGTAACATGCTTTATTTGACCCTGTAACTTCCCAAAACACCATAAAACCTGTACATAGGGGGTACTGTTTTACACGTGAGACATCGCTGAATACAAATATGTGTATTTTATTGCAGTAAAAGCAAACAGTATTATGACATTCACAGTTAGAATGTCACATAGAACTAAGAAAATGTAAAAAAATCTTATTTTCTCTCATTTTTTTATATTGTATTCATATTAAGTTATGTTCCATACCTAAATATTTGATGTTAAATGAAAGCCCTGTTTCCCCTGAATAAAATGATATATAATAAGTGTGGGTGCATTTAATATGAAAGAGGTGAATTACGGTTGGACAGACATATAGCGCAAATGCCAGGTTTTGTTTACGTTTTTTTTGGATCACAACTTGTACATTTGGCTGCGGTCTTAAGGGGTTAAGTCATCAGAAATAATCACTCCTAAATCCCTTTCCTCAGATGTTGAGGTTAGGACTCTATCAAATATTCTGTACTCTGATAGAAACATAGAATGTGAAAAATGGAGATGTCGTGACCCGGATTCGAACCGGGGTTGCTGCGGCCACAACGCAGAGTACTAACCACTATACGATCACGGCACAGCAGCCGAGCCAGGTAGGAGTCGAACCTTCAATCTTCTGATTTGTAGTCAGACGCGTTATCCATTGCGCCACTGGCCCATGTTTTAATAAGATAGACACATATAGTATCTCCTTTTTTTTTTTTTTAAGCTGCCAGAGAAGCAAATACAAATTTTTTTTAGGTTGATGAATTTTCAGTCAACATATATTTAATATATAGTGGTTGTTCTTGTGTGATTTATGTGCCATAACGCAAGAGATGTAGATTCGGTGCAATAATGATGAGGGACATAAGATAGTTTTCCAATTCTAGAGCTAAAATAGGCACTGCTGAGATTCGAACTCAGGATCTCCTGTTTACTAGACAGGCGCTTTAACCAACTAAGCCACAGCACCACAACATACACTCTGCATTCACTACACTAACATACACTCTGCATCAACTGTACACACAGCATCCACTACACAAACCTCCTGTATTCACAGTACACACCAGTGGCGGATCCAGAGCCTGATCTCGGGAGGGGCACTTGTAGATTATTTAAAAAAAATAATCCTGGCACAATAACCACTACAGCTCAGTGTAGTAGTTATGGTGCCAGTAGTGCCAGGATCCCACCCCAGAGTAAGTAGTCATACCGTTTAAGAACAGTTTGACAACTTACCTGGGGTCTGCTGGGATATAGGGCATAGGAGAAGTGGTGTGTGTGTTAGGGGTGAAGTGTGTGTGAAAGGTGCAGTGTGTGTGTGTGAAAGGTGCAGTGTGTGTGTGTGAGCGGTGAAGTGAGTGTGAGTGCGTAAGGGTGACAGTGTGTGTATGGGGGCACTGTATGTATGTGTGGGGCAGTGTGTGTATGGGGGGCACTGTGTGTATGGGGGGGTCGTGTGTGTGTGTTTGGGGCAATGTGTGTATGGGGGCAGCAGTTTGTGTAGGGCACTGTGTGTGTATGGGTGTGCAGTGTGCAGGGCAGTATGTGTATGGGGCAGTGTTTGTGGGGCAGTGTGTTTGTGGGACAGTGTTGTATGGGGACAGTGTTTGTGGGGCAGTGTGTGTATGGGGGCAGTGTTTGTGGGGCAGTGTGTGTATGGGGGCAGTGTTTGTATGTGGACAGTGTGTGTATGGGGTCAGTGTGTGTAGTGTTTGTATGTGGGGCAGTGTGTGTATGGGGTCAGTGTGTAAGGGGGAAGTGTGTGTAGTGTGTATGGGGCAGTGTTTGTGGGGCAGTGTGTGTATGGGGACAGTGTGTATATGGGGACAGTGTGTGTATGGGGACAGTGTGTGTATGGGGACAGTGTGTGTATGGGGACAGTGTGTGTATGGGGACAGTGTGTGTATGGGGTCAGTGTGTGTAGTGTCTGTATGGGGTCAGTGTGTGTATGTGGGGCAGTGTGTGTAGTGTGTGTATGGGGGCAGTGTGTGTATGGGGGCCGTGTTGTATGGGGACAGTGTTGTATGGGGACAGTGGTTGTGGGGCAGTGTGTGTATGTGGACAGTGTTGTATGGGGACAGTGGTTGTGGGGCAGTGTGTGTATGTGGACAGTGTGTGTATGGGGTCAGTGTGTGTAGTGTTTGTATGTGGGGCAGTGTTTGTGGGGCAGTGTGTGTATGGGGTCAGTGTGTGTAGTGTGTATGGGGCAGTGTTTGTGGGGCAGTGTGTGTATGGGGACAGTGTGTATATGGGGACAGTGTGTGTATGGGGACAGTGTGTGTATGGGGTCAGTGTGTGTATGGGGTCAGTGTGTGTATGGGGTCAGTGTGTGTAGTGTCTGTATGGGGGCAGTGTGTGTATGTGGGGCAGTGTGTGTAGTGTTTGTAGTGTGTGTATGGGGTCAGTGTGTGTATGGGGTCAGTGTGTGTATGGGGTCAGTGTGTGTATGGGGTCAGTGTGTGTATGGGGTCAGTGTGTGTATGGGGGCAGTGTGTGTATGGGGGCAGTGTGTGTATGTGGGGCAGTGTGTGTAGTGTTTGTAGTGTGTGTATGGGGTCAGTGTGTGTATGGGGTCAGTGTGTGTATGGGGTCAGTGTGTGTATGGGGTCAGTGTCTGTATGGGGTCAGTGTGTGTATGTGGGGCAGTGTGTGTATGGGGCAGTGTGTGTATGGGGCAGTGTGTGTATGGGGGCAGTGTGTGTATGGGGGCAGTGTGTGTATGTGGGGCAGTGTGTGTATGTGGGGCAGTGTGTGTAGTGTTTGTAGTGTGTGTATGGGGCAGTGTGTGTATGGGGCAGTGTGTGTATGGGGTCAGTGTGTGTATGGGGTCAGTGTGTGTATGGGGGCAGTGTGTGTATGGGGCAGTGTGTGTATGGGGGCAGTGTGTGTATGGGGGCAGTGTGTGCATGGGGTCAGTGTGTGTATGGGGGCAGTGTGTGTAGTGTGTGTATAGTGTGTGTATGGGGCAGTGTATGTGGGGCAGTGTGTATGGGGGGGAGGGGAGGAGGGAAGGGGGGCTTTTTTAATAATAAAAAAAAAAATGTATTTAATGAAATATATTTATGTCCCCCCTCCCTTCTTACCTTTATTGAGGAGGAGGGGGGACATTTCTGGATCCCTGGTGGTCCCAGTGGGATTCCCTGGTGGTCCAGTGGTTCCAGTGAACTCTAGCCCGCGCTCCAGGGCTAGAGTTCACTCTCGCGAGATTTGGAGCGTTGCCGTGGTAACCGCGGCAACGCTCCAAATCTCGCGAGAGGAGGACCCGGAGGAGCTGCTGGTAACAGCTCCCGGGTCCTCTCTATCTCCCCTGCCGGCTGTCAGCACAGTGCCTGCGGACCGGGGAGGGAGATCACTGATCACTCTCCCCGATCCGCAGGCACATTGCAGGGCTGGCGCTTGGGAATGCCAGCCCTGCACTAGCCGGCAGGGGGGAATCTCGGGGGGGGCAATTGCCCCGTTGCCCCCCCCCTGGATCCGCCAATGGTACACACACTACATCCACCACAAATTGAAACACTCTGCATTCGCTATACACAGACACTGCGTCTAATACACACACTACATCCACTACAGACACTGCATCCACTAAACACATTTCATCTAGTACATACAAACACTACATACACTACACAAACACACACTACATCACTGTACACACACTACATCCACTACTCAAACACTCTCTGCGTTCACTACACATTAACACTCTGCATTCACTACACTAACACACCCTCTGCATCCGCTACACACTAACACACCCTCTGCATTCACTACACATTAACACACTGCATTCACTACACTAACACACACTCTGCATCCGCTACACACTAACACACTCTCTGCATTCACTACACATTTACACACACTCTGCATTCACTACACACTAACACACACTCTGCATTCATTACACACTAACACACACTCTGCATTCACTAAACTATGCACACACTCTGGATTCACTATACTGACACAAACTCTGCATTAACTGTACACACAGCATCCACTACACAAACCTCCTGTATTCACAGTACACACACTACATCCACCACAAATTGAAACACTCTGCATTCACTATACACAGACACTGCGTCTAATACACACACTACATCCACTACAGACACTGCATCCACTAAACACATTTAATCTAGTACATACAAACACTACATCCACTACACAAACACACACTACATCCACTACTCAAACACACTCTGCGTTCACTATACACACTGCATCCGCTACACAAACACACACTCTGCATTCACTGCACAAACAGTATCTAATACACACAAAAACTACATCCATTACACACATTCTAATTCACTTCCACTATACACACCACATTCAGTCCTGCATCATTGTCAGCGGACTAGGTAGGGCATGGGCGGGCCTGGGAGGGAGGGGGCGGGGCGGGGCCAGACCTTGTGCTTTGTCAGGGGAGCCACAATTTCTGATGGCAGCCCTGATGATGGGTGGAAGAGAGGTTGAAATAAAAGAGAACACATAGGCAGCGAGCCTGTGAGTTAGAGCTGATGGTAGTGCCATATTGTAAATTATGTAAATTCTTAAAGGAGAGTGTTTAAATAGGTAATAACAAAATGTAGGTAATATCAAATATATTCATATTAGAAAATTCCAAAGGAATTCTTTTTTCAGTTTAGCTATTTTGGCTTTAACGTTCAAATTCAATTTCAATTACTATCAATTCTGACTTCAGTGAATAACCCTGAGTATGTCCAAAGAAATTATAATGTAGATTACAATAAATCACCTGCAGTTAGATCTGTATTTGCTATGTATCATTACATAGCATATGAATATGTCTGGTAATATTCCCCTAGACATACAGAGCTATATATATATATATATATATATATATATATATATATATATATATATATATATATATATATATATATATATATATATATATATATATATGTATTTATATTTTATGTTACAGGTGTCAGAGTCATGTCCTGCTCTCTACTTCTGTATTTCTTATTACGTAGCTAAAGTATTACTGTATACATAGGCCTAAGATCAAGTGGTTAGTAGGCCTAATTATAATACAAGATTCTTTGAAAGGGTTAAACTCGCATTTCTCATGCTTTAAACTAGGTTTCTGTTCTTGCGTCATTGAGCCTGACACCAGCTTTTGCTATCTGTTATGAGCAGCGGGTGGGGACCTAAATAAAAATGTAACCCCTCAGGTGAGTAGGGGTCCCCAAACCCCTAGTCACCCCCCTACCATTTGTTGTTCCATCCAGGCTCCTAAAATAGAGCTTTTTAAGCTCTGGAAAATGTGAGTGCTCCTTTGGAATATATCTTTATCACCACATTATTCATAACATACTGCACTATCATTGTACTTTTATTTCCTTTTTTTTTTTTTTTTTTTAAGAGTAAGAAACATAATTGCGAAATCTGCTGCTACCTTTGTATGTATGATTTTATTACAATAATTGGCCTCCCCTCACTTTTTTTAGGGTGAGGGAGGTAGGTAGGGCTCATTCATTTTGTTGGGAGGGTTGTGACTAGGGGTTCGGGGACAATAGGTCCCCCCCCCTTATTGGTATTTAGGGCCCACACCCGCCGCTCAGGGGTGGGGGCCGGGGGGGAGGACAATAGGTCCCCATCTTATTCTAATTTAGGGGCCCCACCCGCCGTTCAGGGGTGGGAGCCGGGGGAAGGACAATAGGTCCCCCACCCCCTTATTTTAATTTAGGGCCCTCACCCGCCGCTCAGGGGTGGGGGCCGGGGGGAGGACAATAGGTGCATTAAAACCTTTGAATGCTTATTGATACTCCTTCTGAAATGGTGTTACATCTTTGAGTATTCCCAGCAGCTGATTACACAGACAAAGGAAAGCAGAAACATGTTAGTGCATAAGTCCATAACAGCATAAGGGTTTCCAGACCCTGTGTTGTGAATTTCCAGCCTAACAGTCACATTCAGCCTTTCATGCATATCTGTCTCTGCTGTTGATCCGATACAAAAAATGTGAGTTTATTTCCACTTGTTTCTGTACTGCCACTGTATGCCAGAAAAAAAAAAAAGAAATTTTACTTAGAGTAAATTATTTTTCCCTTAATATAGTTTAAGTACCGGTTCCCACCCGTTATTTTATAATAAATAAATATCTTGCATAGATTTTGGTCTCTATGTTTTCTTGCTATTACTGAAGTGTTTGTGGAGCGACCAGAATCTATATGGAATCTATATGGTGAGTAGGAAGTTGTATTGAGTTTATTTTTTCGGAGTGTCTTTTCCACAGTGAAAAACTACATCCCCCTTGTTTCTGTACTACAACCACTATATTAAGGAAAAATAATTTACACTAAATAAAATTTCTGTTTTCCCATACATGAAATATATAATATATACATGAAATATATAATTCCTCTGCAAACTGCAGTCTCAGCCAGGTAGGTAATGTGTCACACCTTAGATGTAGCTGCACTGTCCGTTCAGCTCGTATCTACCCCATGGATTGAAGAATCCATGTCTTTTTTGCCCTCACCACCATCCATGTCTCTGTTCCCCTTCCTTTCATGTCTTTTCTCCCCTCTTCTTCCATGTCGTGGATGTCCTTTGTATTGTATGCAGTGTGTGTATTGAGTACATTGTGTGTGTGTTGTGGATGCAGTGTCTGTGTTTGTGTAGTGTAACTAGTGTTTGTGTGGTGGATGTAGTGTGTCTAGTGGATGCAGTGTCTGTGTAGTGGATGTAGTGGATATGCTTGTAGTAGTATCTGTGTAGGAAGGTGACAGTGTGGGGGGCAGTGTGTTGGAAGGTGACAGTGTGGGGGGCAGGGTGTAATAAGGTGACAATGTGGGGGGCAGGATGTAGGGATGACAGTGTTGATGGGCAGACTGACAGACAACATGCCCTCATTGATACACACTCACTGACAGTCATTGTCTCACACACTGTTTGACTAACACACACGTTCAATGACAGACACACACTGACACGAACACACTCAGAGACACATGCACTCACTAACATACACACACTCACTAACAGACACACTCACACACACAAATTCACTCTGACACATTCACTGACAGACAGACACATACCTACAGGCAGATACACACTGACAGTCACACACACATTCAATGACAAACACACAGACGTCACTGACAGACACAGACTCTTACTGATTTGACAAACACACATTCGCTGACAGACACAGATAAACTCACTGACACACACACACACACACACATTCACTGACAGGCACACAAACACTCAATGATAATGACAGGCACAAAGACTCTCACTGAGGTGATAGACACTCACAGACAGACACATACAAATTCACTGACACACACACACACACATTCCCTGACAGACATACACACACTCACACATTCACTGGCAGACTCACACACATTCTCTCACACACACTCACAAATTACTAATATTATTATTTTAATTTGTCCACCCAGCCTCCCTACCTTTGGGAGAGCTGGAGTGGATCTGTACCTGGGGTCCAGTGGGGCTGATGTGAGGCGGGCAGCTATAAGCACATCAAAGGCGGCGAGGTAACAGTAATCCTCCTGCTCTGCTCCCTCGTGGGATGTCTACCAATGCAGGGAGCCAGAATATAACATCATATTTAGTTTCCCGGCATCAGTATATGGCTCGCGAGGGAACAGAGCAGGAGGATTACAGCTCCCCCGCTGCCTCTGATGTGCTCACAGACGCCCGCCTTGGGGGTCCATAAATTGCTTCCTCCAAAACAGGAGGAAGCACTGGTGACGTCCATGCGGACACTTTGGGATAGATAGAGCCAGGGCTGGCCTTGGCCTTTAGGCACCCTGTGCGAAAAATCAGACACACAGGCACACAGTCTCACACGTCACCCACAGCCACACACACAAAGTTACAGTCACACACAGGCAGACAGCCACACACACACAGGCAGATAGTCACACACAGTTACAGTCACACATAGGCACACAGCCACACACCCACAGGCAGAAAGACACACACACACACACACACACAGTTACAGTCACACATAGGCACACAGCCACACACAGAGAGGCAGACAGTCACATAATATTTACTATGAATTCAATTTGAATTCCTAGCAATTATAACTTTTGTGAATACCCCTGACTATCATTATTTACTAAAGAGAGAATTGTTTGGAATTCAAATTGAATTCAAAGTGAATTTCAAACTTAAGGTCAAAATACCCGGAACGGGAAGTCTTCAAGTTAACTATACTTCCAGTGCAGGTACGTTGCTCTTAAATTTGAGATTCACTTTCAATTCTCACAATTCTCCCTTTAATAAATACCCTATATGTATTATTCTAAGCACTCTATCCTTTCCCTTCAGATTACTCAATAGTTCTGAAGCCTGAAATGGAGATAAACACAAGGTACAACACCTACAAGACATAGAACATATAAAGCATATAATAATGTTTTGAATTTGAACAGTGTCTAAATTCATGATGGTGGAGTTGAAAAGAAGGATAGCAATTATATGACACTTGTATGCAATGCCACGAAAACCACTCGTCTTTACAGTGTGACCCCATCACAGAAAATGATTGATTACCAGTTTATACTCAGGAAAGAAAGCTGACACACAGTATATCCTTAACAAGTCCTACAGATCCTGCCTGGAGGATTAATCCCTCTTTATCATTCCAGAGAGGAGGAAAACTTGCAGATAATGTTTTCAGGAGAGCTAAAAGGCAATAATTGTTTAATTTCGGGATGAATCAATATGGGTCCCATATTACTCTTTAGTAATAAAGCTCTATTTTATATTCTGCTTCTGTATAATCAAAGTCAATTTCCCTGTTCATTGTGGTGTAATGTGAAGGGACATTTCAGAATCAATTCGCAGATCGGTGTCCTTGAGATGGCTTATTATATGGAAGGCTGTAATTACCAGTGTAAAGGCTTTTATAACCCTCATTTCCCGAATTATAATCATCAAAAATTACAATTACACCCTGCAGTATTGGTTTGAAAACCAGAGCACATCCACAGAGATGTTGTTCTTACTGTGAGTATGGAAGAATTCTGCGGTATATTTAATAAAAACAAAGTTACTCATTCATTAGCATTGTGATTATGCCAGGACTAGAGCAGTATAAAAGGTTGTTCTTTTTTAATTTTTTAAATGTAACAATAAGGACTATAAAGATATGGAATTCACTGCATAGGAAGATAGGTCTATAGGATAAAATGAAAACCTTCAACAAAAAGAGATTCAGATTCTTCGGGGTATACAGTTAAAATCATATACAGTGGGACCTCAGTTTACAAATGCCTCGGTTAACATAATTTTCGGTTTACAAATGAAAATCCATTTAAAATAATGCCTCGGTTTACAAATATTTTTCGCAATACAAAGCAAGTTTCCCCAGGATGCATTGCACCTGGGAGGTTTATAGCACCACCACAGTGCATGCTGGAGCCTGTGGGTAGCACGTGGCGTAGAGTGTGGAGGTGTTGGAGCGGATTTTGCATTGAGTTTTGGAGCCATTCTGGAAATTGTTTGCAGTTGTTTTGGGACTTTTTGGTGCATTTCTCAAGCTGTGGAAAGGTAGGGAGCTGAGCTTTGTCGTTTGCATGCCTTTTATTGTGTGTTCTGCATTGTGGGTTGGTTTCCATGCCAGCTCATTTTGACTTTTTTCTGACCTCCTGAACAGATTAATTGGTTTTCAATGCATTCCTATAGGAAACCGCTTTTCGGTTTACAAATATTTCGCAATAAGAAATGTCCCGTAAACGTTCGTAAACCAAGGTCCCACTGTATATGAATTAATAATCCAGATCAAAATACAACTGCTAACTTAATACATTGTTTTGTAGCATAGGCAATTCTAGTCGGGGTCTTCGGGGGCTGAATCCCTGGATATGGGGATCGCTACGGTTGATAATGGCGGCAGGAGGATTCTAATGGTTTTTATTTTTTATTTTTAAATTTACATCAGACATTTGCTTCTTAAAGCAGCTTCTGTTAGGGGAATTGAACTTTGCTGCATTTTCCTCTATTAGGTAGCATTCTGGAGATCCCAGACAGCATCAGCAACACGCTGTTTATAGGTATAGAGGTAGGGACCAGTATTAGAGCTTTTATCGCCTTTTATCAGGGGGCAAGTCCTACCAGTAATAACATGATTACAAACTATCAGAGCAGTGTGTGCTGGTTCTGCTTACAGTGTGCAGGTTGTGTGTGTGCAGCTTGGCAGGTGAGGAAGACAAAAACTAATTTCCATGTTATTACTGTTAGTGGGTGTACTAGTCTTCTTTCCTGGCACCAGCTATTGGTTTTCCAATACTCTATTGTGGTGGAATCTCGGTAAAAATAAATTTAGTAGGCCGAGATTACCACGTGGCATGTGTACGTGCATATGCTGACGTATCGATCAGTTGGTTGCACGAGGCAAGATACGATCAGTAGTGTACGGAGCATGTGCAAGAATACAGGATGTAGTATTCCCCCTCCTCCATTGTGCTGGACAAGCCATGCGGTCAAACAGGAAGTTAATTCTTATTTGTGTTGATTGGTCAAGGGAATGTGCGGGTGGAGCTTAATATGGGAGGAGTTATATGCCTATATAAGGAGCCTGCACTATTGTCCGGGGCTCAGAATTTGCTGTATTTTGGTGACGCTAGTCCCTCTGAGTCCCGATCGGTGATCCAATAAAGAATCTCTTCCTTCCTGAAGAAACCTGTGTCCATCTCTCTGTGCTTGGCTTCCGTCAGTTTCTCCGGTATCATTTGGTGCATTGGCCGGGAAGCTCATCGTTCTACGGTAGCTGAGAGGCAGAGGCGTGAGACGGTCTATCTTTGCCCACGTTCTCTACGGCTGCACCCCTGAACTTCTGCGTGGACCTCCCTTCGTCTCGGCGCCACTGGTCTGTTGTCCAGGAGATCATCGGCCTCTACGTGAGAAGTGCTGGGGTGTCCCCGTCGATGAGTGTGAACTCAGGTTCAGGAACGAGGAGGTAAGACAACTGCTGTTTTAGACGGCAGGACCCGCTAGGGGTATACCGATTGTGCGGTAGGCCCAAAGGGGTTTTTGAATCTGTATCTGCCCCCTCTGTCGGAGGGAAGGAGCGAAGGCGCACCGCTCGATCGAACGCTCTTTAGTCAGACCGTTTGATTTGGTTAGTCAGGCAGGGCGCTCTGGTGTAAAATAAGCCCTAGCCGGACACCGGTGTCTTGTCTAGACTAGCGTTCTAGGGTGTATATTTTGTTCGCTAGGTCGGAGGGACCGGGAGACTAAGCGACGTCTGTGTAAATCCGGTTCGCTAGTTCTCATCCTATCTGGGCTAAGTGGGAAGGCGTGTAAATTTGGAACCCACTAGACTTTTGATAGTACGACTAAGAGGCGTCTGTGTAAATTCGGTCCTCTAGCTCGTTGTATATGTGGTGATTGGGCAGTGTGGCTAACCAAAACGTATGTAGATTGTTTTTAGGTAGTCCATTCAAGGTACTGGCCAATAGTTTAGTTGGGAATTGTAAATGTGTTAGCGATTGTTAGTAAAGTGTATATCTTGTTAGATAGCGCGAGCTCAGCCGTCTAGCGAGAGTGTTAATAGTGTGTTGCTGTATTATAGTGCACGGTACCATAACCCTGTATATTTACTGACATTGTATAATAAGTACTAATCATTGTCGTCCATTGCATGTTTTAACACCATAACCACTAATAATTGTATTGTGACCTTAACTTGTGCTTTGACCTATGCTAACCGTACTGTAACCGCTATTTGTAAAAGACGATGTTACTGGGTGTGTTATAGACGGGTAATTCGTATATAGAGAATTATAGCGTGGGTGACTGTATAGTTACGCCAAAGGGCATAATATTGATTATATAGTGACTGGTGTAGCAGCTGTGTGTGTACGGGAATTCCCTGAGTGTTTATTGTTATTGTGTACGTTTCACTTGGTAACCGTACCACGTGGTGCTGTTGCCAGAGGAAACGGGTGTGACTGTTGAATAGTACGCGTGTATAGTAATCGTTGTCGACGACGTTCCACTGTTAAGTATGGGTGCGTCGCAGTCAACGATTCCGGATCCCTTAGGATGTATGGTTAAGAATTTTAAAAAGGGATTCAAAGTTTGTGATTTTGGGGTAAAGATGTCTCCTGTACGTTTGGTCACTTTGTGCACTAGGGAGTGGCCTACTTTGGTTGCGGCATGGCCGCCACGTGGCAGTTTGGATCCAACTCTGGTACAGCGCTTACACGTGGCTGTATCAGGTAGGCCTGAACTTTACGGCCAGTTTCCTTATATTGACTGTTGGAGACAGGCCGTAAATGACTCGCCAAAATGGCTCCGGACATGCCACGAGGAGCAATGTCGCCTCATGGTAGCTAGGACTTGTTCGTCCACTAGGGCCGGTGTTAGGCCCATTTTGGACACGCCCCCTGAGTCCGAGATCCCTTTGCCGCCCCCTTACTTTCCGGTAAGAGGAAGTGACGTAAATACAGGAAGTCCTGCAACCCTTCCCTCACTACCCCCATCCACTTCCGCTTCCTCCTCTAGTGCAGGATCCACCCCCCCTCGTACTAAATCTCCCCTTCCGGAACCAGAACCCACCCCCATTAGAAACGAATATCCTGATTTGGCGCCACTTCAGACTTCCGGTCAAGCTTCATCTAGCTCGGCCCGAAGTGTTCTATTCACTACCTTTTCCCAAAACCAACCTCCCACATCCCCATACCCTATCTCTCCCCGACCGGAACCCATGACCGACGCCTCCCTACGTAGCCCTATCCAAACCCGACAGTTGACTGGTGCCCAACAATTAAAGCATTATCAGATGCCTCTTCGCCTAAATCCCGGGTCAGCCTATATTAATGCCGCAGGCCAAATGGCACAAGCTGACCCTGTCTTGGTATATGTTCCCTTCACTACAACCGATCTTTTAAACTGGAAGACCCACAATTCCTCGTATACTGAGAAACCACAAGCCATGACTGATCTGTTCACCTCAATAGTACAGACGCATAATCCGACATGGGCTGATTGCCAGCAGTTATTAATGACTTTATTTAACAATGAGGAAAGGACAAGAATAAATCAAGCAGCCATTAAAGCATTAGAGGATAGAGCCCGTGCTTTGAACCAAGCCAATCCAGCAGCATGGGCCGCGACACACTATCCCAACACCGATCCCGATTGGAACGTAAATGGTGCTGATATGGTTCAACTCAGAGCCTATAGAGACGCTATAATTGCTGGCATGAAAGCCGGAGGAAAGAAGGCTATTAATATGTCAAAGACAGTTGAGGTGATTCAGAAAAGCGATGAAGCGCCCAGTGTCTTTTATGACCGATTATTGGAGGCGTACCGTTTGTACACCCCCTTTAATCCGGAGGACGCAGACAATTCCCGAATGGTTAACTCCGCCTTTGTCAGCCAAGCATACGGAGATATTAAGCGCAAGCTACAAAAGTTAGAAGGGTTTGCAGGTATGTCAATCACCCAACTAATGGAGGTAGCAAATAAGGTGTATATGAACAGGGATACAGAAAGCAAGAAAGAGGAGGAGCGCAAGATGCGTAAAAAGGCTGATATGCTAGCGGTAGCGATCGCAGGCGTAGATAGACGGGGCCCAGATAGAGGCGATAGTAGATGGAATGAGGAACCTCTAGGTAAAAATCAGTGCGCTTACTGTAGGGAAGAAGGGCATTGGAGAAATGAGTGTCCGCGAAGGGAACAGTCTGAGAAAGACAGACCTAGGACAGGTTTCGGAAACTTTAGAGGCAGAGCGAGAGGTAGAGGAGGCCCCGGAGGGAGTAATGGTTATAGAGGGAATAATGGTTACAGAGGAAGTGTTAGGGAGGACAGGTATATTCCAGCAGCGCAAAGGTCCCGCGATAGAGAAGGTAGGGACTTCGTAGGATTGGCTGACACGGTCATGGAGGACTATTGATACCGACCGGGCTCCATCCCCCTTGGTCGAGCGGAGCCTATGGTCGATGTATCAATAGGGGGAAAAAGGAGTGCGTTCATGATCGACACTGGTGCTGAACATTCAGTGGTGACTAATCTAGTTGCTCCTCCATCTGGAAGGACTATTACTGTGATAGGAGCAACTGGAAGAAGTGCTGAAAAACCGGTTCTTAAAAGTCGACTCTGTACATTGGGAGGCCACGTAGTAAAACACCAATTCCTTTATATGCCTGAATGTCCAGTCCAATTGCTGGGACGTGATATGCTATCCAAATTACAAGCGCAGATTACGTTCCTACCAGATGGAACAACATCTTTAAAGTTTAATGGACCTTCAGGTATTATGACTTTATCCGTACCAAAGGAAGAAGAGTGGCGACTTTATACAGTGTTGACTAGCCAAAACCCTAGGAGTGATGAGACATTATTTAACATACCAGGAGTTTGGGCAGAGAACAACCCACCAGGACTGGCCCGCAATATTCCACCTATAAAAATTGAACTTAAACATGGGGTTTATCCAGTGAGCCTGAGACAATACCACATCCCGCAGAAGGCTAAGAAGAACATCCAATCCTATCTGGATAAGTTCATACGGTATGGTATCCTAAAATTCTGTACTTCCCCCTGGAACACCCCATTGCTGCCTGTTCAGAAGCCCGGCACAGATGAGTATCGACCTGTGCAGGACTTAAGAGCAGTCAATGATGCGGTTGTTAGCATACATCCAGTTGTACCCAATCCATATAACCTGCTTGCTTTAATTCCGGGCGGGGCAACTTACTTCACAGTTTTAGACCTCAAAGATGCCTTCTTTTGCCTCCGAATTGCCGCAGAAAGTCAATGTATTTTCGCTTTCCAATGGGAGAACGCTGTAACGGGCTCAAAACGCCAAATGACTTGGACAAGACTGCCCCAAGGGTTTAAAAATTCACCTACCCTATTTGGTTCAGCCCTAAGTCAAGATCTATTGGATTTCGAGTCCATCCCAGGAGAGTGTGTATTGTTACAATATGTAGATGACTTGTTGATAGCAGCAGTTACAAAAGAAATCTGTCAGCAAGCAACGCACGATCTACTACACATTCTCTGGAAGGCAGGATACAAAGTGTCTAGAAAGAAGGCTCAGTTGTGTTTGCCAACTGTTAAGTATCTGGGATTCCATATCTCTGAAGGTCAAAGAATTATGGGGCCAGAGAGAAAAGAGGCTGTCTGCCAAATACCAGTACCCAAGAATAGAAGACAAGTGCGAGAATTCTTGGGGGCAGCAGGCTTCTGTAGGATATGGATTCCCAGCTATGCGATACTGGCAAAACCTCTGTACGTAGCTATCAAAGGTACAGAGCACGACCCCTTCCTATGGACCCAAGAACAGCAAACGGCATTTGAAGATGTGAAGAAGGCTTTGATGAGTGCCCCAGCATTAGGTCTACCTGATCACACACGACCATTCTACCTGTATGTACACGAGCAAAGAAGAATGGCTGTGGGAGTATTGACACAGTACTTGGGATCATGGCAAAGACCTGTTGCCTACATGTCTAAACAATTGGATGCAGTGGCCAGCGGACTTCCACCTTGTCTAAGAGCCGTAGCTGCAGCCGCCCTGCTAGTAGCTGAAGCCGATAAACTCACTCTGGGTCAAGAACTTTATGTACGAGTCCCACATGCAGTACAGACGTTGTTGGATTACAAAGGAAATCATTGGTTTAGTAACAGCCGTATGACTAAGTATCAAGCAATGTTGTGTGAAAACCCAAGAGTGCATTTAGAGACTGTAAATACCTTAAATCCAGCTACCCTTTTGCCACAACCTACTGAAAGTCAACATGATTGTTTGGAAGTAATGGATGAAGTATTCTCAAGTAGACCAGATCTTCGTGATTTTCCCATCCAGAACCCCGATGTTCAATATTATACAGACGGCAGTAGTTATGTGAAAGAAGGGATCCGCTATGCAGGATATGCAGTAACAACAATAGACAAGGTGATAGAAGCTCGGCCACTGGCGAAAGGAACAACAGCACAAAAGGCAGAATTGATAGCACTGACACGAGCGTTACAATTGGCTGAAGGTTTAAGAGTGAATATCTATACGGACTCTAAGTATGCGTTTTTAACCACTCATGCCCATGGAGCTTTGTATAAAGAAAGAGGACTACTGAATTCAGAAGGCAAAGAGATCAAGTACGCAGCTGAAATCCTACAACTATTGGAAGCAGTGTGGGAGCCGAAAGAAGTCGGTATTATTCATTGTCGAGCACATCTGAGAGGTGATGGTGATGTAACCAAGGGAAATCGGATGGCAGATAGTGCAGCTAAGCGTGCTGCTGAATCAGGAAGACAGGAGTATGTAGGGCAGATAGCTGCTCTTATACCAACTCCACTGTCCCAATGGACTCCAGTTTATACAGCTCAAGAAGAGGAGTGGTTAAAGACTGAACCGGGAAAGTATCTGGAGAACAAGTGGTATCAGCTAGAAGATGGAAGAATAGTTATACCAGCATCACTAGCAGTAGAAATTGTCCAAAACTATCATAACGGGACACATTCTGGGAGAGACAGTACTGAAGAATCTCTTAGAAAACATTTCTACATACCAAGATTGTCCAACTTGACTCAGGCCATTGTACGTAGATGTGTAACGTGTGCTAAAAATAATGCAAGACAAGGACCAGTAAAACCACCAGGAGTCCAGTTTATGGGGGGACTCCCCATGTCCGATCTACAAATAGACTTTACAGTGATGCCTAAGTCGGGTGGACATCGTTACCTGCTGGTAATTGTGTGCACCTATTCAGGCTGGGTAGAAGCATGTCCTACTCGTACAGAGAAAGCAGGAGAAGTTGTGAGATTCCTGCTACGAGAAATAATACCCCGATATGGACTACCTTGTTCTATAGGATCGGACAATGGTCCAGCTTTTGTTCACCAGTGCCTACAACAACTGACTCATATGCTTGGTATAAAGTGGAGGCTTCATACTGCATATAGACCCCAGAGTTCTGGTAAGGTAGAGAGAATGAACAGAACTATAAAGAACCAGTTGGCTAAAATGTGTCAGGAAACCCAACTTAAGTGGAACGTTCTCTTACCCATAGCTTTATTGCGAATCCGCAGTACCCCTACCAGAAGGATGGGCCTCTCTCCTTTTGAAATCATGTATGGGCGACCTCCTCCCGTACTTGGTAACTTAAGGGGGGACTTGAGTCAGTTGGGAGAAGGAATTACTCGGCAGCAGGTTGTAGAGTTGGGTAAGACTATGGAGGAGGTACAGAAATGGGTACAAGATAGATTACCTGTGAATATTTATCCCCCTGTGCATAGTTATCATCCAGGAGACCAAGTGTGGATTAAAGAGTGGAATAATGTACCGTTAGGGCCCAAGTGGAGAGGTCCTTATGTTGTTCTTTTGTCTACCCCTACAGCGATAAAAGTAGCAGAAGTGACTCCGTGGATACATCACTCCAGGGTTAAACCAGCAGCAGTTGATTCTTGGCAAGTTACAGCAGATCCAGAGAATCCCTGCAAGATCCGGTTAAAACGCACTACTCATTCGGAGTAACGAGGAATCGTGTGGATTACAAAATCTTATTGTTACAGGTAGTGAGTGTTTAGACGGCCATAATAAAGCTGTCCGCTCACCAACATATAGTGTATAAGCCAGGAAAGTCTCGAAGGGACACCTGTGAAGATGAGCAGAACTCCATTCCCTGCAGCCCCTCACATCCTGGAAGCTGAGGCGCCATCGCACGGACGAAGACTGAGGATGACGGCGAAAGATGTGCTTTTTATAGTGTTTATTTACATGTGTTTTTATATTCAGGAAGGTAGAGGTACCGACACTCCTAGCTGTGAGGTATGCATTAAGACTACGAGAACAGGTAACCATATTTCCCAAACCCTAATCTGGCATTCACAATACGAGTGTAAAGGAGATGTATCGAGATGTAGATACTTAAATATAGACTATAGTGTGTGCCATTTAGGAGTAGGAGAACCTAAGTGCTTCAGTCCGGAGTATCAACCTCGTACAATTTGGTTGACTCTCAGGAATGGAGATCCTCAGGGGACCCTAATTAATAAAACGGTGTTAGAATCCGTACATTCTTCGGGTGTTCTGCTATTTGATGCGTGTAAAGCGATATCGAGTGATAGAAAGCCGTGGAATGTATGTGGGGATCTTAGATGGGAGAGGACGTATGGGTCTAACGATAAATATATTTGTCCCAGTAGCAAAAATAAATATGTGAGTCCTAGATGCCCAAATAAAGACTATAACTTTTGTCCATATTGGTCTTGTGTGGGGTGGGCGACTTGGGGACAGACAGTAGATAAAGACATGATAGTGACGAAGTTGCCGACTAGCCCATATTGTAAGTCTATGGAATGTAATCCCATCCATATATTTATAAATAACCCCGACAAATTCTTAGACAAATATGGCAATTTATTTGGGTTTCAGATATACGGGACTGGTTTAGATCCTGGGACAATATTGTTTATAGGGATAGAGACTGATACGGTATCCTCCCAGACTCATCAAGTGTACCATTCCTTTTATGAAGAGATGAGTATAGATAACAAGATCCCCCATAACGCTAAAAACTTGTTCATCGATTTAGCTGAAAGTATTGCCGGTAGTCTTAATGTTACCAACTGCTATGTGTGTGGAGGTACTAACATGGGAGACCAATGGCCTTGGGAAGCAAAGGAGGTAATGTCCGGTTCTGAGGCAGTTGACCAACTAATATCTACACAAGCCGATTATCATATGAGTGTTAGAGGTAAATCTGAGTGGAGATTAAAGACCTCCATCATAGGTTATGTTTGCATAGCAAGGAAAGGAATAATGTATAACACTTCTGTAGGAGAGTTAACTTGTCTAGGGCAAAAAGCTTATGATGATGATACAAAGAATACAACTTGGTGGTCGGCTTCAAATGTCTCAGAACCATTAAACCCGTTTGCTAGATATGCCAATTTAAAGGACGTGTGGTTTGATTTATCCATCACATCTACCTGGAGAGCCCCAGCAAATTTGTACTGGATCTGTGGTAAGAAAGCCTATTCGGAGTTGCCACAGGACTGGGAAGGGGCATGTGTGTTGGGTATGCTCAAACCATCCTTCTTCTTGTTACCGATTGAAACAGGTGAGACTTTAGGTGTTAAAGTGTATGATGTGAATCATAGGAAGAAAAGGGGACCCATAGAGATAGGTACCTGGGAAGATAATGAATGGCCTCCCCAGCGTATCATAGATTATTATGGGCCAGCCACGTGGGCTGAGGATGGTACCTTTGGTTACAGAACCCCTATTTATATGCTCAACCGTATTATAAGATTACAGGCGGTGGTTGAGATTATCACTAATGAGACATCACAGGCGCTCAATCTTCTAGCGAAGCATAACACCAGGATGAGGACCGCAGTCTACCAAAATAGATTAGCCTTGGATTACCTTTTGGCAGTAGAGGGAGGTGTATGTGGGAAGTTTAACCTAAGCAATTGCTGTCTTCAAATAGATGACGAAGGGCAAGCAATAGCTGAGCTTACTAGCCATATGGTTAAACTAGCGCATGTGCCTACTCAGGTATGGAAAGGGTATAATCCAAGTAGTTGGTTTGGTAGCTGGTATGAGTGGTTTGGAGGGCTTAAGGCAGTGGTAGGTGGAGTCCTACTAATCTTAATGTTGTGTCTACTCCTACCGTGTCTTATACCCTTAGTAGTTAGGTCTGTGCAAAGCCTGATAGGAACTATAGCAGAGAGGAAGGCTGCTGCACAGATAATGGCCATATATAAGTATAAGGCTCTAGATCAGGGAGAAACTATGCAGGAAGATGAGTGTTGAAAAGATTCACATCATAAGATAAGTCTGGTCTGGTTCAAGGTAACTTGCGGTGTAAGCAAACCAAGGTTATGTGATGCCTCAAGTAATTGTAAAATATCAAGAGGCATCAAAGGGGGGAATGTGGTGGAATCTCGGTAAAAATAAATTTAGTAGGCCGAGATTACCACGTGGCATGTGTACGTGCATATGCTGACGTATCGATCAGTTGGTTGCACGAGGCAAGATACGATCAGTAGTGTACGGAGCATGTGCAAGAATACAGGATGTAGTATTCCCCCTCCTCCATTGTGCTGGACAAGCCATGCGGTCAAACAGGAAGTTAATTCTTATTTGTGTTGATTGGTCAAGGGAATGTGCGGGTGGAGCTTAATATGGGAGGAGTTATATGCCTATATAAGGAGCCTGCACTATTGTCCGGGGCTCAGAATTTGCTGTATTTTGGTGACGCTAGTCCCTCTGAGTCCCGATCGGTGATCCAATAAAGAATCTCTTCCTTCCTGAAGAAACCTGTGTCCATCTCTCTGTGCTTGGCTTCCGTCAGTTTCTCCGGTATCACTATGTGTTGGTGGGTGACACACTGAGAAATGAAGGGAGAAACTGAAAATCTCATCATGTATTGCTACTCAGTGCTGCTGGAGCAATAGGCTGTGGAGGTTTTATTGCATTTAAATTCTTTATTTTATTGTGCATATGTAAGACAAGGTACATTTATGCCGGCATTTGCCACAACAGCATTCTACCGGGTTTTACGCGTTCATACATAGACTGTAATGTGGCTTGGATAGAGGTTTTATTGTATTTATAGAAATAGCTGATCCTATATAACAGTGCATTCTGAAAAAGAAATAAATAGCTGATATTATTATAAATCATGTCATGCATGAGCAAATCATGTCGGCCGCTATCTGATACAGGTAGAGCGGCCATCCTAACTAGCTCGGTGGAATCCTATTAGACCAGTGCCTATGAACAACTGCCCCCCACATCCCCCTTCTTGCTACACACTGTATGTTTTGCTATTCCTACGTCAAACCTATCCAGGCATCTATTGCCTTTCTAGTAAATAAGTATATTCTTACATTACCATTTAGTCCTGCAGCGTCCAATGTCAGGTTGGAAGTTCTGTTTTTTGTCTATGCTTTGGTGGTTAAGGTGCATGGAGTGTTCCTTTAAATTTCAAAGATTAATTGTGCTGGCAGAATTGCTAGTAAATATATAGACTGGAAGAAAATAAATATATTTTAAAATAGTTCCTTCCGACACTTGTCATTTATCTTTTGTGAAAAATGGATTGACAAGGAAGAATAGGGGAACAGTCAAATCAGTAGGAAAACTAGAGATATATAACAGACAATCTTTAATAGACTGCTAACCTGCTCTAATTATGTTACCAGTATGTACAAAACAATAAAATAAACCTACATATATTATCTATATTCTTCAATCTGTGTAGGGGCAATATATAAGCCCCTCCCTCTGTCTATTATGTCAGTGGGAGGAGTATTATGACATCACCAGGCTGAAAGGGTTAATAAAGACATGAGCTGCATCAAGCTGCATTTGGAAGAGGATTCTGATGAAGGAGTAAGTACAATGTTTGCCATACATCTTTATTATAATACCCGTATACTGAGTATCTGTGTTTTAAAACTTAACATGACATGAAGTATATACAGTAGGTGGTAGAAACTATATAACTGTGTAGTATACAATAGTAAGTATTTCAAAAGAGAGAGAGACATGACTTTAGGTATAGCTTTTATATTCTAGAGATATTTATTTTTTTATAGTCTGACTTTTTTTCACATATGGTAACTAATAACCTGTGTTTTGTCCAGGTCTCTCCTTGGCCTGTCCCCCTGTGGGTACTGTAAACCAACACTGGTTACAGATGATGAGGACTTTACATTAGTGCCAGTTTCCTTGAGAATCTGGAGCTATGAGCAGCCCTCAAAAAACATGACTGCTGACTCCTTCGATCACCATCACAACAGGCAACACCATGTTGAGGGGGTAAGGGCAACGACCACAGCTTTATTTAAACCAGCACAACCAAATTATTAAGTGTTCTTGCATAGCAAGACCACTAAATGTTATCTCACATATATATTTTTATTCTTATTATAGCCAAATTTACCACCCTAACTCCTCCCACAGTTTTTACACTACATAGACAAAAATATACCAAAACGTGCGGATTGTTCCTGATTGGTGTGCTATTACTTTGTGGAACGTTTCACCAAATGGTTCACGGAATATCGTCGTTCTTGTGGCGAAATTGGTCCCATAGGAATGAATGGCAAAATATTCAAAACTAGAGTGGGAGCTGGCAAAAGCTGAAAAATCAGGACTTGATTTCTAAACTGCCACCACTCCCTCATTTTCAAACCCACCTACACAAATCTTATATCAAAACGTTCAGCTATCCCTGCTGCCACTAGAAATGTCCACGGCTAAGCCATAGTCCTGATAGTTTTCACAATATGACCATTTGTTTGCAACTCACGCTGTCCATTGACATTCATTGAAACTCCACTCCAGACAGCTTAAATTTGAAGGGCAATTTCTAAACTGCGACTGTGCCTTCATTGTTAGGATTTCAGAGACATACTATGCATCAAAGTGTAGGTCTGGGTCTTGTGATTCTCACAATATAAAGCTCTTCACTGTAGGATGTATAGTTTTTAAAATACGACAGTTTGAAGATGGCAACCGCCAAAATACTCTGACCTGTGCCAGGCTGCAGCAGCAAGTGATGTCATAGACAGGGCCTTTTGTACACCTGCTAATATTTTTATAAATGTATATTTTAATGTAACTGAAGCACTTTGGGCAACAACGTTACAATTAAATGTGCTATATAAATAAATAATAACAGTTACTCAGCCCACTCCAGTTCTAGACTACTGGTGGAGGCAAGAACACTTCACACAATATCCCCAGAAATTTTAACTTTTCTAGTTATTATTATTATTTACATAGAGCCAGCAAGTTCCGTAGCGCTGTACAATGGGACCAAATACTTTCAGCTGCTGGTTTTACCCAGCAGATAGGTACACTTTAAACTTCTTCTAGAGCCTCTTCACCCTGTTGTTCATCATCAACCAAATCCATGCTGTGACTCCCCAAACCCGTCCAGGCATTGTTCATTTACCAAACTTGCTGGCGCAGGAAATCTGCCACATGTAACCCCATATAAAATTTATCCAAACCTATATGAGATGTACCAAATCAGTATGCATAACATTTTGATTATCTCCTTCTAATTCAACATGACGAATCACCAAACCACCCAAGAATCATAATATTGTCATGTTGAAGCGACACCTACCTCGCTATACCCCTTCGGCATTGTGCGCTCTTGACCCAGGTAATACCTCCAGTGTGGATTAGCAGAATCAGCAGTATAGCCGGTTCTGTCACATACCACCTGTCAGGGTCTTAACTTAGATGGGAGTCTGTAGCGCAGACATGTTGCTCACCCTTGCAAATAGACACAGTCCAAGGTGACCAGATAAGAAACTACCCGGACTGTGAATCTGTGCAGGATAAAGCTCCAAGTCACAGTACAGTCAAGGACACAAACAGCAGGATAGTCAACCATTGAATAACCACTATCATCCACTCCTAACGAGCGCAATGCCAACATAAACACTCTAGTGAACGGATAAAAACTGTCTCATATGCATGCAACAAAATGGTTGCTCCAATCCTAATCACTCTACCACTACCCGTTTGATCAGTATTAGAGCGCTGAATCAAAAATTCCACTTTATTTTTACACTAAAGAACATCCTTCCTAAAAATGGGGTGACTCAGATATAGAACTTAGAGCCACCAATTTGCTGACTCATAGAGCTGCAAAAAAACACACTGAAAAGGCAATCTGGAACAGGGTTGCCTCAAATGGGGAAATGTAAATAGCAGGCAGGATCCCATTTATGCCTACCAGCAAGTGCACAAATGCAGGATGCTTAACGACCACCATCAATTTACGTCTCCAACAGTGCAATACCCGTTGAACCACAAATACTTTAGTTACATCTTCCCATCCCATGAAATGCATCAAAATTGAAAGAGCTGACATACCCTGTTCCCTCAAAATGGATGTCCCACGATGCCGCAAGTCAGAAAGAAAGGCTAGAGTGGATGACAACCTAGTTTCTGAAGAAGACCAACCAAATTCTCCTACCACACAAATCTATTGATCCCACACTGTCAGGTATGCTGCCCAAGACGTAGGAGCCAGGGACCTCCCAATGAAGTCAGTCAAGTTCCGAAACTGAGGTTCCAGAAGTTCGGGGCACTTCACAAGCCTCTGCCACTGGAGTCACCTCCCGAAATTGATCCTACTGGAAGCGAGAAAGAGAGTCGGCAATACATTAGACACACCTGGCACATGCAACCAAACCAAATCTTAAATTCCAAGCAATGCAAAACTAATCATCGCAAAAGGCCAATACCGGAAGAGAACCCAAAGATAACTGGTTTACGACATGAATCGCACAAAGGTTACCTGTACGGAAAAAAACATGCTGCTTTGCCAAAGCCAAGACCCAGAGCTTGACCGAAACTACAATTGGGAATAGCACCAAAAAGGAATCTGACCACGCCAGTGGCTCGCACATCATAGCCCTCGGAAAAAAGGTCCCAAAACCAATCGAGCCGAAGCCTTTGTGAACAGCTTAAAGGCCAAGTTAGACACTGTGTAACTGTGCAAAAATGTCTGACCATTGTAACCCACGAGGAACAAAACTATAAACTCCCAAAAGGCAAGTAAAGTTAAAAGGTAGATAAACACCAACCATAGCTAATGGCCCAATAGGAGCCCCTCCAACCTGATCCACCAGAGATGACAACATGAAACTTGTCCTCCAGCAAGTGAAACACCTTATTAACCAACTGTATCTCAATTCCCAGGAAGAGATAATCGTGCTAGAGCCCTCCGTTTCCTTCTCTGCACCTGGAACACCAAAATCCACCATAATCCTATGAAAGTAGAACAACAAGTCTGTACAAAACTGAGTACCCGACGAACCCGCAAATAAAAAAATCAAAAGAGATTAAAAAAACGCTAGCCGAAAAACCACCCATGCCAAAAAGGAACTGAATAACTATAATAAAATATAAATAATAATAATAATAATAATAATAATAATAGTACAAACAAGAAATCAGAAGGAACATGTCATAAAAGAAGTTCCTATTAAACTGACAGCCCAGTAAATGAAAATAATCCAAATGACCTGGCAAGAAGCTAAATGCAGATTGAATTTCAGATTTTGCCAACTTGGCCTCCCAGCCCTACCAGACGAACCAACTCCAATGCCCCATCAAAAGAGGCATATCGTACTCGACAGACCTCTTTAGCAATGCCATCATTCACCGAAGATCCAAATGGGAAGGATAAATGGTGAAGGAGCTGAAAGGTGCTCGATTCATTTTTTGGAACTAATTTCCAAGGTGACAACCGCATATTGTCAAAGTGACCCAGCCTAACCTCCTTTTGAAGTTTCTCTGACAAGATATTCTCCTTACCCTGAACCAATAACAAATTAGGCGCAAACAATGCCTCCTATGACACAACCAACAGAAACCATCTGCAAAACCTTCCCATAAAATTGAACGAGCCAGGTGAGCAGCCTTTCTGTGTTCACTGGGGTCTTCGCTCCTCACTTTGAGGAACATCATTCTTGGACAAAGTTCTTGGGAGGGACTTATCCAGCTTGAAACAATGCACTGTTGGGTTGGCAATGGGACCACTCGTGCTTAAAGGGAATCTCCAGTGCCAGGAAAACAATCCGTTTTCCTGGCACTGGAGGTTCCCTCTCCCTCCCTCCCACCCCCCAATCCCCAGTTACTGAAGGGGTGAAAACCCCTTCAGTCACTTACCTGAGGCAGCGACGATGTCCCTCGTCGCTGTCTCCTCCTCCGCGCCGCTCTTCCTACTGTCTCAGTCAGCTGGGGGGAGACTGATCCCGCCCACCTGCCGAGGAGACCTAATGCACATGCGCGGCAATGCCACACATGCGCATTAGGTCTCCCCATAGGAAAGCATTGAAAACGAATTTCAAGGCTTTCCTATGGGGATTTGAGCGACGCTGGAGGTCCTCACACAGCGTGAGGACGTCCAGCAATGCTCTAGCACAGATAATCTGTGCTATAGAGCAGGAAGTGACCTCTAGTGGCTGTCTAGTAGACAGCCACTAGAGGTGGAGTTAACCCTGCAAGGTAATTATTGCAGTTTATAAAAAACTGCAATAATTATACCTGCAGGGTTAAGAGTAGTGGGAGTTGGCACCCAGACCACTCCAATGGGCAGAAGTGGTCTGGGTGCCTGGAGTGTCCCTTTAAATTGACAGCTCATTAAAGAGCCAACAGATGCCCTTCTTGTGACCTGCTAACACTCCTGCAGGAGCACCGGTGGAAAGTGGGTAGGCTACATCGAGTCATAAGTAGCAACCAAAGGTTACCGTCCTGTACTCCAAAATCCAATTGAGCTAAAAAAAATTGCCCCTTTTTTCCCCTACACTGCTAGTCATATTGATTAAGCACTGACCTCCATATACCTTGTAGGCACCCCAAATGAGGCCCAAATAGGTGAACAGTGACAAAGCCCTCTCAGGAAAACTACTAGTCAAAATACTTGCAAGTGTCACAAAGCCTTGGAACCAATTTCAAAACATTCTAAGCAATTGCTTACCTTTGTCCCCTCCCCGGCTTGCCGTGGTCTGTCCATTGACTCACACTTAATAATAATAATAATATTTTTTTTTATCCAAGGGCACATGTAAACCCAGCGTAGCATGTAAACCACCCCTCATACACACCCCTCACACACACACAGCACCCCTCATACACACACACACACACACACACACACAGCACCCCTCATACACACACACATCACCCCTCATACACACACACAGCACCCCTCATACACACACACAGCACACACAGAAACCCTCAGACACACACAGCACCCCACACACAGCACCCATCAATGCCCCTTAAATTACACCCCTCAATGCAGTATGTGTGTATATTCAGCAGTCTGTGTGTGTGCGTGTATTCAGCAGTCTGTGTGTGTGTGTATTCAGCAGTATTTGTGTGTGTGTGTGTGTGTGTGTATTCAGCAGTCTGTGTGTGTATTCAGCAGTCTGTGTGTGTATTCAGCAGTCTGTGTGCATGTATTCAGCAGTCTGTGTGTGTGTGCATGTATTCAGCAGTCTGTGTGTGTGCGTGTATTCAGCAGTCTGTGTGTGTGTGTGTATTCAGCAGTCTGTGTGTGTGTGTGTGTGTGTGTGTATTCAGCAGTCTGTGTGTGTGTGTGTATTCAGCAGTCTGTGTGTGTGTGTGTGTGTATTCAGCAGTCTGTGTGTGTGTGTATTCAGCAGTCTGTGTGTGTGTGTGTGTGTGTGTGTGTGTGTGTGTATTCAGCAGTCTGTGTGTGTGTGTGTACTCAGCGGACTGTATGTGTTTGTATTCAGCGGACTGTGTGTATGTATTCAGCAGTCTCTGTATTCAGCAGTCTTGTGTGTGTGTATATTCAGCAGTCTGTGTGTGTATGTATTGCATTTGTTGGAGATACTAATAAATATAAGCTTAATTTTATCTATTTATATCATTATTTAAAATTTGTATTATTGAACTCTCTGCTGTTGTGTTCTTCTTTTAAAACAAAAGTTGTTAATTAGTTCGGACAACAGTACGAGTTGTTTTTTCTAAACTTAAACCTCAGTATTGAGGTTTAATTGCTGTGTTGGCACTTTAAGGAAAAAAAAGTTGGCATGTATTGCGGTTTGGGCACTCGGGCTCAAAAAGGTTCGCCATCACTGGCCTAGAAAGACACTTATTTCAATGTAGTGCTTTGTACAGGCACTGTAATACAGTGGCATACTTCTTACTGTTGTATATTGAACAATATTCATTAGGTGATATACAATGTATACTGTACAATATACAATAATGAGAATTGGGAGGGATTATAATATGTCACACTACAAACTGGGGCTCCAATCAATTTTCTGTGATGTCCAATTCTCCCAGGAAATAGTTACAATATGTCCAGCAATCCCTGAATGAGTCAGACAGACTCACCAGAACCCCGGCTAAGAAACTTGTTCAGCCAGTTGAGGAGCTGCACGAGATGATGTATAGGCAGGCAGGCAAGCTAGCAAATGTGTATAAACAGATAAGGTAGGGAATACAGAGTTGTCAAGCTCCTCTCCTGATTTAATTCCTGATACATTTGGCAGGTCTGGGAACTCGTTAATGATAATCCTCATAGCTGACTAAATTAATGCCCTTGATCCAGGGTTGTGAGACCGATCACTGGTTTTCAGAATCATGAATGAAATTTTATTTGTTACTCAAGATTTTTTTCCTACCTCTGGATCACTAGGCTTAGGCGTAATGAATGTAATTAACTTTATAGTAATAAAGTAAATAGACTAAACTAATGAAAGTAATTTCAATAAAAAATATATAGTAATTATATAACTGAAAAATATTAACTTTTTAAGTCATCACTGGCAGGAGAGATAATCAAAGTTTAGATAAATATATGAAATTATGGTGAAACTAATCTAAAAAATGTGAATGAAAGAGTAACATTAATTTAAACCAAAGAAATAAGTCAACCTTATAAAAAGAAAAAATAATATAATTCCATATGTAAAAACTAAATATGATTGTAAGTGTACATAAATTCTGAATATAAATATAAATCCTTCAGCTTGGAGATGGGTGCTGTGGGACCTGAATGACAAAATCCTGACATTGTTAAATTGTATCGTGCGCAGCCAGAGGGTTTTGCCCCATTCGGTATGGAGCCATTCAGACTTTAGTGAAGAACCCCAGGTATGTAAACTGGCATTGATACTTTAAAATAGTCTGGGCTTTAAAGTGTTTAAAGTATTGCCCTGTAACCCAATGGTATTTAGTGCACAAGCATTGTGAAAACTGGCAGCAATTCCACTGCTCAGAGAAAATGATTGGAATTAATTTGCCTAAGCTAGTAGCATATGTACCTTGACTGCTATAAGTGTTCTGATATTTCCACTGACAGTTTTGTTAATGATTGACTGACAGTGTTTGTGATTGGCCACGGTTCCTGCACAGTAAGCTGAGAAGAAGTCAGTTAAAGAAAGTGGGGTCTTGTATAGCATTATCTGCCAGTACATGTATTTAGACAGTTAAGGGGAAGCTCAATCTTCCTGCTGTGATGTCTTTTAGTGCAGGACTTGTAAATAATGTAAATGTAAATAATTAATTTAAAACTTACAGAGCAAAATACTTTAGCTTTTGTAAAGGTTTTTCCTTTTTTTTGTTTTAGATTTTACATATAAGGAATTAGTTAATATAATGATTTTTTTTCTTGTAATATTTTTAATGTAGTTTATGATACATGTATTTCAAAAGTTTTATTCATTAGATTAGTAAAAAATGCTGCCTAAGCTAGTAGATGTGCTACTTAAACTATTGGCAGAGGTGGCTCTAGACTTTATGAGGCCTTAAAGCGGTACTGTCATGCCGAACTTACCTTTCCTCAATCTCTTCCTCTTCTCCCCCTCTCTCAGGATCTGTTATTCATTTCTTCCTGTCTTCTTTAAAATCATAAGACAAAGTAGGGACTCTTTGTCTTATGGAGGATTCCTCCGCTTGACCAGCTCTGACCAGCGGAGGAGCAAAGTGTGCTTCATTTCCGCTGGTCAGAGCAATTTTCCCATGATCCCTAGCTTTCCTCCCTGTTCCCACAATGCTTCCTGTCAGTATTGCCGAACGTCCTGTCACTTAGACAGAACGCCGGCAAAACTGCCGAATTGCATTCTAACAGAATGAGAAGAGTTTCTCCATTGGTGTTAGGATGCAATTCGGTACTTTGATCGTATCGGAATTTCATTCTAATGAATGAAACTCCGATCCTATTCATTGCTGTGGCTGCATCTTGCAGCCGCTTAGTAGATAACTCCCTAATTCCCACGGTATCAGGGAGCTATCTACTAAAAGGCTGAAAGACCTGAATTGGTCTTTCAGCCAAATTTACTAACACTAAGTAAAAATGACTTGGTATTAGTAAATAATATGCCCCTACTCGCTATACCGCGAGTAGGGGCATGTCTAGTAAGCAGTGAGCAGCCTGTGGCTGCTCACTGTAAAAAAAATAAAAAATAAATATTGCCCCCCACCCCTAAACGACGGGTGGGGGCCGTAAAGTAAAATAAGGGAGGGAGACCTATTGTCCCCCCCCCCGGCCCCCACCCCTGAGCGGCGGGTGGGGGGCCATAATGGTAATAAAGGTGGGGGGACCTACTGTCCTCCCCCCCGGCCCCCACCCCTGAGCGGCGGGTGGGGGCCATAATAGTAGTAGGGGGGGGGACCTACTGTCCTCCCCCCCGGCCCCCACCCCTGGCCGGCGGGTGGGGGCCATAATGGTAATAAGAGGGGGGGGACCTACTGTCCTCCCCACCCCCGGCCCCCACCCCTGGGCGGCGGGTGGGGGCCATCATAGTAATAGGGGGGGGAACCTACTGCCCCCCCTGGCCCCCACCCCAGGGCGGCGGGTGGGGGCCATCATGGTAATAAGGGGGGGGACCTACCGTCCTCCCCCCCGGCCCCCACCCCTGGGCGGCGGGTGGGGGCCATAATAGTAATAAGGGGCGGGACCTACTGTCCTCCCCTCCTCCGGCCCCCACCCCTGGGCGGCGGGTGGGGGCTATAACGATAATGGGGGGGGTACCTACTGTCCTCCCCCCGCCCCCACCCCTGGGCGGCGGTGGGGGCACTAAGTAAATTCCCCCCCCCATCAAGGTGACTAGGGGTCCCCAAGCCCCTAGTCACCCACCCCCCACCCAAATAAAAAATGCCCCTACCTAACCCCCTCACCCTAAAAAATAGTGAGGGGGGAATAAAATTGCTAACCTGTAAAGTAAAATTAAACTTACCATTCGACGTCTTCTTTTTTCTAAAATCTTAATTTCTCAGCCCCAAAAAAGGCCAAATAAAAAACCATCATAGCCGTCGAACTAAAAATAAAATAAAAAACCTGAGCGCAAAAAAAAACCCGACGAAAAAGAAAAAACCCGAGCGCACAAAAAAATAATCCATCTTCACCTATGGAGGGCTCCGCGCAGACTGAGCTCCGCAGGGCGGGGGAAGGCTTATAAAGCCTTGCCCCGCCCTGCAATTAGGCTAAGAACACTCTGATTGGTGGGTTTAAGCCAATCAGAGTGCTCTTTGTCATTTTACAAGCGTGGGAAAGTTCTTTGGAATTTTCCCACGCTTGTAAAATGACACAGAGCACTGTGATTGGATGGCTTGAAATCCATCCAATCACAGTGCTCTGTGTCATTTTACAAGCGTGGGAAAGTTCTTTGGAATTTTCCCACGCTTGTAAAATGACACAGAGCACTGTGATTGGATGGATTGAAATCCATCCAATCACAGTGCTCTGTGTCATTTTACAAGCGTGGGAAAGTTCTTTGGAATTTTCCCATGCTTGTAAAATGACACAGAGCACTGTGATTGGATGGATTTCACGCCATCCAATCACAGTGCTCTGTGTCATTTTACAAGCGTGGGAAAGTTCTTTGGAATTTTCCCACGCTTGTAAAATGACACAGCGCACTGTGATTGGATGGATTTCAAGCCATCCAATCACAGTGCTCTGTGTCATTTTACAAGCGTGGGAAAGTTCTTTGGAATTTTCCCACTCTTGTAAAATGACACAGAGCACTTTGATTGGATGGATTTCAAGCCATCCAATCACAGTGCTCTGTGTCATTTTACAAGCGTGGGAAAGTTATTTGGAATTTTCCCACGCTTGTAAAATGACACAGAGCACTGTGATTGGATGGATTTCAAGCCTTCCAATCACAGTGCTCTGTGTCATTTTACAAGCGTGGGAAAATTCCAAAGAACTTTCCCACGCTTGTAAAATGACAAAGAGCACTCTGATTGGCTTAAACCATCTTTAAGCCCCGCCCTGCGGAGCTCAGTCTGCGCGGAGCCCTCCATGGGTGAAGATGGATTATTTTTTTTGCGCTTGGGTTTTTTCTTTTTCGTCTGGTTTTTTTTTTGCGCTCGGGTTTTTTATTTTATTTTTAGTTCGACGGCTATGATGGTTTTTTATTTGCCCTTTTTTGGGGCTGAAAAATGAAGATTTTAGAAAAAAGAAGACGTCGAATGGTAAGTTTAATTTTACTTTACAGGTTAGCAATTTTATTCCCCCCTCACTATTTTTTAGGGTGAGGGGGGTAGGTAGGGACATTTTTATTTGGGTGGGGGGTGGGTGACTAGGGGCTTGGGCACCCCTAGTCACCTTGATGGGGGGGGGGGTATTTTACTTAGTGCCCCCACCCGCCGCCCAGGGGTGGGGGCGGGGGGAGGACAGTAGGTCCCCCCCCATTATCGTTATGGCCCCCACCCGCCGCCCAGGGGTGGGGACCGGGGGTGGGAGGACAGTAGATCCCCCCCCCCTTATTACTATTATGGCCCCCACCCGCCGCCCAGGGGTGGGGGCGGGGGGAGGACAGTAGGTCCCCCCCCATTATTGTTATGGCCCCCACCTGCCGCCCAGGGGTGGGGGCCGGGGGGGGAGGGCAGTAGACCCCCCCCCTTATTACTATTATGGCCCCCACCCGCCGCCCAGGGGTGGGGGCCGGGGGGTGGAGGACAGTAGGTTCCCCCCCCTCCTTATTACTATTATGGCCCCCACCCGCCGCCCAGGGGTGGGGGCCGGGGGGGAGGACAGTAGGTCCTCCCCCTATTACTATTATGGCCCCCACCCGCCGCCCAGTGGTGGGGGCCTGGGGGGAGGACAGTAGGTCCCCCCCCTCATTCCCATTATGGCCCCCACCCGCCGTCCAGGGGTGGGGGCCGGGGGGTGGAGGACAGTAGGTCCCACCCCCCCCTCATTCCCATTATGGCCCCCACCCACCGCCCAGGGGTGGGGCCTGGGGGGAGGACAGTAGGTCCCCCCCTCATTCCCATTATGGCCCCCACCCGCCGTCCAGGGGTGGGGGCCGGCGGGGGAGGACAGTAGGTCCCCCCCACCCCCCTTATTACCCTTTTTTTTTTTTACAGTGAGCAGCCACAGGCTGCTCACTGTTTAGTGGACATGCCCCTACTCGCGGTATAGCGAGTAGGGCCATTGGGGAGATTTTAATCTCCCTTATGCTATTATGGGGGTCAGATTGACCCCCATAGAGTGAGGGGAGGACCTGGGGGGCTAATGAAGTGGTGGGGAGCACAGCTCCCTGCCGCTTCTGTCTTTACATATTGCAAGGAGGGAGCTGTATGCCGGTAGCTCCCTCCTTGTAATAAACCGAACAAACAAACGAACAGTGTTTGTTTGTTCGTTTGATTTTTTCTATTCATTCATTCGTCTGTCTGATGAATGAATGAATAGATGAAATTCCCGTTCGCATGTCCAGGTGTTTCACTGGGCATGTGCGGGAATCTCACAGTCTGTCTAGTGTGGGCAGATGACGTGTCCCTCAGGGACTTCACCTACCCACACAAAGATGGCGGCGCCCTGAATATAGATCGGGGCAGAAAATAAAGAATAAAAAAATAGGTAATGTGGGGGGCTTAGGGGCATTTGGGGGTGACTAGGGGGTCGATTGGATGTAGTGGAGGCGGGAGGGGGGTTAAAAAAAAAAAAACGGAATTCGGCATGACAGTGCCGCTTTAAGCGAAACTCAAACATGAGGCCCCACTAACAAAAAAGTGAATAAAATAGAGTTGTAATACATGCACACTGTCACATATACACATTGATGCACAGTTTGCCTGTGTATGTGCCTGATAGTGTATCTGACAGAGAGTATCCTTGTGTGTGTGTGAATGTATATCTCTGTGAGCATGTTTGCGTTTTTGTCTGGGACTGTATGTGTATGGGGTAGCTGCTTGAAGTGTGTTGTTGTGTGTATGGGGTCTGCCTGTAGCCTTTGTGCATTGTGTTTATGGCAAAGCTATATTTCGTGACTGTGTGTGTGTATGATGAATGTCTTCAGATGGTGACTGTGACAAAGTGTGTAAAGGGGTACCAGTGGCAGGGAGAGTGTGACATGGAGAAGGGGGTAAATGGACAGGGTGGGGGGGTTGTGAGAGCGAATGAGGGACAGGGAGTATGACATGGTTTGATGAGGGAGTGTGACAGGGCGAGTGGAGGTAAGTGTGTCAGGGCAATTGTCGAATGGTGGGAGGGATGAGTGTGACAGGATTAGGGGGGTTAATGTGACTGGGTGAGTGTGGCAGAGTGAGGGCAGGTGAGTTTGGAGGGGGTGAGATTAACAGGATTAGGAGTGATTAATGTGAGTATGGATGCATGAAGAGGCTGACAGTGTGGGGGGTGATGATAGTGTAGGGACGGGTGACAATGTGTGGGGAGGTGACAGTGTGTCTGGGGAGGCTGTGTGTGTGAGGGTGGGACACTGTGTATGTGGGGGATGGTGAGAGGGAGAGGAGGGTGATGGTGAGAGTGAGAGGAGGGTGATGGTGAGAGGGAGAGGAGGTTATGGTGAGAGGGAGAGGAGGGTGATGGTGAGAGGGAGAGGAGGGTGATGGTGAGAGGGAGGGGGGCGATGGGGGGTTCTCAATACTTTTTTTTTATTCCCTGGTGGTCCTGTGTTGGCTGCCCGGTGGTCCGGTGGGCTCCCTGGTGGTCCGGTGGCCATTATATCTGGTCTACAGCTCCGCAGTGCTGCAGACCGTGTATCTTGTGAGACCCGTCAGAGCATTGCCGTGGTAACCCGCAGCAACGTTCTGATTGGCCAGTTCTGCACATTGCGGAGCTGCAGACCGGCCTCACACCCGGCAGCATACTGAGCAAGCTGCTGGGCCCCCTGGTGTCAGTGACCGAGGACCTGACACAGTCTGCCCTAAGGCGGTTAAGGCAGTGTAAGGAGTCTTACCTGATGGGGAGTCCAGCTAGCAGAGTTATACGCTCACCCTTGCAAAGTAGACACAGACCAGGGTGACCAGGTAAGACGCCACCAAGTCGAAGTACAGTAGGGATTAGCAGAAGCGTAGTCAAGGAAAGCCAAAATCAGGGAAGCCAGAGATCAGAGTAGTCCAGGAGGAAAGCCAAGGTCAACAAGGGAACCAGAGTCAATGAACTGACACCCCTCCCAGGGTGAGGCAGGCTTTTATATCCAGCCAATTAATATAAGATACAGGTGTGCTAGAGCAGCCACGGGTAAGTTCAGCTCCCAGTGCTGGAAACAAGGCAAGGACACCTATTAAAGCAATACTATGAATGACTGGATAGCACAGTGGCAAAAGAGCAGGATTGCCAAAGTCCAGGGTTCAAATCCCCTGCTGGGCACTCCTGGGGTGACCTCGTCTGGCAGACGGAGAACCGTGACAGGCAGCCAGCCAGCGCGAGGTCTTAGGCAGCCGCCTAAACCGCCTAATTAGCTGCCTCTGTTGTCAGGTTAATGACAGCACCATTCACAGCTCTGTAAATGAAAGTGCAGACATGATTACCTGTGCAGTGGAGCAAACTCCAGCTTATGATGCAGGGAAAGCATTGACAGAGCCAGTTACAAGTGTGATGACTTGTAGAGTGTGCACTCTACTCCGCTGTCTTATATTAACTGATCAGCCACTGACAGGTGAAGAGAATGACATTGATTATATCATTATAATGGCGCCGGTATATATTAGGCAGTAAGTGAACAGTCAGTGCTTGAATTTCATGTGTTGGTAGTAGGAAAAATTAGCAGAAAAAAATCTGAGTGACTTTGACAAGTACCAAATACTGATGGTTAGACAACTTGGTCAGAGTATCTCCAAAATGACAAGTCTTGTGAAGTGTTCCCAGTATTCAGTGGTTAGTACCTACCAAAAAGTGTTGCAAGGAAGGAGAACCAGTGAACCAATGTGAGGGTCATGGGCGCCCAAGGCTCATTAATGCACATGGGGAGTGAAGGCTAATTCCTTTCAATGATGGGGAGCCTTGACATTCCTGGCACTATAACCACTACAGTGTACTGTAGTGGTTAAGGTAAATGGTATGTTCATTTAGACTTCATTGATTGTGCTGGCAGAATTGTAAGTAAATATATAGAATGGAAGAAAAAAAAATATTTTAAAATAGTTCCTTCCGCCACTTGTCAATTAGATTTTTGTCATAGAGTTAGCATAGACCTCTTTTGTGAACAATAGATTGACAAGAAAGAACAGGGGAACAGTAAAATCAGTACAAAAACTGACATATATAACTCGAGGATTGCACCATTCCTGTGGTGCTCACTTCCCTCCTCCGTTAGATGCTCACCCAGTCTCCACTCCTTCAAAAAAATCATTAAAAACCACTTCTTCATAAAAGCGTATCAATTAAACTGTTAATAGCTCCCGACTGATTCCTTTCTTGCAACTGTCATTAGTCTAATACTATCCTTACCTTTTGTGTCACTTTACCCCACTCCCTCTTGCATGTAAGCTCATTGAGCGGGGCCCTCAACCCCTCTGTTCCTGTGTGTCCAACTTGTCTGGTTACAGCTACAGCTACATGTTTGTTCGTCCACCACTGTAAAGCGCTGCGGAATTTGTTGGCGCTATATAAATAATAACATAATAATAATAATAACGGAAAATCTTAATAGACTGCTAACCTGCTCTGATCAAGTGAAAATAATCATGTTACCAGTATGTACAAACCAATAAAATAAACCTACAAAAAACAAGTCCTGCGCTCACTCCCATCACTCCTGGGCGGCAGCAACGACCTCAGTACACATCAGCCCCAATACATACAGTAAAAACCAAAGAAAAAGTTACCTGTGCTCTCTCCTAAATCCCTATGTATATTTAAACAAATGGAGGTCATTTAGTTACTCCAATGGCCATTGGAGGGAATGCCTGCCTGCCCCTTAGGTGGGTCCTACACTGACCTTTCACCCTGCTTCCCTGAGCATCTGGCAACAATATCTCTAATGAGAATGAGAGGGGTATTTTTTATATACACCCCTATATACTTATTAACTCTTAATAGGGAAGTGTGATACAAAAAGTGAATACAAATACAAAAAAAATGTGTTCCCTATTAAGGGTTAATAAATATATAGGGGTGTATATAAAGAATACCCCTCTCTGTCTCATTAGAGATATCTTTGCCAGAAGCTCAAGGAAGTGTAGGATCCGCTTAGGGGGGTCTGCCTTGACATTGGCAGGCTGGCATTCCCTCCAATGGCCATTGGAGTAACTAAATGACCTCCATTTGTTTAAATATACATATGGATTTAGGAGAGAGTACAGGTAACTTTTTCTTTGGTTAAGAAAATAAACCTACACATAGTATCTATATCCTTTTTTCCCCATATATGGGCAGTATATAAGCCCCTCCCTCTGTCTATGATGTCTATGAGGTCAGTGGGAGAAGCATTATGACATCACCAGACTGAAATGGCTAATAAAGACATGAGCTGTATCAAGCTGCATTTGGAAGAGGATTCTGATGAAGGAGTAAGTACCATGTTTGCCATACATCTTTATTATAATACCTGCTTACTAAGTATCTCTATTTTAAAACAACATGGCATGCTTACACATGCAGGTGATATAAGTATATTTTTATGTAATATTTTTACATAATTAAAGGAACACTATTGGCACCAAATTTACTTTACCTTAATGCATCTGTTTTGGTGTATAGATAATTTCTCTGCAGTCTCACCGCTCAATTATCTTTCATTTAGGAATTAAATCACTTAAAGCAGCCCTAGGCACACCTCCCTGCATGTAACTTACACAGCCTCCCTAAACACTTCCTGTAAGAGTCATATTATGTTTACACTTCCTTTATTGCAAATTATGTTTAATTTACCGTATATACTCGAGTATAAGCCGAGTTTTTTAGCCCATTTTTTGGGCTGAAAAACCCCAACTCGGCTTATACTCGAGTCACTGTCTGTATTATGGCAATTTGCATTGCCATAATACAGACCGGGGGAGAGGGGGGCTGGCAGAGCTGTACTTACCTTTCCTGCAGCTCCTGTCAGCTCTCTCCTCCTCCGCGCCGTCCGTTCAGCACCTCGGTCAGCTCCCAGTGTAAGTCTCGCGAGAGCCGCGGCTCTCGCGAGACTTACACTGTGAGCTGACAGAGGGAGCTGCACGGACGGCGCGGAGGAGGAGAGAGCTGACAGGAGCTGCAGAACAGGTAAGTTACAGCTCTGCCAGCCCCCCTCTCCCCCCCACTGAACTGCCACTGGACCACCAGGGAAGGAGCCCCCCTCCCTGCCATATATCAAGCAGGGAGGGGGGACGAAAAAAAATAAATATATAAATAAAATAAAAAAAAATAATAATAAAAAAAAAGAATTAATAACAAAAAAAAGGGGGATAAGGACCACTATGGGAGGGAGGGGGGGGGTATAAGGACCACTATGGGAGGGAGGGGGGGGGATAAGGACCACTATTGGAGGGAGGGGGGTATAAGGACCACTATGGGAGGGAGGGGGGGGGGGGTATAAGGACCACTATGGGAGGGAGGGGGGGGGGTAAGGACCACTATTGGAGGGAGGGGGGTATAAGGACCACTATGGGAGGGAGGGGGGGTATAAGGACCACTATGGGAGGGAGGGGGGGTATAAGGACCACTATGGGAGGGAGGGGGGGTATAAGGACCACTATGGGAGGGGGTGGGATAAGGACCACTATGGGAGGGAGGGGGGTATAAGGACCACTATGGGAGGGAGGGGGGTATAAGGACCACTATGGGAGGGAGGGGGGGGGGTATATGGACCACTATGGGAGGGATGGGGGGGATAAGGAACATTATGGGAGGGAGAAGGGGGATAAGGGCCACTATGAGAGGGAGGGGGTGGGATAAGGACCACTATGGGAGGGGAGGGGGAAGTAAGGACCACTATGGGAGGGGAGGGGGAAGTAAGGACCACTAGGGGAGGGGAGGGTAAGGACCACTAGGGGAGGGGAGGGTAAGGACCACTAGGGGAGGGGTGAGTCAGGACCACTAGGGGAGGGGGGTGAAGGAACACGGGGGTGGGGAGGTAAGGACCACTGAGGGAGGAGGAGGGGAAGTCAGGACATATGGGGGGGGGGGAGGGGGCGGCAAAAAATTTTTTGCCTACGGCGGCAAATATCCTTGCACCGGCCCTGCACACACTGCATTCACACACTGCATTCATACACACACACACTGCATTCATGCACACACACACTGCATTCATGCACACACGCTGCACTCATACACACACGCTGCACTCATACACACACGCTGCACTCATACACACACGCTGCACTCATACACACACGCTGCACTCATACACACACGCTGCACTCATACACACACGCTGCACTCATACACACACACATACGCACACACTGCATTCATTATACACACACTGTAAATAAATATTCAATTAATATTTTTTTTTTTTTGGATCTAATTTTATTTAGAAATTTACCAGTAGCTGCTGCATTTCCCACCCTAGTCTTATACTCGAGTCAATAAGTTTTCCCAGTTTTTTTGGATAAAATTAGGGGCCTCGGCTTATATTCGGGTCGGCTTATACTCGAGTATATACGGTAGATTTTTTTATCTCCTGCTTTAATAGCTACAAAGACTCTGCGGTAACATCCTGTCTTTAATTAAAGTTCAATTTATAGAGCAGGAGCAAAAAATGTTAAAGGTAAGTTACATCTGATTAAAAATGAAACAATTTCTGTTTCAAAACAAATGCGATTTAACTGCCTGACAACCCAGGCACAAAGTCTAGAGAATGTATTTGCAAGCCCCACATTTAACCCTGTAACTTTCTAAAACACCATCAAACCTGTATATCGGGGGTACTGTTGTACTCGGGAGACTTCGCTGAACACAAATAGGAGTGTTTTGGAGCAGTACATGTTATAATGCTGATCATCATATAATGCTTATTATGCTCTTAAGTTAAAGGGTGGGTTTTCTTTTCCAAAACTGCAAAAAAGAAATCTGAACGCTAACTTTGGCCAGGGTGTGTGACTAAGTGGCTATTAAAAAAGATAGGGCATACCCTATTTTGAATACCCTGAGTTGTCTACTTTTGCAAATGATATGCTATGATGGGTTAATTTTCATACCTGGGTTAACATATGGTCTCAAAGGCAACATAACCAATATGGCAAATTTTTAATGTTTAAAAACAGAAAAGTGCTGTATTTTACCCTGTAACTTTCCAAAACCCCATAAAACCTGTAATGAGGGGTTTCAGGGAGCCCTGTTTCTCCTGAACCAAATGATATGTAAAAAGTGTGAGTGCACTTAATATTGAAGAGATAAATTATGGTTGAACAGACTTATAGTCAAATTCTAGGTTTTGTTTTGTTCATGCTTAAACATAATTTCCACTCAAACGTGTATTTATATATAGTTATATAGAGTAGACATCACAGGCTATTTACCTAAGGTTATTTTTACATTTTACTGCCAATCTATGTTAAATATTGTAGTAAAATTATGAGTTACTGTTTTTTTGACATAAACACATATAACAAGGTTTTTTAATGTGTGTTTCATAAAGCTTGCAATTAGTGATGTCGCGAACATAACATTTTCGAACGGGCGAACTGCCATAGACTTCAATGGGCAGGCAAATTTTAAAACCCACAGGGACTCTTTCTGGCCACAATAGTGATGGAAAAGTTGTTTCAAGGGGACTAACACCTGGACTGTGGCATGCCAGAGGGGGATCCATGGCAAAACTCCCATGGAAAATTACATAGTTGATGCAGAGTCTGGTTTTAATCCATAAAGGGCATAAATCACCTAACATTCCTAAATTGTTTGCAATAACGTGCTTTAAAACATCAGGTATGATGTTGTATCGATCAGGTAGTGTAAGGGTTACGCCTGCTTCACAGTGACAGACCAAACGCCCCGTTTAACGCACCGCAAACAACCGCAAACAGTCCATTTGCACAACCGCAAACTGCCCATTTGCACAAGGTTCGATACCAAGCTAGCCATGTCCCGTTCCTTGTCCTCACTGATGTCATTGAAGGTCTCTCTTCCTCCACCCAGGAAGCGGGAGATGGAAAAAGATGCTTGGTCGGTCCTCCTACTTCAAATTTGGGGCACTGCGCGTGCAATCTAATGTGCCACCAGATTGGAGTAGTGTGTTAAGTAGTACTATTCTAATCAGTTTAATCCCTGTTACGTCCCCTATCAGGGGACGTGTATATAAGGCATCGATTTTAGGAAGCGGGAGATGGAAAAAGATGCTTGGTCGGTCCTCCTACTTCAAATTTGGGGCACTGCACGTGCAATCTAATGTGCCACCAGATACTAGTGGTGTGTTATGTAGTACTATTCCTATCAGTTTAATCCCTGTTACGTCCCCTATTAGGGGACGTGTATATAAGGCATCAATTTTAGGAAGCAGGAGATGGAAAAAGATGCTTGGTCGGTCCTCCTACTTCAAATTTGGGGCACTGCGCGTGCAATCTAATGTGCCACCAGATAGGAGTGGTGTATTAAGTAGTCCCCCTCATCAGGCCTTTTTTAGTCGAATGTAACGCCCACTGTCAGTCCCTTCGGGATCCATCCCTCATTCATCTTAATAAAGGTGAGGTAATCTAGACTTTTTTGACCTAGGCGACTTCTCTTCTCAGTGACATTACCTCCTGCTGCACTGAAGGTCCTTTCTGACAGGACACTTGAAGCGGGGCAGGCCAGAAGTTCTATCGCAAATTGGGATAGCTCAGGCCACAGGTCAAGCCTGCACACCCAGTAGTCAAGGGGTTCATCGCTCCTCAGAGTGTCGATATCTGCAGTTAAAGGGAAACTCCAGTGCCAGAAAAACGATCCGTTTTTCTGGCACTGGAGGGTCCCTCTCCCTCCCACCCACCAATCCCCGGTTACTGAAGGGGTGAAAACCCCTTCAGTCACTTACCTGGGACAGCCGCGATGTCCCTCGCCGCTGTCTCCGCCTCCGCGACGCTCCTCCTAGTGATTACGTCGGCCGGTGGGCGAGACTAATCTCGCTCACCGGCCGAGGAGACCTAATGCGCATGCGCGGAAATTCCGCGCATGCGCATTACGTCTCCCCATAGGAAAGCATTGAAAAATCATTTCAATGCTTTCCTATGGGGTTTTGAGCGACGCTGGAGGTCCTCACACAGCGTGAGGACGTCCAGCGACGCTCTAGCACAGGAAACCTGTGCTAGAACCCAGGAAGTGACCTCTAGTGGCTGTCTAATAGACAGCCACTAGAGGTGGAGTTAACCCTGCAATGTAAATATTGCAGTTTATGAAAAACTGCAATATTTACACTTGCAGGGTTAAGGGTAGTGGGAGTTGGCACCCAGACCACTCCAATGAGCAGAAGTGTTGTGCCGAGAGGCACTGAGGCTAGTGGTGTTGTGCAGAGAGGCACTGAGGCTAGTGGTGTTGTGCAGAGAGGCACTGAGGCTAGTGGTGTTGTGCAGAGAGGCACTGAGGCTAGTGGTGTTGTGCAGAGAGGCACTGAGGCTAGTGGTGTTGTGCAGAGAGGCACTGAGGCTAGTGGTGTTGTGCAGAGAGGCACTGAGGCTAGTGGTGTTGTGCAGAGAGGCACTGAGGCTAGCGGTGTTGTGCAGAGAGGCACTGAGGCTAGCGGTGTTGTGCAGAGAGGCACTGAGGCTAGTGGTGTTGTGCAGAGAGGCACTGAGGCTAGTGGTGTTGTGCAGAGAGGCACTGAGGCTAGTGGTGTTGTGCAGAGAGGCACTGAGGCTAGTGGTGTTGTGCAGAGAGGCACTGAGGCTAGTGGTGTTGTGCAGAGAGGCACTGAGGCTAGTGGTGTTGTGCAGAGAGGCACTGAGGCTAGTGGTGTTGTGCAGAGAGGCACTGAGGCTAGTGGTGTTGTGCAGAGAGGCACTGAGGCTAGTGGTGTTGTGCAGAGAGGCACTGAGGCTAGTGGTGTTGTGAAGAGAGGCACTGAGGCTAGTGGTGTTGTGAAGAGAGGCACTGAGGCTAGTGGTGTTGTGAAGAGAGGCACTGAGGCTAGTGGTGTTGTGAAGAGAGGCATTGAGGCTAGTGGTGTTGTGCAGAGAGGCACTGAGGCTAGTGGTGTTGTGCAGAGAGGCTTGGTGAGGCCTAATAGAAAGCAGTTGTTGGTGGGGGATTCCATCATAAGAGGTGTGGAGATGGACAATGGTGGTCTTGTGAGGTGTCTTCCCGGAGCTACTGCTCACAGAGACAGGAGACGTATCGGTAATATTGTTAAGCAAGCAAAGCAGGAAGGGGAATTGGATGTACTTGTCCATTTAGGGACAAATGACTTGGCTTGCAATGAGGTTTCAGAGGTTAAGGAAGTTTTTAGTGTTTTTGCCAATGATATACGGCAGGTTGCTTCCACATTGTCATTCTCTGAAGTTCTGCCTGTGCATAACACTCAGAATGACAGGCGGATGCGTATTAGGGACTTTAACTTGTGGCTTGGTGAATGGTGTCGGGAGCAAGGATTTGGCTTTATTGCTCATGGTAGCTCTGTTTGGAATGGAAATAAACTGTACAAAAAAGATGGTTTGCATCTTTCTCAAAAGGGAACAAATGTTCTCAGTGAGCAGTTCAGAGGTTTTGCTAGGATGTATTTAAACTAGGAGGGGGGGGCAAAAGGGTGATAAAACATCAATCCAATTGTCCCCCAAAACAAGGACAGAAGGTGCCTGTAGCAAGTGTGTTAAAAAATGATAAACTTAGAGTCATGTCTACAAATGCTCGCAGTTTAGGGAATAAGATCCATGAACTTGTGGCAATAATGGCAACTGATAGTGTAGATTTAGTCGCTGTTACTGAGACATGGTATAATGAGAAAAATGACTGGGACATAGCAATACCAGGGTATTCTTTATATAGAAAAGACAGGGAAGGCAAGAAAGGGGGAGGGGTGGCCCTGTATGTAAAGAATAGCATAAAATCCAGCCTAATAAAGGTTAGTGAGGCGAACATAGAGTCAGTTTGGGCTACGTTAGAATTTGGTAATCACACAGTAACTCGTGTAGGTGTGATTTATAGGCCCCCAGGACAAATTGAAGAGTTAGATAATCTACTAGTTGAAGAAATAGCTAAAATGACAATGAAGGGGGAAGTTATCATCATGGGTGACTTTAATCTTCCTGATATAAATTGGAAAACAAAAATAGCTACTTGTGCCAGGAGCACACATATTCTAAACTCCCTACTGGGATTGTCTCTAAAACAAGTCGTTGAGGAGCCAACTCGTAAAGAGGCCATACTAGATTTAGTGTTAACAAATGGAGATTTGGTATCAGATATTACTGTAGGTGAAAGTTTAGGATCCAGTGATCATCAGTCAGTGTGGTTTAATATAAGAACAGTGTCTGAGTCACACCACACAAAAACAAAAGTTTTAGACTTTAGAAAAACAGACTTTTCCAAAATTAGAATATGTGTAAAGGAGTCATTATCAGAATGGAGCAATTTAAATGGAGTCCAAAAGAAATGGGATTTTTTAAAAGTTGCACTACTGAAGGCAACAGAAAATTGCATTAGGCTTGTCAGTAAAAGCAAAAAATTCAAGAAGCCACTGTGGTACTCCACAGATGTAGCCAAAATAGTAAAAAACAAAAAGTTAGCATTTAGTAATTATAAAAAAACCCAGAGTGAGGAAGACAGAATGACCTATAAGATTAGGCAGAAAGAGGCTAAGCAAGTTATAAGAGCTTCCAAATCACACACAGAAGAGAAAATAGCACAGTCAGTAAAAAAGGGGGACAAAACCTTTTTTAGATACATAAATGAGAAAAGAAAAGTAAAACAAGGATTAGTTAGATTAAAAACAAAAGAAGGAAGGTATGTAGATGAGGATAAAGGTCTAGCTGACTGCCTCAATGAATATTTTTGTTCGGTATTTACAGATGAAAATGAAGGAAAGGGACCTCAGTTAAGAAAAAGGATAAATGAGTCATTTATTACACGTGAGTTTACAGAGGAAGAGGTTCTATTTCAACTGTCAAAAGTAAAGACAAATAAGTCAATGGGACCTGATGGAATACACCCAAAGCTATTAAAAGAGCTTAGTGGTGTACTAGCAAAACCATTAACAGATTTATTTAACCAATCATTGATAACAGGAGTAGTCCCAGAAGATTGGAAGTTAGCGAATGTTGTGCCCATTCACAAGAAAGGTAATAGGGAGGAGTCGGGCAACTATAGGCCAGTAAGCCTAACTTCAGTAGTGGGGAAAGTGATGGAAACCATGTTAAAGGATAGGATTGTTGAACATCTAAAAACACATGGATTTCAAGATCAGAGACAACATGGGTTTACTTCAGGGAGATCATGCCAAACTAATCTTATTGATTTTTTTGATTGGGTAACTAAAATTATAGATCAGGGTGGTGCAGTAGACATTGCTTACCTCGATTTCAGTAAGGCTTTTGACACTGTTGCACATAGAAGGCTTATCAACAAACTACAATCTTTGAGTTTGGATTCCAATATTGTTGAATGGGTAAGGCAGTGGCTGAGTGACAGGCAACAGAGGGTTGTAGTCAATGGAGTATATTCGAAGCTTGGGCTTGTCACCAGTGGGGTACCTCAGGGATCTGTACTTGGACCCATTCTCTTTAATATTTTTATTAGTGATATTGCAGAAGGTCTTGATGGTAAGGTGTGTCTTTTTGCGGATGATACTAAGATATGTAACAGGGTTGATGTTCCAGGAGGGATAAGCCAAATGGAAAATGATTTAGGTAGACTAGAAAAATGGTCAGCGTTGTGGCAACTGACATTTAATGTGGATAAGTGCAAGATAATGCATCTTGGACGTAAAAACCCAAGGGCAGAGTACAGAATATTTGATAGAGTCCTAACCTCAACATCTGAGGAAAGGGATTTAGGGGTGATTATTTCTGATGACTTAAAGGTAGGCAGACAATGTAATAGAGCAGCAGGAAATGCTAGCAGAATGCTTGGTTGTATAGGGAGAGGTATTAGCAGTAGAAAGAGGGAAGTGCTCATGCCATTGTACAGAACACTGGTGAGACCTCACTTGGAGTACTGTACACAGTACTGGAGACCCTATCTTCAGAAGGATATTGATACCTTAGAGAGAGTTCAAAGAAGGGCTACTAAACTGGTTCATGGATTGCAGGATAAAACTTACCAGGAAAGGTTAAAGGATCTTAACATGTATAGCATGGAGGAAAGACGAGACAGGGGGGATATGATAGAAACATTTAAATACATAAAGGGAATCAACACAGTAAAGGAGGAGACTATATTTAAAAGAAGAAAAACTACCACAACAAGAGGACATAGTCTTAAATTAGAGGGACAAAGGTTTAAAAATAATATCAGGAAGTATTACTTTACTGAGAGGGTAGTGGATGCATGGAATAGCCTTCCAGCTGAAGTGGTAGAGGTTAACACAGTAAAGGAGTTTAAGCATGCGTGGGATAGGCATAAGGCTATCCTAACTATAAGATAAGGCCAGGGACTAATGAAAGTATTTAGAAAACTGGGCAGACTAGATGGGCCGAATGGTTCTTATCTGCCGTCACATTCTATGTTTCTATGTTTCTAAGTGGTCTGGGTGCCTGGAGTGTCCCTTTAAGGCGAGGTAGTCTGCTACCTGTCAGTTGAGTCGTTCTCTGAGGGTGGACCCCGAAGGGCTGTGGCGATGCGTAGGACTTAAAAAGCTCCGCATGTCCTCCATCAACAACACGTCTGTAAAGCGTCCTGTCTTTGCCGGCGTGGTCGTGGGAGGAGGAGGATTACTTTCACCTCTTCCCCGGTTAGATTCCCGTTGTGCTGTGACATCACCCTTATACGCTGTGTAAAGCATACTTTTTAATTGATTTTGGAACTGCTGCATCCTTTCCGACTTGCCGTAATTCGGTAACATTTCAGGCACTTTCTGCTTATACCGGTGGTCTAGTAGCGTGGACACCCAATACAGGTCGTTCTCCTTCAGCCTTTTTATACGAGGGTCTCTCAACAGGCACGACAGCATGAAAGACCCCATTTGCACAAGGTTGGATGCCGAGCTACTCATGTCCTGTTCCTCATCCTCAGTGATCTCTATGAAGGTATGTTCTTCCCCCCAGCCACGTACAACACCACGGGTACCAGATCGGTGACAACGAGCACCCTGGGATGCCTGTTGTGGTTGGTCTTCCTCCTCCTCCTCAAAGCCACATTCCTCCTCTGACTCCTCTTCCTCACAATCCTCTTCCAGCGTTGCCGCAGGTCCAGCAAGCGATGCTGATAAGGCTGTTTCTGGTGGTGATGGTGACCACAACTCTTCCTCTTCACGCTCATCTACGGCCTGATCCAGCACTCTTCGCAGGGCACGCTCCAGGAAGAAAACAAATGGTATGATGTCGCTGATGGTGCCTTCGGTGCGACTGACTAGGTTTGTCACCTCCTCAAAAGGACGCATGAGCCTACAGGCATTGCGCATGAGCATCCAGTAACGTGGCAAAAAAATTCCCAGCTCCGCAGAGGCTGTCCTAGCACCCCGGTCATACAAATACTCGTTAACGGCTTTTTCTTGTTGGAGCAGGCGGTCGAACATTAGGAGTGTTGAATTCCAACGTGTCGGGCTGTCGCAAATCAAGCGCCTCACTGGCATGTTGTTTCGCCGCTGGATATCGGAAAAGTGCGCCATGACCGTGTAGGAATGCCTGAAATGGCCACACACCTTCCTGGCCTGCTTAAGGATGTCCTGTAAGCCTGGGTACTTATGCACAAAGCGTTGTATGATCAGATTACACACATGTGCCATGCACGGCACATGTGTCAACTTGCCCAAATGCAATGCCGCCAACAAATTTCTTCCGTTGTCACAAACCACTTTGCCGATCTCCAGTTGGTGTGGAGTCAGCCACTGATCCACCTGTGCGTTCAGGGCGGACAGGAGTGCTGGTCCGGTGTGACTCTCTGCTTTCAGGCAAGTCAACCCCAAGACGGCGTGACACTGCTGTTTCCGGGATGTGGAACAGTACCTGGGGAGCTGGGGGGGTGCCGTTGATGTGGAGCAAGACGCAGCAGCATAAGAGGACTCAGCCGAGGAGGTTATGGAAGAGGATGGAGTAGGAGGAGTAGAGGAGGTGGCAGCAGGCCTGCCTGCAAGTCGTGGCGGTGTCACCAACTCCTCTGCAGAGCCACGCATTCCATGCTTGGCAGCCATCAGCAGGTTTAGCCAATGCGCAGTGTAGGTGATATACCTGCCCTGACCATGCTTTGCAGACCAGGTATCAGTGGTCAGATGGACCCTTGCCCCAACACTGTGTGCCAGACATGCCATTACTTCCTTTTGCACAATCGAGTGCAGGTTGGGGATTGCCTTTTGTGCAAATAAATTTTGTCCGGGTACCTTCCACTGCGGTGTCCCAATAGCTACACATTTTTTTAACGCCTCAGACTCCACCAGCTTGTATGGTAAAAGCTGGCGGGCTAAGAGTTCAGTCAAGTCAGCTGTCAGACGCTGGGCAAGGGGGTGACTTTGTGAGATTGGCTTCTTACGCTCAAACACGTCCTTGACAGACACCTGACTGTGGATAGATGAGCAGGAACTGCTCAAGGCGAGAGACGGAGGGGCAGATGGTTGAGAGGGGGCAAGGAGGACAGCAGTGGTTAACGTGGCTGAAGATGCTGGACCAGGAGGAGGATGGCGGCTTTGAGTTTGTGTGCTACTTGTACTCATGTGTTGATCCCATAGGCGTTTTTGATGTGCGATCATGTGCCTTCGCAAAGCAGTTGTACCTAGGTGGGTGTTGGACTTCCCACGACTCAGTTTCTTTTGGCACAGGTTGCAAATGGCATCGCTTTTGTCAGAGGCAGCCACACAAAAAAAATGCCACACTGCTGAGCTCTGCAATGACGGCATTATGGTGGTGGCAACAGCATGCGTTGATTGGCGTGCTGTCTGGCTGACCCCGGGTGCCGATGCATGCTGTCTGACTGTGCCACTAGCTCCTTGCGACGACCTCCCCCTGCTTCCAACTCGTCTCCTCCTCCTCCTCTGTCTTTTTTAAATGCAAGCTATTGGGACACCAGTGAGTGAGTGGTGGCACTGGGCAAGTGGGCACAGTATATGCTGTGAGCCTGACACACACGCTGGCAGACAACTAACTGCTATTCAATTTATTACAGTCAAAATTGTATTTTTTGAAAAAAATGTACACTACTGTCACACCAGATATGAGTTGCACTGGTGTGACACTGTGCCTTGGCAGGCCCTGAAACGCACACTCGTGAAGGAAACTGACTGCTATTATATTACAGTCCAAAAAGTTTTGTTGTTTTTAAATGCAAGCTATTGTGACACCAGATATGAGTGAGTGGTGGCACTAGGCAGGCCCTGAAACGCACACTAGTGAAGGAAACTGACTGCTATTATATTACAGTCAAAAAAGTTTAGTTTTTTTGTAAAATGCAAGCTCTGGCAGACAACTAACTGCTATTCAATCTATTACAGTCAAAATTGTATTTGTATGACACACAGGCTGGCAGGCAGGCAACTGCAATTACATTACACACAAAAAAAAAAGCAGACTGATGTTCTAGCCCTAAAAAGGGCTTTTTGGGGCGCTGTCCTTACAGCAGAGATCAGATGAGTCCTTCAGGACTGTAGTGGACACTGAATACACTAGCCTAGCTATCAATTTCCCTATCAAATCAGCAGCAGCTACACTGTCCCTACTCTCACTAAGAATGCAGCTTCACAATGAATGTAAAATGGATGCTGTCCAGGAGGTGGGAGGGTCTGGGAGGGAGGGTCTGCTGCTGATTGGCTGGAATGTGTCTGCTGACTGTGAGGTACAGGCAGGGTCAAAGTTTACTCAATGATGACGAATAGGGGGCGGACCGAACAGCGCATGTGTTCGCCATCCGTGGCGAACGCGAACAAGCGATGTTCGCCAGGAACTATTCGCCAGCGAACAGTTCGGGACATCACTACTTGCAATTGCTACTCCTGTACAAAACACCATATTGTGTTCAATTACATCTGCCGAGTACAATAATACCCCCATTGTAAACCTTTACCACTATTCTGTGAAGCTACAATAACATATAAGAGAACAGGCTATTTCAGTTTCTATGGTACCAATTTTCATAGATGGGCTTGACAGCAGTTTGACTATTCAAATTACCCCACAAAGGATTTTTGAAAGCAGACACTCCAAGGTATCTTATATGGCATATATTGTGCCTTAATTTGCCCATGTGTTTTCACCAATTTTTGTCAGTGTTTGTAGTGAAATTCTGTTTTTAATTTTTTTACATACATGTTGCATTTATGTGTATTTTGATATGTGCCACTGTTATAATCTTCTGAGTAAAACAATATACCCACTATATAACCTAGACACTATTTTGTGAAGTTACAGTGCTGTAAAAGAGATAGCATTTCAACAGGTTACTTATTCAAACTACCCCACAAAGGCATACTATTTCTTAATTAAGACACCTCAAGGTATTTCAAAAGGAATATGTTGAACCTTAACGTGGGATCAAGTGGTAATAAGCATTTTTTTTAAAATACTTTTTTTCTTTAAAAAATTATTTTTTTACTTTTTAAAAGCCTTTTCATTGTTAACTCCTAAGTAGCCTAACACTAAATTCCCCAAGTTCCCACTACCTTCCACCCATCCAAGCTTGCTAAATAAATGATCAGATCACAGTACAATACTGCCATCTGTATTTTGATCACTAAAGGGCAGTGATTAATTGGCAGGGAAACGGTAAATTTGAACTAGCACAAGGTAAAGGGGGTGAGATTTTTTACTGACGTTTTATTTTGTAGAGAAACAGATCAGCACTGACCTGTCTCTCCCCACTTCAGTGATTGTACGGAGGGTGAAGGAAGTGGATTAGAAGTCCCTGCAGCACATGTGATCACTCTGACTGGCTGTCATATTGATCACATGTGCTGGGGCAGCATGATTGGCTGCTGCCAGTCTGCCTTGGACATTGAGGCAGACTGCAGCTGCATTAACCCCACCATCCCCACAACTGCAGCGATCTGGTGTTAATTTTAGTAAATTACGTACTTTTTCCGTCATTAAAGGTAGGACTGCCATAAAGGAGCATTTCTGTCAAGCATTGTGAAGGTGTTAAAAAGAAACTGACATTAATTATAATTATAATACCATTTTTATTTTTATGGAACTGAAATATATTTAAAATCACATTTAGGTATCTATTTACACACTTTATTTCTTAATAAACCCAATTATTTTTTTCATGTGGTTGATACAATCTTTTTTTTAAGATTGATTTGGAAGTTAGAGTATATTTAAATATTTTTAGAATTTTCCAATATTTTCTGTTGTAGTCAAATGCATTGTTTTATTTAAATCTTCAAAAATGTTAATGGCTTCCATGTTTGTTTTCTCAAATGAAAAACCTTTTTGAATTGAAAGATTAGTCTGACCTTCTAGTGAGACGAGCTGATCTGTACTGTAGATAAACTTAGTATATATTTACATTAAACAACACTGTATAATGCCCTAGAAATACTTTTTAATATTATAGCATTCAATTCAACCCCTAAGTGACCAGACCGTTTAAAAAAAAAAAAAAAAATTCTTACCGTTAAGGACCAGGTCTGTTTTTAAATTTCTGCGGTGTTTGTGTTTAGCTGTAATTTTCCTCTTACTCATTCACTGTACACACACATATTATATATAGTTTTTCTCGCCATTAAATGGTCTTTCTAAAGATACCATTATTTTCACCATATCATATGATTACCTATACATTTGTTTTATAAAATGTGATGAAAAAAATTAAAAAACAACACACTTTTTCTAACTTTGACCCCCAAAATTTGTTACGCATCTACAACCACCAAAAAACACCTGTGTTAAATAGTTTCAAAATTTTGTCCTGAGTTTAGAAATACCCAATGTTAACAGGTTCTTAGCTTTTTTTTTGGAAAGTTATAGGGCAATAAGTACAAGTAGCACTTTGCTATTTCTAAACCATTTTTTTTCAAAATTAACGAAAGTTACATTGAAATGCTGATATCTGTCAGAAATCCCTAAATAACCCTTCACATGTATATATTTTTTTAAAGAAGACAACCTATGGTATTAAACTTGAGATATTTTGACTCTTTTCATGCAACCATTTCACCGCCAATCTATGCCAAATAAAAAAAAAATCATTGGTGATTTTTTTGACACACATAGCAATTTAACCCCTTAAGGACCAAACTTCTGGAATAAAAGGGAATCATGACGTGTCAGACATGTCATGTGTCCTTAAGGGGTTAAGAATACATGTACTGAGAACTTTAAAGGGACACTATAGTCACCTGAACAACTTCAGCTTAATGGAGTTATTCAGGTGAGTACAATAGCTCCCTGCAGGCTTTTTCATGTACACACTGTATTTTCAGAGAAAATACAGTATTTACCTCAGAATCTAGGAACACTTCCAGTGGCAGTCACTCAGACGGCCATCAGAGGAACTTCCCAGTCAAGTCCTGCCTGATGCGCAGGACTCACGTTTGACGTCTTCACGCTTTGCTGAAGACATAAAACGTGCTATCAGGACACAGGAGGCACTGTGAACGTGCCTCCTGTGTCCTGTAGTAACCCCGGAGGCTGTCAGCAATCAGAGCTGAAGCGGAATGGACTTTGCTACAGTACCCTTATGCCTGCTCTGGGCTGTCCATGCCATTTTATCTCTCCCTGTTATCCCCTATGTCTGGGGCTTACAGTACATGTGTGTGGCATATTTTCCCCTTATTTGAAAACCCCTGTGTTTCCCTGTTTCATCTGGTCATTTGCTTAATTCTCTTCCCTTAAGTTGTTCCCACAGTTCTGGTCGAGAACCGAACAAACTACAGAATGGCAGGCCACCCAGATGTGGAGTGTGCAGCTCATTAACATCATTCACACCTCCACAAACCTCAACTACATGAACATTCCAAGCGGTTGGCTTGGTGGTCGCCCACTTGTCGGCGCGAACACCACTAAGACTTCCACCTCTTACTATCTTTGTTGAAAACCATAAGAATCGAGCGGCATTCAGTGGGAGCAAACTCTCGAACATGATATTCATACGAACGGACGCACGAACAGTTGCTATGCTATGTTATATGTATTTTCGTACTCCCGAAAGAGACCGACTGCATAGCCTATTTTCCTGGAACTGTTTTGGGCAGGCGCCTCGTGTGTGGTCGGTCTAAACTATACCCCGGTGGCGTTTCAGCTATGTTCGTGGGATCTGAGCGATTTTGGGATATCTTGGCTGCTCAGACCCAAGCTATCCGGAGATATAATACTTGAGGGGGTACCTTGTGGGGAAATGCATATTTTGGGGTGTTAAGATTTTACATGCCCTGGACCTGAGAGGTAATGTAATTATATTGTGTACTTTGCTTCAGTCTACTCTCAGGTCCAATGTGGAATGCCCCTGGAATATGAATCTGGAAACCCCTTGCATGGGGATTCTCATAAAAGGCCAGCTGTGGCTCCATTAAAATCAGTTATACCCTCAGAGCTGAATGCTGTCCAGTTGCTGGGGAGGTGTTGGGAGAATCTTGGATTATTTTGCTGTATTTGGCTGTTCCCTTGGAGTTATTTACTTGTTCCTGAGTACATCTTGGAGTAACCAGTGGAGGAGAGTTCCTGCTAGGACTAAGGCTCCGCTACAAGAGCTGACAGTGTGAAAGATAAAGATCTCCTGCATATAGCGTGAGAGAGTGAGTAACTGAAAGTGAGATTGTGAGAGAGAGAGAGAGTGATAGTGAGTGAGAGAGTAAGTGAAGTGAGAGAGTAAGTGAGAGACAGTGAAAGTGAGTAAGTGAGAGTGTGAGTGAGAATGAGTTAGTGAGTGAGTTAGTGAATTAGTGTGAGAGAGTTAGTGAGAGAGTGAGCGAGTGAGTTAGTGAGTGAGAGAGTAACCCAGGTGTTAAACATTCCTAGTGGGTGGTGCTTTTAGGAATTATAGAAGGGTTGTGGTCATTGGCTTGGCTAAGATAGCTTGGTTGCTACATCTAAGTGCCGCTTCAAAGTGTGTGATTGGAGATATTCTGGAGAGTGCTGCTTCAAAGTGTGTGATTGGAGATATTCTGGAGAGTGCTGCTTCAAAGTGTGTGATTGGAGATATTCTGGAGATAAACTGGAGGTAATATGGAGATAAACTGGAGGTAATCTGAGGAGGACAAAAAAGTTAAGATATGTTTGATTTAAATTATTCACCTCATTAAAATGGCAGACTTAGTTCAGTGCAATAGTTATTATGCATTTGTTTCACGTTCCACCTTTTGGAGATTTGGATGCGGCAGGAGATTGTATTTTTGAAGTCTGAGATTCGTAAATTATCTGATAAACTCAGGCTGGAACTGCTGCAAAGTCACTGCTGCAGAGATGTACTAGGAATGGCAGATGGATTACTGTAGGATCTGGTAGACTTGTGGAGTTGTGGATCAAAGGCATATTGCACAGTCTGTTGCTCTACATAATTCATTTTCAGCACTTTCAAAGGGTTCACGTACCAAGTGTAGTGGTGTTATGGAGACAGACTCAGGCACTGAGGGTAGTGGTGTTGTGGAGACAGGCTCAGGCACTGAGGGTAGTGGTGTTGTGGAGACAGGATTGGAGACTATGGTGAGGCCTAATAGAAAGCAGTTGTTGTTGGGGGATTCTATCTTAAGAGGTGTGGAGCTGGACAATAGTGGTCTTGTGAAATGTCTTCTCGGAGCAACTACTCACAGAGACAGGAGACATATTTGTAATATTGCTAAGTGAGCAAAGCAGGAAGGGGAATTGGATGTACTTGTCCATCTAGGGACAAATTATTTGGCTTGCAATGAGGTTTCAGAGGTAAAGTAAGTTTTTTTGTGTTTTTGCCAATGATATACTTGCATAACACTCAGAACGACAGGCGGATGCGTATTAAGGGACTTTAACTTGTGGCTTGGTGAATGGTGTCGGGCAAGTATTTGGCTTTATTTCTCATGGTAGCTTTGTATGGAATGGAAATAATCTATACAAAAAAGATGGTTGGCATCTTTCTCAAAAGGCAACAAATATTCTTAGTGAGCAGTTCAGATGTTTTACTAGGATTAATTTAAACGAGGAGTGGGGGGGGGGGGACAAAATGGTGATGCAACATCAATCCAATTGCCCCTCAAAACAAGGACTGAAGGTACCTGTAGAAAGTGTGTTAACAAATTATAAGCTTAGAGTCATGTCTACAAATGCTTGCAGTTTAGGGAATAAGATCCATGAACTTGTGGCAATACTGGTAACTGTTAATGTAGATTTAGTCGATGTTAATGAGACATGGTATACAGAGATAACATGGGTTTATTTCATGGAGGGCATGCTTTTTTGATTGGGCAACTAATATAATAGATCAGGGTGGTGCAGTAGACATTGCTTACCTAGATTTTAGTAAGGCTTTTGACACTGTTGCACATAGAAGGCTTATCAATATATTGCGATCTTTAAGTTTGGATTCCAATATCGTTGAATGGGTAAGGTAGTGGCTGAGTGACAGGCAACAGAGGGTTGTAGTCAATGGAGTATATTCGAAGCATGGGCTTGTCACCAGTGGGGTACCTCAGGGATCTGTACATAGACCCATTCTCTTTAATATTTGTATTAGTGATGTTGCAGAAGGTCTTGATGGTAAGGTATGTCTTTTTGCTGATGATACTAAGATATGTAACAGGGTTGATGTTCCAGGAGGGATAAGCCAAATGACAAATGATTTAGGTAAACTAGAAAAATGGTCAGAGTTGTGGCAACTGACATTTTATGTGGATAAGTGCAAGATAATGCATCTCGGACATAAAAACCCAAGGGCCGAGTACTGAATATTTGATAGAGTCCTAATCTCAACATCTGAGGAAAGGGATTTAGGGGTGATTATTTCTGATGGCTTAAAGGTAGTCAGACAATGTAATAGAGCAACTGGAAATGTTAGCAGAATTCTTGGTTGTATAGGGAGAGGTATTAGCAGTAGAAAGAGGGAAGTGCTCATGCCATTGTACAGAACACTTGTGAGACTTTACTTAGGAGTATTGTACGCAGTACTGGAGACTGTATCTCCAGAAGGATATTGATACATTAGAGAGAGTTCAGAGAAGGGCTACTAAACTGGTTGATGGATTGCAGGATAAAACTTACAAGGAAAGGTTAAAGGATCTTAACATGTATAGCTTGGAGGAAAAACGAGACAAGGGTGTTATGATAGAAACATTTACCGTATATACTCGAGTATAAGCCGAGTTTTTCAGCCCATTTTTTGGGCTGAAAAACCCCAACTCGGCTTATACTCGAGTCATAGTCTGTATTATGGCAATTTGCATTGCCATAATACAGACTGGGGGGAGAGGGGGGCTGGCAGAGCTGTACTTACCTTTCCTGCAGCTCCTGTCAGCTCTCTCCTCCTCCGCGCCGTCCGGTCAGCACCTCGGTCAGCTCCCAGTGTAAATCTCGCGAGAGCCGCGGCTCTCGCGAGACTTACAGTGTGAGCTGACAGAAGAGCTGACCGGACGGCGCAGAGGAGGAGAGAGCTGACAGGAGCTGCAGGAAAGGTAAGTACAGCTCTGCCAGCCCCCTCTCCCCCCACTGAACTGCCACTGGACCACCAGGGAAGGAGAGCCCCCCTCCCTGCCATATATCAAGCAGGGAGGGGAGACGAAAAAAAATAAATAAAATAAAATAAGAAATAATAATAAAAAAATAATAAATAATAAAAAAATAATAATAACAAAAAAAAAGGGGTATAAGGACCACTATGGGAGGGGAGGGGGTGGGTATAAGGACCACTATGGGAGGGATGGGGTGGGTTAAGGACCACTATGGGAGGGAGGGGGGCATAAGGACCACTATGGGAGGGAGGGGGGTATAAGGACCACTATGGGAGGGAGGGGGGGGGATAAGGACCACTATGGGAGGGAGGGGGGGGGATAAGGACCACTATGGGAGGGAGGGGGGGGATAAGGACCACTATGGGAGGGATGGGGGGTATAAGGACCACTATGGGAGGGATAAGGAACACTATGGGAGGGAGAAGGGGGATAAGGACCACTATGAGAGGGAGGGGGTGGGATAAGGACCACTATGGGAGGGGAGGGGGTGGGATAAGGACCACTATGGGAGGGGAGGGGGAAGTAAGGACCACTAGGGGAGGGAAGGGTAAGGACCACTAGGGGAGGGAAGGGTAAGGACCACTAGGGGAGGGGTGAGTCAGGACCACTGGGGGGGGGGGGTGAAGGAACACGGGGGTGGGGAGGTAAGGACCACTGAGGGAGGAGGAGGGGAAGTCAGGACATATGGGGGGGGGGAGGGGGCGGCAAAATATCCTTGCACCGGCCCTGCACACACTGCATTCACACACTGCATTCATACACACACACACTGCATTCATGCACACACACGCTGCACTCATACACACGCTGCACTCATACACACACGCTGCACTCATACACACACGCTGCACTCATACACACACACACATACGCACACACTGCATTCATTATACACACACTGTAAATAAATATTCAATTAATATATTTTTTTTAGGATCTAATTTTATTTAGAAATTTACCAGTAGCTGCTGCATTTCCCACCCTAGTCTTATACTCGAGTCAATAAGTTTTCCCAGTTTTTTGGGATAAAATTAGGGGCCTCGGCTTATATTCGGGTCGGCTTATACTCGAGTATATACGGTAAATGCATAAAGGGAATCAACACAGTAAAGGAGGAGACTATTTAAAATAAGAAAAACTACCACAACAAGAGGACATAGTCTTAAATTAGAGGGGCAAAGGTTTAAATATAATATCAGGAAGTATTACTTTACTTGAAGGGTAGTGGACGCATGGAATAGCCTTCCAGCTGAAGTGGTAGAGGTTAACACAGTGAGGGAGTTTAAGCATGCGTGGGATAGGCATAAGGCTATCCTAACTATAAGATAATGCCAGGGACTAATGAAAGTATTTTGAAAACTGGGCAGACTAGATGGGCCGAATGGTTCTTATCTGCCATTACATTCTATGTTTCTATGTGAGAGAGAGTGTGAGTAAATGTTAGGGAGAGTAAGTGAAAGTGAGTAAAAGTGAGACGGAGTGAGAGCCAGTGAGAGAGTGAGTAAAAGTGTGAGAGAGTGAGTAAAAGTGAGTGAGTGAGTAAAAGTGAGGAAGTGAGCCCCTCTTGGGCTCAATGAGAAATTAACCTTCACACCTTTTATTTGATGGATACATTTTTTTATGTGTCGCCAAGATAAATAGAGAAAGGATTGGGGGCACACCCGAGACCTGTATTTTGCATGAAAGGTGCTGCCGCAGTGACCAAAATTCATACATGAAAAAAATAGTTGTGACGCACTCAGACAACAAAAAATACAACACAAAGAAGGCTTCTAAATTGCCTATCTCAGAATAAATATGGGGATTTAGTTCCACCATATGGCCATATGATGTTAAGCCCACCACTGCTTTCAGAGTACCCCAATGTTGGTGGGTCCTATGCTAAAATATGGGGGACAAATTAAATAGTACTAGTGTTAAAAATAAAGTTATTATTAAATCCTTGTAAGAGCAAAGTGAGTATATACAACTAAAGTGATGAAAGCAATTAAAAACAGTGTTAAAACTAAACAATTAAAGTGTACTTTGAAAGCAGTGGTGGGCTTAACATCATATGGCCATATGGTGGAACTAAATCCCCATATTTATTCTTAGATAGGCAATTTAAAAGCCTTCTTTGTGTTGTATTTGTTGTAGTCTGAGTGCGTCGCAACTATTTTTTTCAGCCATGATAAATAGAGTCCTATGTTTGAACAAATGTAAAATTAAGATTTGGTTGGAAAGTTATCACCAATTTACGAGAAATCATCTCTTCTTTCTGAACACTGTGGATCTTTATAACCTTGGTTCTTGTTTTGAATTTTGAATTTTGAATTTTTTTTAATATATAATTTTATTTTTTCCTTTTTTTATATGTATCTACATACAGTATCTCTTTTTTGAATTATTGCGAAATACTACTTTCAAATTTATTAATTTGGATATGTTAATTATTATGCCCACTTTTTTTGCCATATTAGCATATGTCAATATAGTGGCATTGGTTGTAATGTCTCCTATACTTATTTGTACATTTTAATGTCATCGTCCCCTGCCTCCTAGCCATTGGCCAACCTCTCTAACAGGTTTAGTATGGCCTAATTTAGTATGGCATTTAGATCCCATTAGGCATTGTTTTACACTATATATATTTGTATATATTTGTATTAAGGCAATTTTGCCTGGATTTGTGGGAGGTGCTGGTTTGCTACTCCTAGCCTACTTAAGGCACTCCCCTTACCTTGCTCCTTACCGTTCGAGGTCAGCGTTGAATGAGGATCCACTTCCGGGTTCTCTCAGACGCCATCTTGGTTTTCTTACCCACGAGTTTCTCCACGGCAAGCTGTGTCCAGGAATCCTCTTGCAGGCCTTTTCCATCCGTCCAGCTTCTTACTTGGGTCTTCGTCGTAGATCGCGTCCCAGGGACTCCTAAACCGTAAGTTAGACCTACCTGTCACGCCAGAATCGGTTCCCACGGCGCATGGTACAGCACGGGTCCCCGCTTTACGGTTTTATCTGCACAGTCGCAATTACACAGCCTTTTTCGCAACTTAATTTCGTACAATTTGTTCGGCTAAATCATGCGTATTAAGAGAAGCGATCATTTCGCACAACTATTTCCCTTGCTTCATTTAAACTATTATCATTTTGCTTTGTGTTTTCCGTTCGGCACTTATTCATGTTATATTCATGCACGCTTGCTGTTCGCATTAAAATGCATACGTTTAAGCTATTCGTGCTAACTTCTGGTTCCCTTCATACTAGATTCGGTTATTCTGCTATGTATTCACATAGATCTGGTTCGTGAGTTACATTTCATCATTTCATGTATATACATTCACTTAAATAGTTGCTTGTTTTAATAGACAGACCATTTTCATTTCTATTTAAAGGTATCACTTATTATATCAAGTGCATGAAACCAGCTAACATTTCTGTAGGGATCATTGGACTCCCACGCTTCCAGGAGTTTTCATAAATTATCCATTTCATTTAAAAATTGACTCAGCCTACATTACAGGCCTAATTTCTCTGTTGTTAACTATGACACATAAGGCGATAATTCCTTTTCATGCATACTCGGGTTGAATCACATGTACTGATCCAACCATTCATATGTCTTTTCTGCACAGTAATATACATATATATATAACTTACATTTTATGTTTCCCTTACACACTATTATTATATAAACACATATATTGTTTATACATAGGCCATGGCCTCCCTCAGATGTCTTATTAAAGCCATGACATCATTTTTTCAGGGTAACACATTTCTATAACCATGGTATATCACAACATTTTATTTTTCAATCATATGCCAGCAAACCATAAAAAACATTGCTGCTACAGGCTACAAGTCTGTTTTCTTTCCGACAATCCACACTCATCATACTACTCTCTTTTACCCATTTCAGGCTGTCAAGCTTGTATATATTTGCTCCACACGGTTTTTCCTGTGAAATTTGTCATACTACCAGGTACGTACACCTGCTCATATGGTATTCTACCATACATTGAATTTCTTCCCCCTAGGTTAGAGTACTGGCAATAGGGTCCCAGGCTTCCCAATAGGTATATACCCCGTCTTGGCAGTTGCCATCAGTTAGTGATCCCACGAGGCCAACACCCCGCCTCAACGTTTCAGAGGCAAACACCCATCGGGCCATACGTTAGCTATCCACCTCGCATGTTGCATAGACAGGGCCTCACCTGTCACTCCCTTACCCTGTTTTTCTGTCTTACAGTCACCGAGAGGCCTAAAACTCCTGCCACTACGACGAGTTGCCTCAATATCCCCTCGCGCCAACGCATAGATAGAGCCTCTAAAGCCGCTTGGCAATTAGTAGGGCCTCATCTGTCACCAAACAAGTATAATGTTTCGCCATCCGGCCTAGCTAGCCTGCCAGTACAATTTGGTGGTTTCATACACTAATTAATTGTTTTGTTTATAGTATGTCTCAGGAAGGGGTAGAGGATTTCTCCCTGCCTAGCACCCCGGCTAGAGCTGTCACTCCCACACAAGGAGGAGAGCTAGCTAGTCCAGCATCGATCAGATCCTGGACGATCCCTCGTATAACCACGGAATTGAGGAGACGACAAATCCCCTACCCCGCTACAGCAAGGAAAGCAGAACTTTTCAAACTGCTACGTACATCTACAAACAACATGGATGCCGGGGAAGGACCTAGCCAGTCCAACCCAGGAGACATACATGCCATGTTGTCTTCACTCATGGCGTCCATGAGCAAGGTCAACTCCAGGCTGGAGAAACTTGAGTCGGTCACCACGGCCCTTACTCTAGCAGGGCCACACGCTGCGGCTTCACAAGCACCAACCGACTTGCCATTAGTTGCTCCAGCCATCACCCTGGATGACCAGGAAGTTAGCCCGGCTCATATGATACCTGAGCACATTAAAAGAGATATCCTGGAAGGTAAAGACGTCAACCTGGCTTCCCTGTTGATTGCCTCCCAGGATATTGTTGAAAATAAGACGTATGCTTATGATGATGTATCTGTTGTTGTCAGATCTAGGGGTGCCCGCCTGAACAGAAAACTGACTATCCCTGAATTTGTAGTAGCCTTTGGTATTTACAGGGATGTCATCTGTGCAGTCTATCCCAACAGAAGAGAGGAGTTTGATCTGTACATGCACAAGCTGGTAGACCTGGGCAACAAATATGGTGGTTCAGCCTTCTATGACTACCATAGGTCTTTTTCTGCAAAAGTGTCTGGAGCTTTCTCCCAGTACGGAACACGGTCCAACTGGGGAAGGATTGATACCGTCATTTTTTGCAGACAATTTGCAGGTCTGAGAACACCGGCTTGTGCATACTGCTCCTCCACAGCCCATACTACAAATTTTTGTCCCAACATGGCGGATGAACATGCTTCCATGCAAGGAGCTAGTTCCTCTGGTGTTCCAGAGAAGTTGTCAAGAGACAAACTGGGACGCCCAATCAAGTTTCTGGGCAAGTCCCAGATATGTAATAATTTCAATGTTGGGTCTTGTAATTATAGTGGATGTAGACTATTGCATATCTGTTCAAAATGTTTTAGGGCACATGCAAAGACCATTTGTCCAAATAAAATGTATTCCAAGCCTTACCTAACGTCCATTAATATGCCAGTATTTACTGCATTTATGTCTCAGCACCCATCTAGATGTCAGGGGTCCGCGGGCGGCTAGGAGGGGAGGCTGCTCGCAACTTGCAGCACTCACCCTCAGTCCATCGCCGCCTGCGGTCTCCCCTCCTCCTACCTGTCGGCGAGCGGCGTCTCCTCTCCGCCGCTCGCCGCTCGCATCCTTCACGCCTCCCAGCGGCAGCATGTATAACGCTGCACGCTGGAAGGTCGTTAATTTATGCAAACGCCAGGGTCACGTGAGTGACCCGGCGTTAAAGCAACAGTACCAAAATCACAGTGGGAGGCTTAGATATCTCCCACGTGTGATTGTTAATTCTGATTGGAAGTTATCCAAATCAGAATTAAACCTAGGGTATTTTTACTTACCTTTCCTGTTCCTCCCTGCCCTGTTGTGGTCTTTGCTGTATAGTATTGATTCTGAACTTGTGATTTCTGGTTACGTACTCTCTGGCTTGTTATACTGACTTTGTGACTTTCTCCTACCCCTTTGACCTCGGCTTGTTTATCGTTATCCTGTCTTCTGGTTCCCCTGACTCGGCTTGTCTCCTGACTACTCTGTGTGTGCTTAGCCCGGCCACTCTAAGGTCCGGTACGGCACCTTTTCTGTGTGTGTGTGTCTGTTAGCGTGTTGGGTTCTAGGAATCGTGACATTACAACAGGGCCATTATGGAACCTGCTGACATTCCACAGCTCCTAGTTAATCAGGAGGCTAGAATGGATGGTTTAGACCATCGTATGGATCAGTTTGCCCAGGCTTTACAAACCATACTGGCTCGTACGGCCCACTTGCAACCTGCTGTTCCAGAAGTTGTTGCTGCTGGGCCAGAACCCAGTCCTGATCCAGCAACCGCTCCTGCTCACGTGGTTCACATGACACCACCTCAGCGCTATAGCGGTGATCCAGCATCGTGCCGTGGTTTCCTCAACCAAATTGATATTCATTTGGTGATGAATCCGCGCTCCTACCCCACTGACAGAACCAAAATTGCTTTTCTGATCAACCATTTGTCAGGGAAAGCTCTAGCATGGGTCAAGCCCATGTGGGAGAACACGTCCCCAATGTCCTTTGCAGACTTTCTAACGGCTTTCAAACGTACGTTTGATCAGCCCGGCCGGGTTGCTTCTGCTGGCAAAGCTCTGCTTAGAATCCGACAGGGCAGTACATCAGTAGCGGATTATACCATTGAATTCCGCACTCTGGCAGCTGAAGTGGTTTGGAATAACGACTCTCTCGTAACAGCTTTTCAGGAGAGTTTGGCCGCTTACATATTAGACGAAATAGCATCCAGGGAATTGCCTGTTCTTCTGGATGATGTAATAGATTATATCATGCTAATTGACAACCGTATAAGAGAGAGGCGTAGTCAAAGAAGGATAAATACACAGGGGTTACCTGCTTTACCCAGTACTGCACTACTAGCATTACCTCCCCCTAATCAACCACCTCCCGAACCCATGCAATTAGGTGCTGTAGGCTTATCTGAAGCTGAAAGAACGTACCGCAGAAGGGAGGGCTTGTGCCTTTATTGTGGTAAGAGGGGGCATCTCCAAAGTAACTGTCCTAGTTTACAGGGAAACTACAGCACCTAAGGCCTAGAGAGGGGTCGGCCTCGGGTGTTATGGTTTTTTTCCCCTCATGTGTCCATCTCCAGACCATTCATTACGGTTACTCTTTTGGTCAATCAAACCACGGTTACAACTAAAGCCTTGATCGATTCAGGTGCTGCAGATAACTTTATCGATGAGAACTTTGCTAAAAACGCAGCCTTGAATCTGATCCAAAAGGCCACACCCTTGGCCGTTGAGGCCATAGATGGTAGACCACTTGAGAAACCTCTGGTGACCCATGAGACCCAAGAAATGGTTATGGCCGTGGGTGCCTTACACAAAGAAAGGATAACCTTCCAAATAATTGACTCCCCTACAGCTTCCATCATACTGGGCTTCCCCTGGTTAGTTAAGCATAACCCGGTACTTGATTGGGGTTGTTTGGATATACTCTCCTGGGGGGAATCCTGTCAACAAGACTGTATGGTCCGTTTACGTCCCGTTTGTTTACTCAATGTGCCTACAGCTAAACCACTTTCTGTTTCTGTCCCTCCTGTGTATGCAGACCTCGCATTGGTCTTTGAAAAAAGGGAAGCTGATAGACTACCCCCACACCGGGATTATGATTGTGCCATAAACTTGTTGCCTGGAACGATGCCTCCTAGGGGCAAGGTCTACCCGCTTTCTGAGAAAGAAAACCAGGTCATGGAGGAGTACATACAGGAATCCTTACGTAAAGGTTTTATCAGAAGGTCCTCCTCTCCGGCTGGTGCTGGTTTCTTTTTTGTTGCCAAGAAAGAGGGCGATTTAAGGCCATGTATAGACTATAGGGGCCTGAATAATATAACAGTTAAAAATGCGCATGTTGTCTTGGCCTCTTCCTCAAGGCCTTAAGGCAATACAGCGATTTATAGGCTTTGCCAATTATTATCGCAGGTTTATTAAAAACTTTTCATCAGTCATTTCTCCTATCACTAAACTGACTAAAAAGGTGTTACGGACCGTTTCAGCATAAAAGGGGAAAAATCCGTTTAGGCGATAATCCCCTTTTCACAAAAAGGCACAGCTACTGTAAAAGCACCAAAACTCACGAATTCGGATATAAATGAATGCACCAAACTCCCGAACTGCATACAAGGGAATAAGGTAGCACTCCAGCTGGAACCTCACGAATAGCTGCTAGCAGACGAACAGGAAAAGCAGACATCAGCTTACACTCCTAGCAGTCAATCTCCAGCAGCATACAGTGAATCCCCCCAAGAACGAGACAAGGCTCCGTGTTGAAGGTCAAGCAGTGGTCTGAGGTGCTGGGCACCCAGCCTGGTTTTTATTACATGAGTACACATACAGGCCACACCCAGGGGGAGGCATAAAATAACCAATAACATAGATGTTACCTCCCACACATCCCCTCCCCTTAGTGTGACACTTAATCCCATTATGTGTACAGTTCAAAATATACTTTTACATAACTTTCATAACTTTACAACCATACATCGTATCCACATAACAATCACATATTCAGACTCAGCATACTTTAAACATAACCACTCTCAAAAATCATACAAATCCCTCCAGTAAATAAAAAGTTACACGGAAGTCCTTTTATGACCGACCGCAAGCACCTTTTCTTGCCCAAAACAGTTCCATGGATTTGGGCTGTGCGGTCGGTCACTTTCTAGCATAAAAACGGCTAAGTCCCGTTCGAAGTATGGCCGGTACTTCGACTTTAGTCGAAGTGTCGAAGTGAAGTCGATGGTACGGGTCGGCGGTGTTCGAGTTAAAATGGCCGCCGCCACGTGGTCCTTTGTCCGATGCCGGTCACTTCGACGACTTCGACAACTTCGGAAACTCCGGCACTTCGGTAACTTCGGCACTTCGGCTGCATCCGAAGTGCCCTATAAAAAGTGTCAATTCTTCTCCCATAGTAATAAAAGGGCCGAACACTGTTTGTAAAGGGCCCAATCTCCCAGGGCCATAGTCCAAAGGCAGCAGGCGGGCAACCAGGCTCCTCCAATACAATGTGACGAGATTGGTTTCGTCACATCTCTCCCCCTTTCCAAAAAGACTAACAGGGTACCTGACCTCCTGCCAGTCCAGCAACCCACCCACAAAGCAAAAAAAACAGTACAGCCCACCCACAATAAATAGTTACTACACCTGGGTAGAGGAGAAGTTTGTCCATGTCCAGGTGCCTCACCACGGCTGTGTAGGGGACTGGTAGGCTGCCTTGGTGGGTTGCTGAGTGGGCAGAGACCAGCGGTACTCTGTCCTGGTGCCAGCACTACCACCGGAGTAGTCTGGTTGGAGCCTGGTTGCTGGAGACGGACTGTCTCCCCCTTAGTTGTATAGCTCTGCTGCTGAGTGGGGAGACCGGTTGTCTCCCCCTTGGATACACAGCTCTGTCGTGGGCAGGGCCGGCGCGTCCATAAGGCGGCACAGGCGGCCGCCTTAGGGCGCACCGGCGCTGGGGGCGCAAAATTCCAGTGACCGGCAGGAGGGAAGTGCTCCCTCCTGCCTGGTCACCTCCTGGATCCCCGGTGCGGAGCGGCGTGCGGCACAAGTTGATTAGGAGGCGGCGAGGGAGCTCTCTGATCTCTCTGACCGGCTCCCTCGCGCGCCTTTTGCTGATGCCGCGGGAGCCGGAATATGACGTCATATTCCGGCTCCCGCGGCATCAGTAAACAGCCTGCGAGGGAGCCGGTAAGAGAGATCAGAGAGCTCCCTCGCCGCCTCCTAATCAACTTCAGCCGCACGCCTCCCAGCAGCCCCACTGGACCACCAATGAAAGACCCACGCCAGCACTCCAGGTAGGGAGGCTGGGTGGGAAATTTAAATTTAATTTAGATAATTAATTACTGTGTGTGTGTGTGTGTCTGTCTGTGTGTGCGTCTGTCAGTGTGTGTGTGTGTGTCTGTCAGTGTGTGTGTGTGTCAGTGAGTGTGTGTGTCTGTCAGTCAGTGTGTGTGTGTCTGTCAGTGTGTGTGTGTGTCTGTCAGTGTGTGTGTGCATGTGAGTATGTGTGTGTTCGAGTATGTGTCTGTGAGTTTGTGTGTGTGTGTGAGTATGTATTTTTCTGTAAGCCTGTCTGTATGTATGTATCTGTATGATGGTATGCCTCTGTATGTATGTATGTGTCTGTATGTCTTGTACGTATGTTTCTGTATGTCTCTGTATGCATGTATGTAACTGGATGTATGTTTGTCTCTGAATGTCTGTATATATGTCTCTGTATGCATGTATGTAACTGTATGCCTTTATGTCTCTGTATGTACGTATGTGTGTGTCTCTGTATGCCTGTATGTCTTTGTATGCATGTTTCTGTATGTATGTATGTGTCTGTATGACGGTATGCCTCTGTATGTGTCTGTATGACGGTATGCCTCTGTATGTATGTATGTGTCTGCATGCCTGTATGTCTCTGTATGTATGTTTCTTTATGCCTGTATGTCTGTATGTATGTGCCTGAATGTCTTTCTTTTTATAAATTCTTTATTTTTGTTGTGCTCAAATAACAATCGGACTTGCGCTGCCACAACAGCAGGAGCAAGAGCATAAACACATTTAGTATAACAGTGGCATTAAATAGTACTGCACATTTTAAATATATATGCAAAAGGTAACATTAATAAACGTCTACACAAGCATGTTTGTTAGGAGAATAAAGCAATATAATCGTGCGGGTGTATGTCAGGAGAATAAGGCTTTTTCTCAAAATGGTAGATTATGTTAGTAAACTTGCTTTAAATGAATATTAAGTAACAGCAGGCCTATATATATACATGTTAAACGATATAATATGCTGATAGGTTTAAGCACTGTGTTAACAAATTAAATTCCGCTTAGTCGAATAGTTGCACAATTTGTAATTATAAAATAAAACAGGCTAACAGCAATCAATTCGGCTATATAAAAAAAAAATACACATGCTGAAAATAACAGTAAGGTGACTGGTGTGTACTTACGTAATGATCTATTTGCTTTACAGTAGTAACTATTTAATATGTGGTGCACTAACTGGTCATACTGCGTGAGCAAAGGTTAAATTACGGTGGGTAGTAGAAAATATTGCTAAATGTTACGTATTTTATAAGGTGTTAAGTACCCATGACATTCCAAGCAGCAGTATTAAAAAAGGAACAATAAAAGGAACCATGAAAGGATAGGAACACGCTAGTTACATATGTGCAGCCAGGTTAGAGTAATGGCCTGTCTGCCCATGGGTGTTCAGGAGAGTGGCTGGTTTTCGGTGCCTTTAGTTTCATATAAGGACTAGGTTGCATATGCATATGCTTAATTATATAACAATTAAATGCGGGATGACCCGCCAGGCAGTACATGCGATTAAGCTAACATATGGTCAGCATCACGCTGGGTCTTTGAGGTAGTCGTACATTTAATTTTAAAACATAAAGGCATGGGAGTGTGCTGCGCGTAATGTGGTTGCTTAGGCAATTATGGGCCGCTGTATTGCAAAGTGAATTAAACGTAAATTGTAGATTCTGCTACAAAAAAAAGTAAGCTAAAATTAGGCTAATATATTAGGCCAATATATGGTTGGTAATATGCTGGGTCTTCGGGGTGGTCGTCCATTTTATTTTAAAACATGAAGGCGAGGGAGTGTGCTGCGCTTAAAATGGTTGCATAAGCATTTATAAGGCACATAAATATAAGGTGAGTTAAACATAAATTATAGACTCTGTTATAAGAAAAATAAAAGCAAACAAAAAGAAAAACCAAGAAGCTGCTCGGGAACATAGGCCAGACATATTTCGGACTTCTATATAGCGCACAACATTCCCAGCAGTAACCTGACTAAGCAATATAACTGATTGTTTACAAAGAGGAATGAAAAGTAAAACAAGATAAGAAGTCAGTAGGCAAAAATAGGGTCTATAGTAAGTGGTCTGCCTATCCATGTGGTAGCAGTCATTGCATCCCGGTTGGGGAAATTTCTTCCAGTCATCGTTCATGTGGTAACTGTGACATAGGGGTCGGGCGTTAGTACCTGTGGCACAAAGGGGGTTATTCGAGACGGATCCCAGGAGTGGTGTGGGGGCGACGTGTACTGCTGGTTCGACGGTGGAAGAGATTCTCGCGGTAAGCCCAAGGCCTGCAGCAGCTGTGTTGCTTCGCTTATGTCTCGGATCTGGTAGGAGTTCGTCCCCTGGTGTACAGCCAGCATGTGGTTGGTCCGCCAGCGGTATCGGAGGTCGTGTTGTCGTAGGAGTGCGGTGAGCGGTCTAAGGGAACGCCGCCACGCCAGGGTATCGCCAGAGAGGTCCGCAAAAAAGTGCAGTGACATGTCCTCAAATTGGAGCGGCGTTTTCCCCCGCAGGGCAGTGAGGGTTGCCGTCTTGTCTTGTCTGGAACGGAAGGTTACAATCACATCCCTGGTGGCTGTGTTTGGCGCCTTGGGCGGGATGGGGACCCTAAAGAGGTGCTCCGGGCTAATCTTGTTGGCTTGGGTAGGCGGCAATACACTCGTGAGTAGGCGTTTGATGAGCTGTGGTAATGCCGCATCAGGTATCGCCTCCGATATCCCCCTCAGCTTGAGGTTGTTGCGCCTCCTGGCGTTCTCCTGTTCCGCCATGCGGTGTGCCGTGTTCCTTTGTTGTAGCTGCAGGTCACTTACGGTCTTTTGGAGCTCCATCATATCTTTGGAGTGGTTTGTGGAGGCGTTTTCGAGGGTGTCTATGCGAGTTGTCAGACCCCTCAGGTCTCCTCTCAGCGCCATGATGTCTTTCTGCAGGCTAGTCTGTAGGTCTGCTAGTAGTTGTTTCAGGATTAGCGTAGTTACCGGGGAGGAGTCCGGTGCGGGTTTGTCGGGCTGTGAGGGTATTCTCGGTGCTGGAGCAGATGGGTAATCTTCTCCCGACATGTCATCGGAGAAGTCCGAGCAGCCTCCGTGGAGAGCCGCCATGTTGGACCCGGTGGCTCCACGCGCTTGCCGCCACATGTCCCCTATTGTAAGTCCGGTGGCGGGTTTTTCTGCGGTAATTTTCTTGGTTTTTCGTCCCATATCGTTGGGGACACGTAGGGGGTCTTGGTTTTGTTTTGGTGGTTATGCCTTTTCGGGTTTTTTCTTCGTTTTTCCCTTGTGGGTCTCGGAGCTCCAGTTTGGTGCGACTGCTTCCCTCTGCGGTCAGGCTCCGCCTCGCCTGAATGTCTTTCTATGTATGTTTCTGTATGCCTGTCTGTATGTATGTGTCTGTATGATGGTATGCCTCTGTATGCATGTATGTCTTTATATGCCTGCATGTCTCTGTATGCATGTATATCTCTGCTTGTATGTCTCTGACTGTATGTGTCTGTATGTCTCTGTATGATTATTTCTGTCTTTGTATGACAGTGTACCTGTATGACTTTGACTGTGTGACTGAAAAATGATGCCTGTGTGCCTGTGGCTTGGGAGGAAAGACACACAGGTGAAGATGCATTTTTTTTTTTTTAATGAGGGTTGGGGGCGCCAAAATGCATCTTCGCCTGTGTAACTAAAAATCCTAGCACCGGCCCTGGTCGTGGGGGGGTAGGACTGACCATCCCTACCCCCTGTGTGGTAAGTGCAGAGACCACGGTCCCACCTGCATCGGTGGGGGGTTTACAGTCTCCCCCTGGTACATTAAGCTGCCGCTGGGGAGAGGGGGTAACAAGCTCCTCTCCCGATAGAACACTCTGCCCATTAATGATCCGCCGCTGGGGAGAGGTGGTAACAAGCTCCTCTCCCATACATACTTTTAGTTTTTGCTTAGGGAGACTGACTGTCTCTCCTCCCAATACAGAGTCCTGCTGCTGGGGAAAGGAGACTGGGCTCTCTCTTCCCTGCTGGATACTCTGCCGCTGGAGAATGGAGACTGGGCTCCCAATTCCCGGCACATCACACTGCCGCTGGGGAATGGAGACTGGGCTCCCAATTCCCGAAAAATCACGCTGCCGCTGGGGAGGGAGGACGCTGCTCTCCTCTCCCTGCACTTCACATTGCCCTCCTGGCATATCACTCTGCTGCTGGGGGGCAGGAACAACTACCTCTGCCCCCTGTAACTCAGCCTGCCGCTGAGGAGGGAGGAGGCTGCTCTCCTCTCCCTGCACTTCACATTGCCCTCCTGGCATATCACTCTGCTGCTGGGGGGCAGGAACAACTACCTCTGCCCCCTGTAACTCAGCCTGCCGCTGGGGAGGGAGGAGGCTGCTCTCCTCTCCCTGCACTTCACATTGCCCTCCTGGCATTTCACTCTGCTGCTGGGGGGCAGGAACAACTACCTCTGCCCCCTGTAACTCAGCCTGCCGCTGGGGAGGGAGGATACTGCTCTCCTCTCCCTGCACTTTACACTGCCGCTGGGGAATGGAGACTGGGCTCCCAATTCCCTGCAGGCCCGGTGGAGAGACCTGGGGTTCTTCCCAGTAAAATTGTACCATCTCTTCCCAGCTGAAGGGGACTGGATCTGGGTCTGCGCTTCCCTGCTGAGCCTTCTCACTGGAGTGGAACAGATTTTGGTAGCCCTGTTCCAGCTCCATCTCTCGGGTTACTAGGTGGATCAGGTCTTGCTCTATCTCCTGAGTGTCGTCCCAGTCATACCTGCTCTCCCTCCACTCAAAGAGATCACTGAACCGGGCTTGTGTGGGGCTCCCAAATTCAGGCTCTGAGAAAGACTCCCATAACAAGCCAGGACCATCCAACTCCTCTCCCTCTGGCTTGTCATGCTCGGCTGTCCAGGGCAGGTACTGTGCAACATACCACCAAAGCGCTTGGTAGGCATCCTCCAGCCACATCTCCTGCCATACTAGGTGTTGCAATTCTCTCACCCATTCCTCCAGGGGCTGCTCTCCCAGGAAGGGCATCCGCAGGGCTACTCGTTTCTGCAACCGCTGCTCCTCCTTGGGGAATCTCCCGTCCTGCTGGTATTCCACCATACCCAGTGCCTGGTACCAGATGCCTTTGCGTACTGCATCTCGTTCGTCCATGTCACCCTCCTCGACCTCTACTGCTGGTTCCATGCTGGTGCTGTCAAATTGTAAAATCCAGAGCAATGGTGTCTCCTGTAGCTGTCCTTCTGGCTGTAGGAACGATCCCGCCGCTTGCCACCAATTGTTACGGACCGTTTCAGCATAAAAGGGGAAAAATCAGTTTAGGCGATAATCCCCTTTTCACAAAAAGGCACAGCTACTGTAAAAGCACCAAAACTCACGAATTCGGATATAAATGAATGCACCAAACTCCCGAACTGCATACAAGGGAATAAGGTAGCACTCCAGCTGGAACCTCACGAATAGCTGCTAGCAGACGAACAGGAAAAGCAGACATCAGCTTACACTCCTAGCAGTCAATCTCCAGCAGCATACAGTGAATCCCCCCAAGAACGAGACAAGGCTCCGTGTTGAAGGTCAAGCAGTGGTCTGAGGTGCTGGGCACCCAGCCTGGTTTTTATTACATGAGTACACATACAGGCCACACCCAGGGGGAGGCATAAAATAACCAATAACATAGATGTTACCTCCCACACATCCCCTCCCCTTAGTGTGACACTTAATCCCATTATGTGTACAGTTCAAAATATACTTTTACATAACTTTCATAACTTTACAACCATACATCGTATCCACATAACAATCACATATTCAGACTCAGCATACTTTAAACATAACCACTCTCAAAAATCATACAAATCCCTCCAGTAAATAAAAAGTTACACGGAAGTCCTTTTATGACCGACCGCAAGCACCTTTTCTTGCCCAAAACAGTTCCATGGATTTGGGCTGTGCGGTCGGTCACTTTCTAGCATAAAAACGGCTAAGTCCCGTTCGAAGTATGGCCGGTACTTCGACTTTAGTCGAAGTGTCGAAGTGAAGTCGATGGTACGGGTCAGCGGTGTTCGAGTTAAAATGGCCGCCGCCACGTGGTCCTTTGTCCGATGCCGGTCACTTCGACGACTTCGACAACTTCGGAAACTCCGGCACTTCGGTAACTTCGACACTTCGGCTGCATCCGAAGTGCCCTATAAAAAGTGTCAATTCTTCTCCCATAGTAATAAAAGGGCCGAACACTGTTTGTAAAGGGCCCAATCTCCCAGGGCCATAGTCCAAACGCAGCAGGCGGGCAACCAGGCTCCTCCAATACAATGTGGCGAGATTGGTTTCGTCCCAAAAGGGTTTGCACCCCAGGGTTTGGACTCCTGAAGCCATGAAAGCCTTTGAGACTCTCAAAAAGGCATTTGCCACTGCCCCTGTGCTACACCATCCCGATCCTTCCCTTCCCTTTGTAATGGAAGTAGACGATTCAGAATCAGGTGTGGGAGCTGTATTATCACAAAGACTATCCTATAACGAACCCCTCCATCCCTGTTGTTACTTTTCTAAAAAATTATCTGATTCGGAAAATAATTACGACGTCGGGAACAGGGAACTATTAGCTATTGTGATGGCTTTTAAAGAGTGGAGATACTTATTAGAAGGAGCCAGACACAAAATCCTGGTTATAACTGATCATAAGAATCTCTCCTATATAGCTGATGCTAAAAGGTTGTCCTCTCGTCAAGCTAGATGGTCCTTATTTCTTTCACGCTTTTAGTTCATTATCACATATAGGCCTGGGTACCGTAATGTCAAGGCTGATGCTATCTCCCGACAATACGAACCTTTGGAGTCTATTGCCCCCGCTCCTGAACCCATTGTACCCACGTCTAAGATAATAGCCGCTACCCGTTTGGTTATTTCGTCCCTTTTCCTGGATGGTATCAAGGCATACCAAACCCAAGCACCCTCTGAGACACCTGTTGATAGATTATACGTGAAAGAAAAAGATAGAAAGAAATTGTTAGTTTTATTTCACACCGCCAAAACGGCTGGTCACCCAGGGGTTACCAAAACATACAAGGGTCTCCTTCAACAGTTTTGGTGGCCTTCAATTAAGCAAGACGTAGTGGATTATGTGCAAGCTTGTCGTGTTTGTGCACAGTGTAAGTCCCCTACTGTTAAACCCCCGGGCCTCCTGATGCCTCTATCCGTACCCAAGAAACCATGGACCCACTTATCCATGGACTTTATTGTGGATCTTCCTTCATCCGATGGAATGACAGTAATTTTGACTGTGACTGATAGGTTCTCTAAGATGGCACACTTTATTCCACTCAAAAAACTACCTTCTGCGGTTCATTTGGCTCGGGTGTTTGCCAACAAGGTTTTCCGCTTGCATGGTATACCACAGGATATCGTATCCGACAGGGGTCCTCAATTTGTCTCTCGGTTTTGGAGGGGCTTTTGTGCTGAGATGGGGATTTCCTTGTCATTTACCTCCTCCTATCATCCACAATCCAATGGAGCTGCCGAACGGGCAAATCAATTTGTGGAGTTGTATTTACGCTGCTTCACAAATGCACACCAGGACAACTGGTCTCACCTCCTTCCCTGGGCTGAATTCACCAGAAACACTGTGACTCATTCGTCCACTGGCTTAAGTCCTTTTTTGGTTGCTTATGGGTTCCAACCCTCTGTCCTTCCCGGCGTATTCTCCGACAAGGGAATACCCGCTTTGGACGAGCACCTAACCTCCTTACGGAAGATGTGGGATCAGGTCCATGCTACTCTTTCTCGAGTGGCTGTTACTCAGAAGAGATTTGCTGATCGTCGTAGAGGTGCTGCTCCTTCTTATGTTCCGGGTGATAGGGTTTGGTTGTCCTCTAAGAATCTCCGCCTCAGGGTCCCCTCGATGAAATTTGCGCCCAGGTTCCTTGGCCCCTACAAGGTATTGCGTAGGGTCAATCCTGTGTCCTACTCCCTGGCCTTACCTCCTTCCATGCGTATTCCTAACACTTTTCACACCTCCCTTTTGAAGCCCCTGCTCTGTAATCGATTCTCTGGTCCTCTCAGGCGTCCGGATTCCCTCCGCGCTGTATCTAGTGACGTGTACGAAGTGGCTGCCCTGCTTGATTCTCGTTTTTCTCGGGGTCGCTTGCAATATCTGGTTGACTGGAAGGGATACGGCCCTGAGGAGCGGTCCTGGGTTTCTGCCTCTGACGTGAACGCGCCCTCTTTGGTCCGCGCCATTCATGCGCGGTTTCCTTTGAAGCCTTCGGCTTCCCGCCCATTGGGCGGTCCTCGAGGGGATATGTCAGGGGTCCGCGGGCAGCTAGGAGGGGAGGCTGCTCGCAACTTGCAGCACTCACCCTCAGTCCATCGCCGCCCGCGGTCTCCCCTCCTCCTACCTGTCGGCGAGCGGCGTCTCCTCTCCGCCGCTCGCATCCTTCACGCCTCCCAGCGGCAGCATGTATAACGCTGCACGCTGGAAGGTCGTTAATTTATGCAAACGCCGGGGTCACGTGAGTGACCCGGCGTTAAAGCAACAGTACCACAATCACAGTGGGAGGCTTAGATATCTCCCACGTGTGATTGTTAATTCTGATTGGAAGTTATCCAATTAGAATTAAACCTAGGGTATTTATACTTACCTTTCCTGTTCCTCCCTGCCCTGTTGTGGTCTTTGCTGTATAGTATTGATTCTGAACTTGTGATTTCTGGTTACGTACTCTCTGGCTTGTTATACTGACTTTGTGACTTTCTCCTACCCCTTTGACCTCGGCTTGTTTATCGTTATCCTGTCTTCTGATTCCCCTGACTCGGCTTGTCTCCTTACTATTCTGTGTGTGCTTAGCCCGGCCACTCTAAGGTCCGGCACTTTTTCTCTGTGTGTGTGTCTGTTAGCGTGTTGGGTTTCAGGAATCGTGACACTAGACACCTAGTAGACTTTCTTATCTCCACTTCCACACAGGTATCCTATATATACCAGCCGGAACTCTGGAATGCCCTAATCTACAATCCGCACAACACAACCCCACAGCGGTTGATACCCTCATAGCCCAAGAAGTGGCTGAGGGCTTCATATTGGGGCCTTTTAAAACTCCTCCATTCATAGAATGGCGCACTTACCCCATTGGTATTGTCACAGGGAAATCTTCCCTAAAACAGAGACTTATCATTGATTTATCAGCACCCCACTCATCAGCCAACCCCAGTCTTAACTCCCTCATACCCTCTGAGGAATTCTCCCTGCAATACACCACCATAGATCACGCCATTACCGCTATCATACAAGCAGGGGTTGGAGCCTGGCTTAGTAAGACCGACATTACTAACGCCTTAAATTTACTACCAATCCACCCCACACCTTGGCACCTGCATGGCATCAAATGGTCGGGAACTACTATTTTTTCTCCCGTTTAACTTTTGGGTCCAAAAGTAGCCCAGCTATTTTCGACTCATTTGCCGAAGCATTGTGCTGGTTACTATTGAACATAGCCAGATGCCCTACGGTATTACATTACCTGGACGATTTCCTACTGGTCGAGGAGAATACTTCTCCTCCTACTAGTCTCAAAGCTACCACTAAGCTATTTGAGCAACTAGGTGTACCTATCTCCCCTAAGAAAACAGAGGGGCCAGACACGGTTATCACTTTTCTGGGTATTCAATTAGACTCAGCCACAATTCAAGCGAGCCTACCACACGACAAGATATAGAATATTCTCACTTATATAAACAGCTACCTTCAGCTCGGTACTTGCAACCGCAAAGAGCTACAGTCCCTGCAGGGATCACTAAATTTTGCTATCATACCTCAAGACCGCTCCTTTATATCACGACTGTTGCATCTTTTTCCACTTTTCCTACATGACACGCACAGGTTGTCCTTAGATACCCAAGCTACGGCATATCTAAACATGTGGAAGAGATTTTTAACCACTTGGAATGGTAAAAGTATGTTCCTCCCTCAATTGGCTGACTCATCTCCTACCATTTGGTCAGATGCGGCATCTACCACAGGTTTTGCAGCAATTTTTGGGAACGAATGGCTTTGGGGCAGCTGGCCTTCAGCAATTCAGGATTTGGAAGGTTTTTCCACTACCTCAGCTTTTTGAGATCTATAACACAGTGGCGGCTGCCATAGCATGGGGTCATTTATGGGCTAATATGCCAGTGCGTTGTTACTCGGACAACCAGGCAACCTGTCACATCATCAACAAAGGTCGTTCCAAATCCCTTACGATCATGAGATTTCTGAGGAAACTCACTTGGTTGGCAGCTTGTCATAATTTTTTCCTATGTTGTTTCCATGTTCCAGGTGTATGTAACACAGCTGTGCAACGGGTGGGGACCATAAATAACAATGGGGGAGGACCTACTGTCCTCCCCCCCGGCCCCCACCCCTGGGCGGCAGGTGGAGGCCATAAAGATAATGAGGGGGGGACCTACTGTCCTCCCCCCCGGCCCCCACCCCTGGGCGGTGGGTGGGGGCCATAAAGATAATGGGAGGGCCTACTGTCCTCCCCCCCCGCCCCCACCCCTGTGCGGTGGGTGGGGACCATAAAAATAATGAGGGGGGGACCTACTGTCCTCCCCCCCCGCCCCCACCCCTGCGCGGTGGGTGGGGGCCATAAATCACAATGGGGGGACCTAATGTCCTCCCCCCCGCCCCCACCCCTGCGCGGTGGGTGGGGGCCATAAAAATAATGACGGGGGGACCTACTGTCCTCCCTTCCGGTCCCCACCCCTGCGCGGTGGGTGGGGGCCATAAATCACAATGGGGGGGGGACCTAATGTCCTCCCCCTGGCCCCCACCCCTGCGCGGTGGGTGGGGGCCATAAAAATAATGAGGGGGGGACCTACTGCCCTCCCCCTGGCCCCCACCCTTGAGCGGTGGGTGGGGGCCATAAAGATAATGAGGGGGGGACCTACTGTCCTCCCCCCCCGGCCCCCACCCCTGGGCGGCGGGTGGGGGCCATTAATTACAATGGGGGGAGGACCTACTGTCCTCCCCCCGGCCCCCACCCCTGGGCGGCGGGTGGGGGCCATAAAGATAATGACAGGGGGAACTTCTGTCCTCCCCCCGGCCCCCACCCCTGGGCAGCGGGTGGGGGCCATAAAGATAATGGGGGGACCTACTGTCCTCCCACTTACCCCCACCCTTGCGCTGTGGGTGGGGGCCATAAAAATAATGAGGGGGGGCCTAATGTCCTCCCCCCGGCCCCCACCCCTGCGCTGTGGGTGGGGGCCATAAATCACAATGGGGGGACCTAATATCCTCCCCCCTGGCCCCCACCCCTGAGCGGCGGGTGGGGGCCCTAAATACTAAAAAAGGGGGTGATCTAAGGTCCTCCCCCCTGGCCCCCACCCCTGAGCGGTGGGTGGGGGCCCTAAATACTAAAAAGGGGGGGGACCTAAGGTCCTCCCCCCTGGCCCCCACCCCTGAGCGGCGGGTGGGGGCCCTAAATACTAAAAAGTGGGGGCCTAATGTCCACCACCCCCCCGGCCCCCACCCCTGAGCAGCGGGTGGGGGCCTTAAATACTAAAAAGGGGGGGGACACCTATTGTCCTCCCCCCGGCCCCCACCCCTGAGCGGCGGGTGGGGGCTCTAAAGAAAATGTCCCCCCCAGGTGACTAAGGGTCCCCAAACCCCTAGTCACCCCCTCCCCCCCCCCACCAAAAAAAAATTAACCCCCTACCTACCCCCCTCACCCTAAAAACAATGAGGGGGGGGACCTTTAACTAAGTAGCTGTAAACAAAAAAATTAAAACTTACCATTCAATGTTTTCTTTCTTCTAAAATCTTATTTTTTCAGCCCCAAAAAAGGGCAAATAAAAAAACATAATAACCGACGCAATAAAAAAAATAATAAAAAAAACGAGCGCAAAAAAATTATCCATGTTCACCCGGCGAGGGCTCCGCGCAGACTGAGCTCTGCAGGGCAGGGGAAGGCTTATAAAGCCTTGCCCCGCCCTGCAATTAGGCTCAGAGCACTCTGATTGGTGGGTTTAAGCCATCCAATCAGAGTGCTCTGACAGGTAAATGAAGAGACTGACAGGTAAGTTTACCTGTCACAGCACTGATTGGTTGGTTTGAAATCCACCAATAAGAGTGCTCTGTGTCATTTTACACAGCGTGGGAAAGTTCTTTGGAATTTTCCCACGCTGTGTAATTTTACTCATAACACTCTGATTGGTGGATTAAGTAACCAATCAGAGAGTTATGAGTCAAATTACACAGCGCGGGAAAATTCCAAAAAACTTTCCCATGCTGTGGCTCTAAGCCTAATTGCAGGGTGGGGCAAGGCTTTATAAGCCTTCCCCCGCCCTGCAGAGCTTAGTCTGCGCGGAGCCCTCGCCGGGTGAACATGGATTTTTTTTTTTTTTTTTTTTGAATTGCGTCGGTTATTATGGTTTTTTATTTGCCCTTTTTTGGGGCTGAAAAAAGAAGATTTAGAAGAAAGAAAACATCGAATGGTAAGTTAGATTTTTTTTTTACAGGTAGTTAGTTAAAGGTCCCCCCCTCATTATTTTTAGGGTGAGGGGGGTAGGTAAGGAGTTAATTTTTTTTAGGGGGGGTGACTATGGGTTTGGGGACCCCTAGTCACCTGGGGGGGGCACATTTTTTTAGGGCCCCCACCCGCCGCTCAGGGGTGGGGGCCAGGGGGAGGACATTAGGTCCCCCCTTATTAGTATTTAGGGCCCCCACCCACCGCTCAGGGGTGGGGGCCAGGGGGAGGACCTTAGGTACCCCCCTTTTTAGTATTTAGGGCTTCCACCCGCAGCTCAGGGGTGGGTGCCAGGGGGAGGACCTTAGGTCCCCCCCCTTTTTAGTATTTGTGGCCCCCACACACCGCTCAGGGGTGGGGCCCAGGGGGGAGGACCTTATGTCCCCCCCCTTATTAGTATTTAGGGCCCCCACCCGCCACTCGGGGGGGGCAGGGGGAGGATCTTAGGTCCCCCCCTTTTTAGTATTTAGGGCCCCCACCCGCCGATCAGGGGTGGGGTCCAGGGGAGAGGACATTAGGTCCCCCCCTTCTTAGTATTTAGGGCCCCCACCCACCACTCAGGGTTGGGGGCCGGGTGGGGACAGAAGTTCCCCCTCTATTGGTTTTTTTAGGGCCCCCACCCCTGGCTCAGGGGTGGGGGCCGGGGGGAGGACAGTAGGTCCTCCCCCATATCATTGAGTAAACATTGACAGCCTCCCCCCACCCCCACCCCCGAGCGGCGGGTGGGTTGGTTGTCAAAGTTTACTCAATGATATGGAATAGGGGGCGGACGCGAACAAGCGATGTTCGCCAGGAACTATTCGCCAGCTAATTGTTCGGGACATCTCTAATCATTACATCCTGACCTTACCTCACTCCAAAACCAGTCAGCACATACCCGTAAACATTCCGTACTATCCCACGCACAACAGATGGTGTCCCGTCAGGGTTCTTGATGCATACATACAGCATCATAACTTACTGCCCTCACAAACATTACTACAGCTACAAGGTTCAGTACTCACCACTACAACCTTCATGACCTACGTCAGGTCCTTGCTCACACAACTGGGCCTCAACGCAGCCAACTACTCAGGGCACTCCTTTCGTATAGGAGCAGTGTCCACAGCCTCCAGTGGCAACATCCCAACTTATGTTATAAAAACACTGGGGCGCTGGAAGTCATCCGCTTACTCAAGGTACATACCGAACCCAGTACAAGAATTAAGGGATGCTTTTTAAAAACATGTCTGGTTGTTAAATGTATCTGTATTGTTTGTCTGTAATAAATCTGATTACTTAATTTTTGCCCTCTTCTTTCTCAGGCCTACCTCATCGTCGGTTCCGGCACACCACAACAGACTTGCTCTTTTTATTATCCTACATTTATTTATGGTATTTCACACTGTACTATCATAAGCACCTAACACAAATATATATGTATATATAGTGATGATCTAATAATGAAAAGATATAACTATCTCGGAAGAGCAGCCTAAGGCTCTTAGTATTATTCACGGGTGTTTGGCTGCCCATCACTACTGCTGCTTAGCTACCATAGTATCCACTTCGGGACGTAGCGTAATGCCGTCATGCGTGGTCTTTCCTCACTTCCGGGTTAACGATCGGGCGGTGGAGAGTCACTTCACATCTACTGGTAAGTGTTTATTTGAATTATGTATATATTCGGAGTGCGTTTAAACTGTAATGTTCTGATCTTGAGAAAGACCTTATAGAGGTCGAAACGTCGATCCATTGAATATGTTTTTTGCACAATAAATTAAGTTTAAATTTCTAAATCCAGGTGTGCACCTTTATAAATTTTCTTTTTTTATATAAATATATATATATTTGTGTAAGGGGCAAATAGCCGTATATGGAGTAAGTTCCCCGCATAAGCGTAGGATAGTATAAAGGGAGCAAGTCGGTTGTGGTGTGCCGAGACCTACGATACGGTAGGCCTGTAAATAAAGAGGGCCCACCAAGGAGTAAGAAAGTAAAGTAAATGGAAAGAAAAGAGAAAGTGTTGAAATGAGGAGTGGGTGGGAGGGTCATTCTGATGCTGACCTCAAGCGATATGGAGTCAGGTAAGGGGTGTCCCTTATATAGGGGAGTGAATTAATTTAAGCCCCTCCCACAAATACAGGCCAAACGGCCTTAATACTTGTGTAAGGGGCAAATAGCTGTATATGGAGTAAGGTTCCCGCATAAGCGTAAGATAGTATAAAGGGAGCAAGTCGGTTGTGGTGTGCCGAGACCGACGATACGATAGGCAAAAGTGAATAATCAAAGATTTAATACAGTCAACAAATATATACAAATTAACCAGACATTTCCTTAAATGCATTATGGTATTTAATTCCTTCAAGGATTTTGAAGGTAGGAATCTAGGACCGCAACTGGACACCATTTGCTGTGGGTAGGATAGTATTTTATCTCTACTGTTGGTGCGTGTTGACTCATTTCAGAATGTGGAAGAGCCAGTAGGTGATGATATATGTGTTTATGTACGTGGGATCGTTGAAGACAATGATCTGTCTGAGTGGTGGTGATGGTAGTGGATTCTCTGGCCTAAGAAAGGCATAGAAGGCAGTTTGCATGGCTTGTAATGGCCGACTTGATGGTATAATTGAATGGTTGTAGATCTAATAGGTCCGATAAGGATGGAAAAGATGGATGGCTATTGGTAATGTCTGAGAGGAACGTGGGGGAATGGATTCCTGAAAACCTCTGAGTATATTCTTGTCTGGTATGATAGCATGAAGTTATGGTAGTTTTGGCCATAGGTTATCCTGTGTTGTTGAATGCCTGTAAAATATATAATTAATGGTGTGTGAGATAGTTTTAGTTTAAGGTGGCAAAAAGAAGCAAAACCTAGGAGAAATGTTATGACACAGGTTGAACTATGTCGTGTTCCAATGAGATACTTTAAGCCCGGTGAAAAGCTGTGTTATGCTTTCTACAAGTATGGGACGAAAGTGCTAGGTGGGATAGTGCATGCTATGCTGCATGAGTATGTCTAATCCATGATAAGCATATGTGAGGAAGGCTGAACTTCATGGACGCAAGTCTCTTTTCAGCTATGTAACTATGTAATGATTTTGTCTCTGGAACGAAAGAGTGGCCGTGACTGTATGGGCTGGCTGTAGGAAGCGTATGATGAACATGTCTGGAATATAAATGAGACAATTGTCGACAGGGGTGTATACCCCGCCTGGTACATGAAAGTAAAAGAAATGTGATAAGTGGCCAACCAAGTGAGTTCCCCAGAAATATCATGATCATATGGATGATGAGTGGCGTTTGTTGATGATATGACATGTGCTTAGTTGTCTGAGTAACAACGGATTGATGACCCTAACCATGATTTACTCCATGCCACAGCCGCTGCTACAATGGGGTAAATCCCCCAAAGAGGCTGAGGTGGTGGAAAAAATTCCAAACCTGGATGCCATGGCCAACAGCTCCAAAGCCATCATTCCCGGTAAATCGCTGCCAAACCCGTGGTAGACGCCGCGTCTAACCATCTGGTTGGAGAAGTGTCAGACAATACTGGAATCAACATGCTTTTACCATGCCAAGTGGTTAAGAAATGTCCCCCCCATGTGCAGGTCTGCTGTGGCTGGGGTGTCTAGGGACATCCTCTGATCGTCATGTTGGAAGTGTGGAAAAAAGGGGAAAGTACTCTGGATGTGAAAGCGTGGTCTTGTGGTATGATTTGTATGGCAAAATTAAGGAACCTGGTAGGGATTGTAGTTCCTCGCGGTTGTAAGTACTAAGCAGGAGGTAGTGATTGATGTAGTTGAGAATGTTCCCCATTTGTCTTGTGGTAACTTGCATGTATGGATGCCGACTCAAGTCATATGCCCAGTAATGTGATGATAGTGTCTGGGCCTTCTGTTTCTTATGGGGTACTGGGACGCCCAAGTTGTCAACCAGACTAAGCTGCCGTGAGGCTTCTAGTGAAAAATATGTTATCTTTGATCAACAAGAAGTCTTCTAGATAGTGTATGACTGTAAGGCCTCTGGATATGTTATCATAACCAGCACAGAGTATCTGCGAATATTGATACGCTAATCTGTAGCCCGAAAGTTGAGCGGGGAAAGGATTGCCCATTTTATGCCATGTAAGTGCCAGTGTGTAGGGTAGATGGTAGCCGTTTACTGCGTTTATGATATTGGTCTTACTTAACCAAGCTTCAACCCATGCTTGAGTGATAGCTGTAAAGGTAGATCAATGGTGTTGTATAGTAAGGAAACTCCTCAGAGGATATGAGGGAGTTGAGACTTGGGGTAGCGGAGGGGTGTGGTGCCAATAAGTCTATGGTTAGTCTTTGTTTAAGGGAAGATTTCCTTGTGACAAAACCAATGTGGAGATGGGATAACCCAAGTAAAAACTCCTCTGCAAATCTTGGTGTGTGTTTACAGCCGGTGGTTCTGTTGTGCTGACTGTAAGTGAGGGCATGCTATATTCCTTGAAGGTGTATTTATGATACCTATATGGGAGCCCTTTGAAGGTCGAGAGCTTTAGTAAATCTACCACAAGTCTGGAAGGGTGATGAGTCAGTAGTGTTGAAAATGCATTGGTGTGTACAGATGGTGAGTACGTTTTTGTAAGTTGTATTGGGACACATGCTTTGTTATGTGCCCTGAACCATTTGAACATATATGCAACAGTCTATATGCAATGCAACTACTCATACCAATTGTCTCTGGTAGTTCAGAGGTTCTGGTACCTGAGAGAGCCTGAGAGTGCTCGTCCGTTTGTTTGGGACAAAATCCCTTCTGTATGGGTACCTGCACAAATAAACATCTCTACATATTCCGAATGCCAACACAACCAAGGGATGGTCAGTTCCTGATTTACCTGGAATCCCTGGATCTGACCATCACAGATACATCGTCATACATATATATGCCTTGTTTCCCCAACGTGCTGGGATCATATGTGCAGGGTTAATGTCTTGTGTGTCATAAGAATTGATTGTACCAGGTAACCGAGTTTCGGTTGGTGCTGGTTGTACCGTAGCGCGAACCCAGCCTTGTGAGGGCTGTGGTGACCGACTCGAGATTGCCAGTCTGTCATAAATTTTTTGGCTCATGAGTTTATGAGTGAGGCTAGCATGGCCTGGGTGTCACCTGAGTTGGTGTTGCTGGGCCTTCCCCTGCCTCCGTGTTGTCCGTTGATGTATGGAGGAGTTTGAATAACTCTGCTTTACTTGCTGTGGCAGGGTAGGGGATTTGTCACCTCCTTAGGTCGGTGGTAATGTGTGGAATCGTCCAGGATCTGATTGCTGCTGGACTAGCAACATCTCCTCTGCTTGAAGGTGTATCAATAGTTATGTACCGAACTGTTTGCTGGCGAATAGTTCCTGGCGAACATAGCGTGCTCGCGTTCGCCACGGCGGGCAAACACATGCGCGTTTCAATCTGCCCCCTATTCGTCATCATTGAGTAAACTTTGACCCTGTGCCCCACGGTCAGCAGACACATTCCAGCAAATTAGCAGCAGACCCTCCCTTCCAGACCCTCCCACCTCCTGTACAGCATCCATTTTAGATTCATTCTGAATCTGCATTCTTAGATAGAGGAGGGAAAGTGTAGCTGCTGCTCATTTGATAGGGAAATTGATAGCTAGGCTAGGGTATTCAGTGTCCACTACAGTCCTGAAGGACTCATCTGATCTCTGCTGTAAGGACAGCATCCCAAAAAGCCCTTTTTAGGGCTAGAACATCAGTCTGCTTTTTTTTTTTTTCTGTGTAATGTAATTGCAGCTGCCTGCCTGCCAGCTTCTGTGTCAGGCTCACAGTGGATACTGTGCCCACTTGCCCAGTGCCACCACTCATATCTGGTGTCACAATAGCTTAAGCTTGCATTTAAAAATAAAAACATTTTTTTCACTGTAATAGATTGAATAGCAGTTAGTTGTCTGCAAGCGTCTGGGTGTCAGGCCTTCAGCGTGTACTCTGCCAATCTCTGCCAGTGTACTTTGCCACTCATATCTGGTGTCACTATAGCGTGCCTTGAAAAAGAAAAAAAGTTTTTCACTGTAAGCTAATAGCAGTCAGTGTCCTTAAAGCGGGTGTCAGGCCTTCAGCGTGCACTCTGCCAACCTCTGCCAGTGTACTTTGCCACTCATATCTGGTGTCACAATAGCATAGCGTGCCTTTAAAAAGAAAAACAGTTTTTCACTGTAAGCTAATAGCAGTCAGTGTCCTTAAAGCGGGTGTCAGGCCTTCAGCGTGTACTCTGCCAACCTCTGCAAGTGCATATTGCCACTCATATCTGGTGTCACTATAGCGTGCATTTAAAACCAAAAAATGTTTTCCACTGTTATAGATTGAATAGCAGTTAGTTGTCTTCAAGCGGGTGTCAGGCCTACAGCGTGTACTCTGCCAACCTCTGCCAGTGCACATTGCCACTCATATCTGGTCTCACAGTAGCTTGCACGCATAGTACCACTAATCCAAAAAAAAATGACAGGCAGAGGCAGGCCACCCCGAAGGGGCCATCGTGGTCGTGGTGCTGTGATTCCCTTTTGCCCTAGAATATTGCCCAGTTTTCAGAGGCCACGTACCCTGAACTTGAAATGTTCTGACGACATAGTTGACTGGCTAACACAGGACACCCAATCTTCTACAGCTTCTGCTTGGAACCTTGACGCACCATCCTCCTCCAGCTTAGCTTCGGGCACCTCTTAAGATACCACTCACCTGCCTGCCGCCACCACCAACACTAGCACCACAGCCGATTCACTTGGTATTTCAGAGGAGTTATTTACACATCCGTTTGAAGAAATGAGTGATGCGCAACCATTATTGCCAGAGGATGTAGATAACAGGGATATGTCTCAGGCAGGCAGCATTACACACATGGACGTATGGTGTGATGATGATGATGATGTTGTACCCGCTGCTGCTTCCTTTGCTGAGTTGTCAGATACAAGTGAAGCAGTTGATGATGACTATGCGTCCATAGATGTCACGTGGGCGCCCGCTCAGCAAGAAGAAGAACAGGGCGAAAGTACAGACGGGGAGACAGAGAGGAGGAGACGAGTTGGAAGCAGGGGGAGGTCATCGCAAGGAGCTAGTGTCACAGTCAGACAGCATGCATCGGCACCCGGGGTCAGCCCGACAGCACGCCAATCAACGCATGCTGTGTCCACCGCCAGAATGCCGTCATTGCAGAGCTCAGCAGTGTGGCATTTTTTTTTGTGTGTCTGCCTCTGACAACAGAGATGCCATTTGCAACCTGTGCCAAAAGAAACTGAGTCATGGGAAGTCCAACACCCACCTAGGTAAGAAGCCAATGTCAGAAAGTCACCCCCTTGCCCAGCGTCTGACAGCTGGCTTGTCTGAACTCTTAGCCCGCCAGCTTTTACCATACAAGCTGGTGGAGTCTGAGGCGTTCAAAAAATTTGTGGCTATTGGGATACCGCAGTGGAAGGTACCCGGACGAAATTTCTTTGCACAAAAGGCAATCCCCAACCTGTACTCGATTGTGCGAAAGGAAGTAATGGCATGTCTGGCACACAGTGTTGGGGCAAGGGTCCATCTGACCACTGATACCTGGTCTGCAAAGCATGGTCAGGGCAGGTATATCACCTACACTGCGCATTGGGTAAACCTGCTGATGGCTGCCAAGCATGGAATGCGTGGCTCTGCAGAGGAGTTGGTGACACCGCCACGACTTGCAGGCAGGCCTGCTGCCACCTCCTCTACTCCTCCTACTCCATCCTCTTCCATAACCTCCTCGGCTGAGTCCTCTTCTGCTGCTGCGTCTTGCTCCACATCAACGGCACCCCCCCAGCTCCCAAGGTACTATTCCACATCCCGGATACGGCAGTGTCACGCCATCTTGGGTTTGACTTGCTTGAAAGCAGATAGTCACACCGGACAAGCACTCCTGTCCGCCCTGAACGCACAGGTGGAAAAGTGGCTGACTCCACAGCAACTGGATATCAGCAAAGTGGTTTGTGACAACGGAACAAATTTGTTGGCGGCATTGAAGTTGGGCAAGTTGACACAGGTGCCGTGCACATAAGTACACAGGCTTACAGGACATCCTGAAGCAGGCCAGGAAGGTGTGTGGCCATTTCAGGTGTTCCTACACGGCCATGGCGCACTTTGCAGATATCCAGTGGCGAAACAACATGTTCGACCGCCTGCTCCAACAAGAAAAAGCCGTTAATGAATATTTGTATGACCAGGGTGCTAGGACAGCCTTTGGGGAGCTGGGAATTTTTTTGCCACGTTACTGGACGCTCATGCGCAAAGCCTGTAGTCTCATGCGTCCTTTTGAGGAGGTGACAAACCTAGTCAGTCGCACCGAAGGCACCATCAGCGACATCATACCATTTGTTTTCTTCCTGGAGCGTGCCCTGCGAAGAGTGCTGGATCAGGCCGTAGATGAGCGTGAAGAGGAAGAGTTGTGGTCACCATCACCACCAGAAACAGCCTTATCAGCATCGCTTGCTGGACCTGCGGCAACACTGGAAGAGGATTGTGAGGAAGAGGAGTCAGAGAAGGAATGTGGCTTTGAGGAGGAGGAGGAAGACCAACCACAACAGACATCCCAGGGTGCTCGTTGTAACCTATCTGGTACCCTTGGTGTTGTTCGTGGCTGGGGGGAAGAACATACCTTCATTGAGATCACTGAGGAGGAGGAACGGGAAATGTGTAGCTCGGCATCCAACCTTGTGCAAATGGGGTCTTTCATGCTGTCGTGCCTGTGAGGGACCCTCGTATAAAAAGACTGAAGGAGAACGACCTGTACTGGTTGTCCACACTACTAGACCCCCGGTTTAAGCAGAAAGTGACTGAAATGTTACCAAATTACAACAAGTCGGAAAGGATGCAGCATTTGCAAAATAAACTAAAAAGTATGCTTTACACAGCGTATAAGGGTGATGTCACAGCACAACGGGAATCTAACAGGGGAAGAGGTGAAAGTCATCCTCCTCCTCCCATGACCACGCCGGCAAGTACAGGACGCTTTAAAGACGTATTGTTGATGGAGGACATGCGGAGCTTTTTAATTCCTACGCATCGCCACAGCCCTTCGGGATCCACCCTCAGAGAACGACTCGACCGACAGGTAGCAGACTACATCGCCTTAACTGCAGATATCGACACTCTGAGGAGCGATGAACCCCTTGACTACTGGGTGTGCAGGCTTGACCTGTGGCCTGAGCTATCCCAATTTGCGATAGAACTTCTGTCCTGTCAGAAAGGACCTTCGGTGCAGCAGGAGGTATTGTCACTGAGAAGAGAAGTCGCCTAGGTCAAAAAAGTCTAGATTACCTCACCTTTATTAAGATGAATGAGGGATGGATCCCGAAGGGACTGACAGTGGGCGATACATTCGACTAAAAAAGGCCTGATGAGATGAACTGGCTTGGGCTAAAAATGGTGACCCTATGTAGGAGGAACAGTCCCTATTCTGCTCTGTGTCAGTGTGTATCAGGGTCCCTGAGGACAGGTGTCCATCCATATCTGCCAAGTGACCCTATGTAGGGGAAACAGTCCCTATTCTGCTCTGTGTCAGTGTGTATCATGGATCATTAGGATAGGTGTCAATCCATATCTGCCAAGTGACCCTATGTAGGGGGAACAGTCCATATTCTGCTCTGTGTCAGTGTGTATCAGGGTCTCTGAGGACAGGTGTCAATCCATATCTGCCAAGTGACCCTATGTAGGGGGAACAGTCCCTATTCTGCTCTGTGTCAGTGTGTATCAGGGATCATTAGGATAGGTGTCAATCCATATCTGCCAAGTGACCCTATGTAGGGGGAACAGTCCCTATTCTGCTCTGTGTCAGTGTGTATCAGGGATCCTTAGGATAGGTGTCAATCCATATCTGCCAAGTGACCCTATGTAGGGGGAACAGTCCCTATTCTGCTCTGTGTCAGTGTGTATCAGGGATCCTTAGGATAGGTGTCAATCCATATCTGCCAAGTGGCCCTATGTTGGGGGAACAGTCCCTATTCTGCTCTGTGTCAGTGTGTATCAGGGGCTCTGAGGACAGGTGTCAATCCATATGTCAAGGTGTCAATATGTCATATGTCAGGTGTCAATCCATATCCATTGTGATTTAGGAATGTTAGGTGATTTCTGCCCTTTATGGATTAAAACCAGACTCTGCATCAACTGTGTAATTTTCCATGGGAGTTTTGCCATGGATCCCCCTCCGGCATGCCACAGTCCAGGTGTTAGTCCCCTTGAAACAACTTTTCCATCACTATTGTGGCCAGAAAGAATCCCTGTGGGTTTTAAAATTCGCCTGCCCATTGAAAATTCGCCTGCCCGGTTCGCCAGTTTGCGAACGTTTGCGGACGTTCGCGTCCGCCATTCGCGAACCGAAAATTTTGTGTTTGCGACATCACTATGTATCAATTCTAGCCAGGGGGGTTGAAAAATGTGATTCTTCACCATCTTTTTGAGAATACTTAAATAACAATAAAGATTGCAATTATTATTTGTACCCAGGGGTCTTGTACTGGCTTGCTAGCTAAGCCGTAAGGCGAAACGATTAGTCTTGGTGTTTTTTGGTGACTGGTTGCCAAGTGACTTGAGTGTCTCTATCTATGCGTTGGCACAAGGGGATTTTTTGTGGCCACCGAACATTGTGGCAGGATGTTGGCCTCTCGGTGACAGTAACCAGAAAATAGGAAGGGGAGTGACAGGTGAGGCCCTGTCTATGATACAATGTGAGGTGGCTAGCTCACGAGTGGCCCGAGGGGTGTATGCCTCCGAGTGTGAGGCGGGGTGTTGGCCTTGCGGGACTACTAACCAAAGCGTAATGCAGAGATAAAAGGGGGTAATACCTGTTGGGCCCTAGAACCCTAATTGCTAGTACGTTATTACTATTCCAGGGAAGGTTTACTACTAACTGTAACCTGAATGGATAAAACCGTATGGCATAAGGAAATATGGCATAGACCAAGCTTATCTTAATACGTACAGTATATGTGAAAAGTAAAGTTCCGTGATGTGTAAATATTAAACATCGTAGCCATACTGGTTAAATATGTATCATTCTTAACCCATTAAGTGCCGTATGTACAAGTGAAAAAGTGGTCTGTCCCCACCTTGTATGTTGTATGTCCCCTTTCTAGGGGAAAGTCTGTTGTGTGAGCAGCGTGCTGTGAAAAATGTATGTGAACCATATTACCAGTTACGTATATACAGATGTGTCTGCTACTGTGTAATAATATGTGTATTTATACGAGATGTTGATATACTACTTGCTATGTGAATTGTTGTATGTCTTATTGAATGGTAGGGGTCAGTGAACATGGTGTTGCAAAATGCAAGTGCACTGGAGATCTGCCGAGTGCCCTATAAGTGGCAGTGTAGTTGGATACTGATTAGTATGTGAAATGTTGTTTGTCTGTTGACCTATAGGTGTCAGTGTTTTGGTGTTTGTAAAACCCCATGAAAATTGTCAATGTACTTGACAGAACTGTAGGTGGCAGTGTTGGTAGAACCACTGTTGGTCTTGATGTGAAATGTAAATTATTGTGAATTAAACCTGAAGTTGAGCCCGTACAGGAGTTCAATTTATGGTTATGTTTAAAACAATCTTATGTTTAATTTTTATTGGCTGGTAAATTGTATATGACATGTGAAGACAGTTTTGCTGTTGACCAGTAGGGGCCAGAAATGCTGATTGTATGGTAAAAATACCCTCTAATCCAAATGCAAGTTTAACATGAGATTTTGAGAGTGACCTGTAGGGGTCAGTGTGGCTTATGTGAAACATTGTTCGTGAGCTATGCCCCAGCATTATAGTTGTATGACAGGGAAACAAACAGTGCCCGTTCGACAATATACAATATGTGAACATAATAGCTTAATAACAGTCATTGTAACAAACCAATGTTCTGTTCGTGGGTTGTAAACGCACGAAACGTGTGTGTAGTACAATAGTAAATGCATGACCTAGTTCCCGTTTGGTAGAAAATTGCACAAACCGGGAGCCTGGTATGTCAGGGAAACAAAACGAAACGAGCAGTGAGATTCAAAATGCATGCACAAAATTGCCTAGTATGTTTAGGCAATTGAAACAGAATGTGTTCCCGTTCGGGAGTATGCTAATGCTCGAAATGAGCCAATAACAGATATAAACAAGTGAGTTTAAACGAATGATATGCATGAACATGCAATGGTTTTAGAACAGACTTAGACAAAATGCAGCCGTAAAGTGAGGACCTAACCCGTGCATGGTGCCGTGGGACTGATGCCTGGTGTAAGGGGTAGGTTGACTTACGGTTTGTGAGTCACTTGGACACCATCCACAGCGATGGATTGAAGAAAGAAGGTGGTAGGCCGGAAAAGCCTGTGGCTGGATTCCTGACCCTGTTCAGCTTAGAAAACCTCATGGAGTAATCAGGTAAAATGGTGTCTGGATGACCCGGAAGTGGAAATCATTCTGATGGTGACCTCAAGCGATATGGAGTCAGGTAAGGGGTGTTTCTTATATAGGGGAGTGAATTAATTTAAGCCCCTCCCACAAATACAGGCCAAACGGCCTTGATACATAATATATACATAGAAAGGATGCACTCTCCGGTCTTCCAAAGTTAGAAAAGTATTTATTTCATCAAACGGTATATAATAATGTAAAAATACAAATACAGAGTCTGAACGTATAAATCAACCAAATACCAAGAAGCTCAAAAACACCCGTGTGGTAACCTCTCTATCCACACTAAAACAAAGCAAAACATATACATACACAGTGGGTGGAGTATCTTGGTTGGAGATGTAAAGTAATGGCAACAAAGGAGATAGCTGTAAAGACAAAATAATATGCAAGCACCTAGTGCAAAATCATACAGTACATGAGTAATGAAGTGCAGGTTTCGTGATTAAATACTCACAAGGAGAGAGCCAGAGAAATATGGCTCAATCTAGATGCCTGTGGGAAGATTTGGAGGGATCCCACTCCCTTTAAGTAGATTGGTGAGGTTTTATCCCAAAAGAGAAGGAATGTCCATACAAGGGGATAGAGACACTACTTCCTTTTAATATGGAGATACAAGTGGTAAAATACAAAATAACAAAAACAAACTAATAAAAACAAGACTATTTGTAAAAACCACTATCAGTGGTAAAGTCTGAAAAGCCCACTGTGAGATATATCAGTAGCAAGACGCGTTTCGCCTGGAAATTAGGCTTCCTCAGTCGCTAAAAATACCTCTGGTGAATGTCCTCTTATACCTCTTCTAGATGCTCCTCATGAGATTCACCTGTTCCTTATTCGGCTCCTTACTATGACGTTTTCACTCGCGGCCGCATATTGATGACGAACTTCCGGTACGCGGCTTCCGGTTTCGATCGTAGATGGAACGCATATGCGTTCCATTTGTTGAATAACTTTATTGTCCATATTGTCCATATGTAGGACGAATTTTACCGTTCTTCGTTATATTTTTAAAGCATGTGGGAAATAAGGAACATAAAAATGAGGAACATAAAAATTACTTTTTTCAAACCTGGTAACATCAAATAATGATAAGAAATAATAAAACAGTAAAACAGTAAAACAGAGGGATGGGAGGGATTAGTGTAAAGCATACATAAAATTTGAGTGTAAAATATATGAAATAGGGTAATACACTTTGTGAGCCCCAAGGGGAAGGGGAAGATATATTAATGCTAACCAGCAAAAATGGTAATATTGTGATCCAATAGATATTTCTATTATCAATATACATATATATTAAATATTAAAATGACCATCCTTACTCAAAAGAAATATATATATATAAAAATTATATAAAAAATATATATATAAAAAATATGTAAAAAATAGGTAATATATATATATATATATATTGTAATTAAATCATTTTATAATATATTATAAATATATAATGCATATATATGATTTCGTTATCAATGTATTTTGAGATATATATGTATATATCTCAAAGTACACTTATAATGAAATCATCACTGTTTCACAAAGACACCTCTAGTGTATGTCAGTATGAAAGCGGTTGGTTAGCATTGTCCAGATTTTGCAGTCAGAATGGCCCCATATAAGAGATAGTTTTCAGAACTGGACTATTTGGATTTTAGAGAAAAACCCTGTAAGTCTGTCTTTTGTTCAGATTTTGTTCTAGATCCCTAATGGATGCCATGGTTTTAGAAGAGCATATGCTGCAGAAATATCAGGCAATCTGAGAATCCATTTTGTTAGAGTGTTCATAAATGATTGCCTTGCCCACATCAAAGACTTACAAGTGTCATCCACTCAAAATTCCATTTTATGTAAGTGGGGCTAAAGAGAGAGGAAGCCAGCTTTTTTTCTTCTCTTATAAGTGGCATGTTTAATAAAGGAACCCACTTAAAACTGCGTTGTGAGCAGCTCATGCTGTGTAATTGGACTTTGAAGGTTGAATTAGCATGAAAATAAAAGATAATGTCCTTAACAAGGACAGCTTCAACAAGTTCTGGGTCCTCATTATTATTATTATTATTATTATTATTATGTTATTATTTATATAGCACAACAAATTCCTTAGCGCTTTACAGTGGGTGGACGAACAAACATGTAGTTGTAACCAGACAAGTTGGACACACAGTAACAGAGGGATGGAGGGCCCTGCTCAATGAGCTTACATGCTAGAGGGAGTGGGGTACAGTGACGCAAAATGTAAGGATAGTGTTATACTAATGACAGTTGCAAGAGAGGAATCAGTCGAGAGCTAACAGTTTAATTGATACGCTTTTATGAAGAAGTGGGTTTTTAATGATTTTTTGAAAGAGTGGAGACTGGGTGACCATCTAACGGAGGAGGGACGTGAGTTCCACAGGAATGGTGCAGCCCTGGAGAAGTCTTGAAGTTGAGCATCAGAGATGGGAGTACGGACAGAAGATAGACGTAAGTATTCAGCAAAGTGTAAGGGCCTAGACAGGACATATTTGTGTATTAGTGAGGATAGATGGGTGGGAGCAGCACTATGTAGAGAATTGAAAGCTACTCATAAACGTATAGGGTTCATCCTACAAGACCACAGCCTGGTGTGGTCAAGAATGTACACCTCTAAAGTTATATTTGCATAATCTGACCTTAACATAGATCCAATATTGGAGCTAACCATATCAGGAGCAGAGTGCGGGGCAATGACTGGAAGGGTAAACACATGAATAGTCCCTGACTGAGGGGTACTGAGCTGTCTACATTTCCAATAAGTGGCTGTGCTGTACAAAGGAGCAAATAGTTTGTCCCAACTGCCCAAGGCACCGGGGCCTGGAATGTGACAGAGTGATCAGCTACGGGGCAGAGTAAAGCATTTAAGTCCCCACCGAGTATAAATAAACCCTTCGCAAATCTATCTAGAGTCTCTAAGAGAGAGGCCCAAAAATTCCTATCAAAATAGTAGGTGCATACACACAACCTAACATTTAGAAACAATTGTACCTTGAAGTCATAAATGCCTTCCCAGAGTTTTATATGTCTGATCGTGAATATTTTTTATGTATAAGGATTGATACATTAGATAATTTTTATGCATAAGGATAGATACATCATCCTTTTTAGGAAGGGCTTTGAAAGAGATGACACAGAACATCATGTAGGAGATATGGAGCATTTTTGTAAATATAGGTCTCCTGAATGAAGGCCACCTCAGCCTTAGCATGCTTAGGTTCATAAAACCTATTTTTTGGAGAATTAAGGCACTTTCATTTAATATTTTTGGATGAGCTTTTTCATTTTTTTTGGATAGACTTTTACAATTTTTTTTCAAAAAATGTAAATTTAAAAAAATATATAAATATCTAAAAATATATACATTTATCAAAATGATCAAAGTACTGAAATATAATATTTTTTAAATGTAAATTATTTTACAAGCTAATCTAAAAATAAATAAATAAATGAAGGCCTAAGTCCCCTAACATTAATGAGGCAATGGGAGATATAGATAGCATGGCAGAAGAAAGAGCAGACCATACAGTTGGTCTTCCCTTTCTGTGAACTCCTCACCTTTAAAGGAAAAAGAATAAAGAGGACAGAAAGGAAGGAAGATGAGAAAAAAAAAGCATACAGTAACAACGGCACCAGAAATCTATCATCTATCAATCTTGACTTGATAGAATTTCCAGAGACCAGGTAAATTAACCAATGTAGTATATCACTGCATCCCTCATTCTCTATCTGGGCATCCACCAAAGCTCCTCGGTGCTATCTCCCGTTTTGGCGATCTTCATGCCAGATGCAATGACATCGGACATTTACTGATGTTGGCTACGATGTGGAAGAGTGAAGCTTTATATAAGGAGCACTTTGTATAGGAATAAAAAAGATGAACAAAGTGAAAAAAAACTTTATAAACATTATAAAAGAATAACCACGGTAGTGTAACCACGGCTGGCTCCCTTATTTATCACTACATCCTATTAAAGCATAGAACTTAGCAGGGCTAACCATACAGATACCTTTAGCCATAATATTATATAGTTAGCAAGAGATCCTCTATTTAAACTATATATATATATATAATTGAGAATACAATATAAAATAAGGATTTTATTGGAAGCACTAAAATTTTGTCTTTTAGATATTTATTATATAAAAATATAAATATAGACATCTAAAATCCATTACAATAATTTATAGCAGAGTTTACAAGATTCAACTATATACTTGCAATATCATTAATAGATTAACATACATAGTTACATAGTTACATAGCTGAAAAGAGACTTGCGTCCATCGAGTTCAGCCTTCTTCACATATGCTTTTGCAGTTGATCCAAAAGAAGGCAAAAAGCCCAGTCTGAAGCGCTTCCAATTTTGCAACAAACTAGGAAACAAATTCCTTTTTGACCCCAAAATAGCAGTCAGATGTCTCCTTGGATCAAGCAGCTATTAGCCCACTAATTATATCCCTGTATGTTATGTTTTTGCAAGTAGTTATCCAATTTCAGTTTAAACATCTGTATAGACTCTGACAAAACCACCTCTTCATGCAAAGAATTCCATATTCTTATTGCTCTTACTGTAAAAAAACCTTTTCTTTGCCTTAGATGAAATCTCCTTTCTTCAAGCCTAAATGTGTGACCTCGTGTCCTATGTATAGCCCTGTTTATGAATAGATTTCCAGATAATGGTTTGTACTGGCCCCGAATATATTTGTATAATGTTATCATATCCCCTCTCAGGCGCCGTTTTTCCAAACTAAAGAGATTTACATTTTTTAACCTTTCTTCATAACTAAAATGCTCCATTCCTTTTAATCAATTTTGTAGCTCGTCTCTGCACTTTTTCTAGTGCCATGATATCTTTCTTTAGAACAGGTGCCCAAACTTGCACAGCATATTCAAGGTGTGGTCTTACCAGCGATTTATAAAGAGGCAAAATTATATTTTTATCTCGAGAATTTATGCCCCTATTTATACATGACAAAACCTTACTGGCCTTAGCAACGGCAGATTGACATTGCAAATTGCTACCTAATTTATTGTCTATAACAATTCCCAAATCCTTCTCGTGTGTGGTTATCCTAGTTCACTACCATTTAGGGTGTAAATTGCTTGTGCATTCTTAACCCCGAAGTGCATAACTTTGCATTTTCCACGTTAAATTTCATCTGCCATTTTAGTGCCCAGTCCCCGAATCTATCCAAATCCCTCTGCAGCAAGGCAATATCCTGCTTACATTTTATTACTTTACAAAGTTTTGTGTCATCTGCAAACACTGATACATGGCTTTCAATGCCCATTTCAAGATCATTTATAAATATGTTAAATAGAAGCGGTCCCAAAATAGAACCCTGAGGGACACCACTTACCACTTTTGTCCAGCTTGAAAATTTACCATTTATGACAACTCGTTGTAGTCTATCCTTAAGCCAATGTTCTACCCAAGAACAAGAATATTCATCTAGACCAATTTCTTTTAGTTTGAAGACTAACCTATTGTGAGGAACCGTATCAAATGCCTTGGCAAAATCCAAGTAGATCACATCCACTGCAACACCCTGATCTATATTTCTACTTACTTCTTCGTAGAATGCAATTAGGTTAGTTTGACATGACCTATGTTTCATAAAACCATGCTGATTATTGCTAATAACCCAGTTCTTCCCAATGAATTCCTGAATATTATCCCTTAATAAAGGTTCAAATAATTTCCCAGTCACAGAAGTTAAGCTCACAGGTCTATAATGTCCAGGCAAAGATTTTGAACCCTTTTTAAATATAGGAACAACATCTGCCTTCCTCCAATCCTCCGGTACAATACCTGAAACAAAAGAATCTTGAAAAATTAAATACAGAGGTTCACTTATTTCCCCACTTAGCTCATTTCATCACGTCAGCCTCTCTGTCATTATAAGATGGAGCAGCGTCTGTCTCCAAATCTCTCCTCTGTATGTTAACATTTAAAAGGTACACATATTTATACTGTAGCAGAATGAACCTTGGACTGTCACCCTTATTCCTGCTATGGGCTGTCCATAGCTTGCCCCCCCTGTTATGTCCTATATTTTGTGTTCCTAGTCCCTGGTTCATCTTGTTCTTTCCCCTGTTCGTTTGGCCATTCGGTAAAATAGCAGCCACCCCGTCTATTAACAACGTCGTGTTCAACAACCTAACAAATTACCAAACGCCAGACCACCGGTATGTTGAGTGTGCCGCTCGTTAACCCCAGTAACCTTTGTTCACACCTCCACCAACAGAAATAACCTGAACATTCCAAGTGGTTGGCTGGGTGGCCGCCATCCCTATGTGCGAACATGTGGTGGCGGCCATCTTAAGTTGCGAACAGAGACAGTGGTGTTTGGTCGTCGAGTGCATGGAACTAAAATCGGACACTCGACGGCACGAAAACCACTGGGACTTCCATCCTCTGTTATGTTCGGGGAGATTCAGACAAACAGAGTGTAGTTTGGGGGGATTAAACTCCCTAACAAGATACCCAGAATTATGTCTGCACGAACAAGTTCATGCCTGGTATTTTGTATATTTAATACTCCCGAAAGAGACCGACCGCACAGCCTAATTTCATGAAACCTTTGTGGGCAGGCACCTCATTGTCATGCCTTAACCACGGTATCCTCTTACTTCCTGGTTCCACGGAGCCTAGCCACACCCCTTTATGACACGGTCTGCCTATTTAATCTGACTGAACCAGCTGATCGACGCTGGATTATTGAACTACGTTCCGTACTCACGAACCGGCTACAACATCGTTGTGAAAGCCCTCTGTTACCGGACCGGACTGGAAGACTTCAAGTTCCCTTCACCTCTCCTCATCCACGACTAAAGCTGAACTCTCTTCATCCGCCTCTGAGGAGATCTCGGGAACCAGTGTTCTATGTGCTGGAAGCTAAGTAAAACCTCTGTGATAAGCGTTACATCTCAAAGCCGTTATTTCCTGTTTCCAAGTCCTTCTATAAACCAACCCAGTTACAGCTATCTTCAACTCTTCACTATACAAGTTAGCTGCATCTGTCTTGCTTCAGTTAATTGCTATGGAACAGCTATTGTAACTACTTATCACCTAAACCGTTAATTCTACTAAGAGACTCTTATTTGATTCAGTGTCTGCAAATTACTATCGTTTACTCCTTAAAGCTACAGTGTCTGTAATTGTGGACTTCAGTTATCGTTTACTACTTAAAGCTACAGTGCCTGTAATTGTGGACTTCAGTTATCGTTTACTACTTAAAGCTACAGTGCCTGTAATTGTGGACTTCAGTTATCGTTTACTACTTAAAGCTACAGTGCCTGTAATTGTGGACTTCAGTTATCGTTTACTACTTAAAGCTACAGTGCCTGTAATTGTGGACTTCAGTTATCGTTTACTTATTAAAGCTACAGTACCTGTGAATTGGACTAACGTCCCATTATCTTTTCCTTTTTATAATAAATATTCAAACTATTCGAAATCTACAGTTGTGTTCCTTCATAACAAATGTTTAGACGTGACAGAATAATCCAGCCCTTGTAATGGATCCAGTAGATTTCGATTCCATGATAACTACGCTGAATCAAAGAGTTGATACACTAGCCCAAGGTGTGCAAGACCTGCAAGTTACTAACGAGAGAATTCTCACTTATGTCAGAGATGTACAAACTCATACTCCTCATACTATTCTGCACTCGGCTAGCGATCCTGCTGTATGTAACCCTGAAAAATTCTCTGGAGATCGTTCTAAATACAGGGAGTTCCTTAACTCTTGCAAACTATTAATTGCTTTGAAACCTAGATCTTATCCTACAGAAAGAACTAAGGTTTTTTCAGTTATTTCCTTTCTAAGGGGTGAACCTATGTTCTGGGCCCATACCTTTTTGGACAATGATGACCCCATCTTAGGCTCACTGGATGAATTTTTTGAAGCTATGTCTCTTGTCTATGAAGATCCTAACAAACAAGCTACAGCTGATTTAACAATCAGAACACTACAGCAAAGACATAGACCCGTTGAAGATTATATTGCTGAATTCAAAAGATGGGCTGTTGAAACGCAATGGAATGACATCACATTGCGCAACCAGTTTCGAATTGGTTTATCTGAAGCCGTAAAAGATGAACTATCTAGAACAGAACTCCCTACTACTTTGAACGCTCTAATTCACTTATCAATCAGCATTGACAGAAGATTAAGAGAAAGAAAGGCCGAAAAAGCCCTCTTACATTCTAAAGACCGCAAACCTTTCACTCCCTCAAAAGCTCCTGAAAAGACTTCCTTACCAAGTGAACCTATGGAAATAGGGGTAATAAGAAGTCCTCTCACTCCTGAAGAGAAGAACCGAAGACGTCAATTAAACCTATGCATGTATTGTGCTTCTCAAGATCATTTAGTTTCTGATTGTCCCTTATTAAAACGGACAAAGGCCGGTAGGCAAGCCTATACCTCTGCGATCTTCAGTGCACTCCCTTCTACACCAACCACTCAGTTCACTCCTATATCTCTTGTACTACAGTGGGACAAGGTGAGAATTATTACTGAAGCTATCATCGATTCTGGTGCAAATGGAGTATTCATCGATTCAACCTTAGTAACAAAGAATAAAATTCCTTGTGTTCGAAAAACCATTTCTGTTCCTATTAAAGTGATTGACGGCTCCCTTATCTCCTCGGGACCGATTCTTCATGAAACCATCCCTCTAAAGGTAACCACTAATCATATTCATACTGAATTTCTAGTATTTGATGTTATTCCATCACCTCTCTATCCCGTTATAATAGGGATCAACTGGTTAAGGAACCATAACCCTCAAATTTCTTGGTTTCCTTTCTCTCTCACCTTTAACTCACATTATTGTAAAGAAACATGTTTACAGCAAGTTCCTATTCTTCAGATCTCCAAAGAACCAACTATACCTTCTTGTTATTCAGACTTTTCAGACGTATTCAGTAAAAAAGAAGCTGAAACGCTCCCACCTCATCGTTCCTACGATTGTCCTATAGACCTCATACCTGGTGCCCCAGTACCTTTTGGACACATCTACCCTCTCTCTGAGGCTGAATTGCAAATTCTCAAAGAATATCTAGATGAAAACCTACGGAAGGGGTTCATTAGACCCTCTAGTTCACCTGCTGCCTCAAGTATGTTTTTTGTGAGAAACAAAGACCAGACTATACGTCCTATCATTGATTACAGAGCCTTAAACAAAATAACAGTTAAAAATCGTTATCCTCTTCCCCTCATCAATGAACTGGTTGAACGATTGAAAACTGCTACCATCTACACTAAGCTTGACCTTCGCGGGGCATATAATCTCATCAGGATAAAGGCTAATGATGAATGGAAAACTGCTTTCCGAACAAGATATGGCCTCTTTGAATATCTGGTGATGCCTTTTGGCCTCTGCAACGCCCCTGCAACTTTTCAACATTTCATAAATGATATCTTTAGAGACCTATTGGACGTCTGTGTCATCATTTATTTAGATGATATTCTCATATACTCCAACACTCCTGATGAACATAGAAAACATGTCAGATGGGTGTTATCCAGACTCAGAACTCACAAACTATTTGCTAAACCCGAAAAATGTATTTTTCACGTCAAAGAAATAACCTTCTTAGGTTATGTTATTTCCCCTCATTCAATAAGTATGGATAATTCAAAAGTCGATTGTATCATCAACTGGCCTGTTCCCTCTACAGTAAAAGAATTACAGCGATTTCTAGGGTTCGCCAACTTCTACAGGAAATTTATTAAAAATTACTCTGAGATAGCTCACCCACTCAATCAACTTAACAGTAAAAAACATCCCTTCAATTGGGACGTGAAGGCTCAAACTGCCTTCAATGAATTAAAGAGAAAGTTTACAACAGCTCCTGTTCTTCAACTTCCAAATCCTTCATATCTTTATGTCCTTGAAACGGATGCTTCGGAAATTGCAATTGGAGCTGTCCTTTCTCAACACAAAACTCCTCACGAACCTCTTCATCCTGTCGCCTTCTTCTCACGATCATTATCTCCTGCCGAAAAGAATTATCCTACAGGGGAAAAAGAATTATTAAGTATCAAAGTGGCTTTAGAAACCTGGAGACACCTTCTTGAAGGTGCTCAGAACTCTTTAATTGTATATACTGACCATAAAAATCTCGAATATCTTCACTCCAATAAAACACTGTCTTCTCGACAAGTAAGATGGAATCTCTTTTTTTCCCGGTTCAACTTCCAAATCGTCTTTAGACCTGGGTCTAGAAACAAAAAGGCTGATGCCCTTTCCAGGATCCACAAAGACACTATATTTGAACCTCCTCCACCTACAGTCATTGGAATTTTATCTTCTCTTATTGACGACATTAAAGATCTCAGTGAAGATGCTCTTGAACTTCCTAAATCAATTAAATTATCCAAGAAAAACGGTCTCTACTATTTCAAAGACCGGATTTACGTACCTCCCTCTTTCAGAATTAAAGTACTCAAATTTATTCATGATTCTCCTCTGGCAGGTCATCCAGGTATAAAAAAGACCCTTGAATTGTCTAAAAGATACTATTGGTGGCCTCGTCAAGACCAAACTATTGAATCTTATGTCAAATCTTGTTCTGTATGCCAAAGATCCAAACATGTCCATCATCAACCATTCGGTCAATTATTGAATTTACCGATTCCTGAACGACCTTGGCAATCCATTTCTATGGACTTCTTGGTGGAACTACCTCCTTCTCATCAGCATACCACCATTTTAGTGGTAGTAGACCGCTTCACGAAAATGTCTCATTTTATTCCTTTAAAGAAGTTACCCTCATCCTCTGAACTTTCGAAAATATTTCTTGACAACATAGTTAAACTTCATGGACTGCCAGACGAAATCATTTCAGACCGAGGAACTCAATTTACCTCCAAATTCTGGAATGCATTATGTGCTACTCTTCATATCCAACGTAAACTTTCATCTGCATATCATCCTCAAACAGATGGACAAACTGAAAGAGTCAACCAATGCTTAGAACAATATCTACGCTGTTATTGCTCTCACTTACAAGACGATTGGATAACATGGTTACCCATGGCAGAATTCGCATACAATAACTCTTTTCATACCAGCAGCAAAATGACTCCATTTCTATCCAATTATGGATTTCATCCTTCCTCATTTCCTGCTCAGACAGTTTCTTCATCTAATCTTTCCGATTCGAATCAAATCTCTCAAATGTCCTCTTTATTCAAGAAATTGCATGAAAATCTAGAATTGGCCTCCTCCAATCAAAAGAAGTTTTTTGATACAAAAAGACAACCTTCACCCTCTTATAAAATCGATGATCTTGTCTGGCTTTCCTCAAAGAACATCTCTACAAACCGTCCATCAAAGAAGTTAAGTTCCCTTTTTCTTGGTCCTTTTCCAATAATATCGGTTATCAACCGTAATGTTGTTAAATTGAAACTTCCACCTACTTTGAAGCTACATCCTGTTTTTCATGTGTCCTTGCTGAAGCCTCATCATCCTGACCCTTTCCACAGAAATGTCACTACTTCTCCTTATCCCATATTGGTCCAGGGTGAAGAAGAATATGAAATTCAAAGTATACTGGATTCAAGGATCCATCGTGGCTCCTTACAATACCTCATCAGATGGAAAGGATATGGAATTGATGAAGATACATGGGAAAACTCCTCTGTCGTTCATGCTGACAAATTGATTTCCAAATTTCACAAGCGTTACCCTTCTAAACCAAGTCAATAGCACCCAGAGGTTGCTCATTAAGGAGGGGGTACTGTCATGCCTTAACCACGGTATCCTCTTACTTCCTGGTTCCACGGAGCCTAGCCACACCCCTTTATGACACGGTCTGCCTATTTAATCTGACTGAACCAGCTGATCGACGCTGGATTATTGAACTACGTTCCGTACTCACGAACCGGCTACAACATCGTTGTGAAAGCCCTCTGTTACCGGACCGGACTGGAAGACTTCAAGTTCCCTTCACCTCTCCTCATCCACGACTAAAGCTGAACTCTCTTCATCCGCCTCTGAGGAGATCTCGGGAACCAGTGTTCTATGTGCCGGAAGCTAAGTAAAACCTCTGTGATAAGCGTTACATCTCAAAGCCGTTATTTCCTGTTTCCAAGTCCTTCTATAAACCAACCCAGTTACAGCTATCTTCAACTCTTCACTATACAAGTTAGCTGCATCTGTCTTGCTTCAGTTAATTGCTATGGAACAGCTATTGTAACTACTTATCACCTAAACCGTTAATTCTACTAAGAGACTCTTATTTGATTCAGTGTCTGCAAATTACTATCGTTTACTCCTTAAAGCTACAGTGTCTGTAATTGTGGACTTCAGTTATCGTTTACTACTTAAAGCTACAGTGCCTGTAATTGTGGACTTCAGTTATCGTTTACTACTTAAAGCTACAGTGCCTGTAATTGTGGACTTCAGTTATCGTTTACTACTTAAAGCTACAGTGCCTGCAATTGTGGACTTCAGTTATCGTTTACTACTTAAAGGGACACTCCAGGCACCCAGACCACTTCAGCTCATTGGAGTGGTCTGGGTGCCAACTCCCACTACCCTTAACCCTGCAACTGTAATTATTGCAGTTTTTTTAAAACTGCAATATTTACCTTGCAGGGTTAAGTCCTCCCCTAGTGGCTGTCTATTAGACAGCCACTAGAGGACACTTCCTGCTTCATAGCACAGGTTTTCTGTGCTAGAGCGTCGCTGGACGTCCTCACGCTGTGTGAGGACCTCCAGCGTCGCTCTATTCCCCATAGGGAAGCATTGAAATTCATTTTCAATGCTTTCCTATGGGGTGCGCTAATGCGCATGCGCGGCATTGCCGCGCATGCGCATTAGGTCTCCTCGGCCGGCGGGCGAGATCAGTCTCGCCCACCGGCCGACGTAACCAGAAGGAGGAGCGGCGGGGGAGGAGGAAGCAGCGACGTGGGACCTGTCGCTGCCCCTGGTAAGTGACTGAAGGGGTTTTCACCCCTTCAGCAACTGGGGATTGGGGGGTGGGAGGGAGAGGGACCCTCCAGTGCCAGGAAAACGGATTGTTTTCCTGGCACTGGAGTTTCCCTTTAAAGCTACAGTGCCTGTAATTGTGGACTTCAGTTATCGTTTACTTATTAAAGCTACAGTACCTGTGAATTGGACTAACGTCCCATTATCTTTTCCTTTTTATAATAAATATTCAAACTATTCGAAATCTACAGTTGTGTTCCTTCATAACAAATGTTTAGACGTGACACTCATGTGCGGTCGGTCTAAAATATACCCCGGTGGCGTTTCGGCTGTGTACGTGTGTTAACATTTAAAAGGTACACATATTTATACCTTTTTTTCATTTTAGGGTTACCGTAGGTCACATATAAAAAAGTAAAACTTCTCCAGTGCCAGGAAAACAATCCCTCTCCCTAATCCCCGTTTGCTGAAGGGGTCAAAACCTTACCTGAGGCAGTGACGATGTCCCACGTCACTGCTTATTCCTCCACGCCGCTCCTCCCTCTGATTGCGTCGGCCATTGGGCGAGACTGATCCCGCTCACCGGCCGGGGAGACCTAATGCGCATGCGCGGCAATGCCGCGCATGCGCATTAGCGCTCCCCATAGGAAAGCATTGAAAATGCATTTCAATGCTTTCCTATGTGAGGACGTCCAGCGACGCTCTAGCACAGGAAACCTCAGGTTTCCTGTGCTAGAAACCAGGAAGTGCCCTCTAGTGGCTGTCTAGTAGACAGCCACTAAAGGTGAAATTAACCTTGCAAGGTAATAATTGCAGTTTATAAAAAACTGCAATAATTACACTTGCAGGGTTAAGAGTAGTGGGAGTTGGTGCAGAAGTGGTCTGGGTGCCTGGAGTGTCCCCTTAAATTGGCAAAGATACAAGGCCATAACTAAAACGTAAGCGTGCACACATTATGGGAAATTCCTGACTTAGGACAAGATGGCATCTTAAAGTCTGAACATCTTTATCTATTTAGGGCTAAAGCAGTATATTATGTACTGAAAGAGTTGTAGCATAGCCTTGAAGCTTGTTTATGCATTATTGTATTTCGTCTGGGACAAAATAGAGTAAACATATTATGCACTGAAAGTAGGTAAAAGGTTATTGCTTAAAGAAACATGTATGAAAAACAATATGTTCCATTTCTAACACCTTGTCAGTTTGCAGTATCTCTTAAAGACAAAGAACACAGTTTGAGAAATACAATATTAGCATTTGTCAATAACAGTAGTGCAAAATCAAAATCACAAAAAATACTCGTAACTTTACTCAGAAGTTGAGTAAAATTCCTAGCAAAACAGAGAGTATGTTCTCAAACCAGAAAAAAATGTGAAGACCAAGTAACATAAATTGGACAGGATACATCCAAGAGCAGCTGATAGCTCTGTCACAATCTTTGAACCCAAGTTATACCTTCCTAGTTGTTTTTCATCTGTTCTTTTCTGTTTGAGATTTTCTCCTAATTTTTCTTCACATTTTTCTTTTTTTATATTTATTTGTTTTCTTTTGAGAAATTAAAGCAAAAGAAAAATAAAAACTTGGGAAAAATATCCAGAGGAATTATCTCCTATAAGTGTTATGAACAGGCCTGCAATAAGGTTCATCCATTATAATGTTCAAAAACAAGTGGCCCTGCTTGTTTTGCACATGTCATACATAAAGAATTGAAAAAAAAAGGCAATATTGTGCTACTATTCTGTTTCACTTTTAGTAGTTCCTTTCATGACTTTTCTCAACTTTATTTGAATGATTTAGTTTTCATTCTTTTTTTTTCTTTTCTTCTATTATACTTTTTTTAAAGTGCTTTTCTTTTATACTATTTAAGTGCATATATTGAAGATTAGATGTTTCCTTCTTTTTTTAATTAGTCCTATTATGTTGCGAATCAATGGGAACAACATTTAAATTAACTCTGGAAAAAACAACAAAGTCCAGAAAAAAGAAAAACACACACAGAGAAGTGACATGTGGAAGCTGGTGGCTAGTAAGCTATTTTAACAAATAAGTCTTTCAACTCTGCATCTTCTACGAGTCTGTATGTCAGAGATGGCCAAGAGGTAGATCACCAGCTATTGTAGAATTACAACTCCCATTATGCTTTATCAGCCTTCAGGTATCATGGAACTGTAGTCCAACAACTGCTGGACATTGACCTTATGTAAGTACCATATATTTTCCCTGAAGCCATCATATGCTTTATTTCTGTACTGAAACATATTTTGGTGATTTGTCTTCAATACAGATATTTTCTTTGCAATATTTCAAAGTTTGAAGCCTTGCAACATGTGCGATGCTATCTGTTAGCTTGACTTTGGATAATGGCTTACTTGGAGTGAGATGGATGAAATGTTTTTAAAAATAACAGCAACTGTCTGTTAGTGAGCATTCTCCGTGTAATACAAAATCAAGAATGTTTGAGATGTGCATAGAGCTATCCTCAAGAACAAATAAGTGAAAAAGACATAAACTCGATTCTATAATGGACAGAATAGATGGTACATTTAGTTCTCATCTGTAATTCCATTTCCATCCTATGTTGTTTGCTATGTTTGCTTTTAGATAAAGTAAGCATGCAGACATACACTATTACTACAAATGTGTTGCACTAATATGGCATTCCATTAGGTTAAGTTCCGTAAGGTCAGCCTTGTGTCTTTTACCTATAGAATATTCTTATTTTTTTTTTACATTTGAATATTTATTGATTTTCTAAGAATATTGCGGTACAGAAAAGAAAGAAATGAAGAAGGGGTGGGGGGGGGGGGGGAGGCGGGGATCGTCAGCACATAACTATAGTGCACATGCATCAAGTACATCCACTGTAAGAAGAATCCATGTTTATTTGGATGGAGACATCGTTATTAGCTTTAGATAAGAAAAGATGCACATTACAAAAAACACATAGCTATGGTAAGCCAAAGACCGACGTGCAACATGCATCAATGTAATAACATTGTGGAATATAGGTATTAGTAAAATATATTGCTAGTTACTCGATCTCCAAATGTCCCATAGGTCCCAAGCTATTTGGAAAATGTTTGAGGGAGAAAATATTGTTTTAGGCACATCTCATAGGAGCGTTATTTATCAACTTCCGAGAGCTATTTGCTAAGGGTTATGCCATTGGAGATTTCAAAGCTTTTGCTAACAATCTTTGTGTTGTCAAGGCAATATGTATGACTAGATTCTATTTCTGGTATTTTTGCAGGTATAACCAATGGGAGGTAGCTTGGAGGCGAAAAGGGTAATGTGCATTTTACCAGCTGTGTACCTACTGTATAAGCAGAAGTCCAAAAGTGCCGGAGAGTGGTACAGTTCCACCACACATGTAAAGTAGTGTCCGCAGAGAGACTTCAACGCCAACATTGCAAAGAAGCATTAGGAAACAATTTGCGTGATATACAAGTCACCATATACCAGTGGTACAATGTTTTGCAATGTTGTTCAATATGTGCAGATGCTTTGATCCACATCCTGGGCAAGTTAATACTACATTCCCATTATATATGGGAAATAGTACATTGTGAATCCAATTCCCATTGCTGCGCTTGGTTAGACTTTGAAAAAGTAGTATGCTGCGAGTGTAACCTATAGCACATGAAGATTAGTTTACAAGTTGGAGGCAAAGGTTTATTAATGCAGGTTTGTTCCCAAATTATTATATTAGCTGTAGAGATACTTGTGGGGATATCGTTGTGGTAATGCTGGTTCAGAAAGGACCATCATTGAATATATGAGTAATGTGAGGCGCCAGGAAGGGTCATAGTCCAAAAGAGTGTTCAGCTGGAATAGATTATACAGATTTGTGGCTCCCTGGCCGCAGCAGGGTTTGGCGTTGAAAGGGGCTATACAATAGGGAAGAGCCATTCGTGTATTAACTAAGGATAAGCAGGTGTGATTCGTCAGTAGTGTTTTGTGTTTATTCCAAATATACAGGAGTAGTTTGACGGATAGGGGAGCAGACAGGAGAGCAAGGCAAAGTTGTTTCGGCAACCACAAAATGTTTGTAAGATCATGGGGTGCTATAAGTAGTTTTCTCAAGGTTACCCATTGGGAGGGGGACAGGCAAAAAAATTAGGAATAACAGTGGCGAGTATTGTGGCATGGTAATATGTCTGGACGTTTGGGTGTGCCAATCTATCAGCATTTTTCTGTGCATTCAGTAGTTTTTCTTGGTCTCCCACCTGCTCAGACAAATCTATTGAGATCTGCCTGAACAGGTTTACGACTTGGTAGAGTAATTTTGGCAAGATGGACATTTTAAAAGCTACAATTCTCTCTGTCCAAGAAAGAAAAAACGACTTCCATTTGTGTAAGATGGAACGACAACTATTTCAAAACTTAATATAATTTGTTAGAGCAAAGGTCCATTGAGGTTTTAATAATTGTGATCCCTAAGTATTTAACCCCTTAAGGACCAAACTTCTGGAATCAAAGGGAATCATGACATGTCACACATGTCATGTGTCCTTAAGGGGCTAATAGAGTCAATTCTCCACTCAAATGGAACAGTTCGGCGTAAACAGGTGACAAGGGAGTCGGAGATCTACATGCATAGTGTTTGCGTTTTAGTGTTATTGAGTGAGTAATACGACACTCGGCCGTTGTCAGAGATCGATTGCATTAAGGTTTGTAAAGAGTCTTAGGGTTGAGTTATATATAAAAGGATTTCATCAGCAAACACTCTTATTTTCATTTCCCTGTCATAATGCTCCACTTCATGCACTTTACTATGGGTCGGAATAGGCTCAAGTAACTGTTTCAGTGCCAATACATATCAGAGCGGGGAGAGAGGACAATCCTGTCTCATTTTTTTGAAAGGGGGGAGGAAAAAACCTGCTTGTAGTACGTGCGCTATGGGTGCCATGTATAGTGTAAAAATTGGTTTAACAAACTAAAGGGGGAAACCGTAGGTCTCTAAAACATATCTCAGGAAATGCCATCCAAGTTGGTTGAACGCCTTTTCTGCATCTAAGACTAGCAGAAGATGACCCAGTATGGACCTCCTGAGACGCTGGAACACCCAAAAAACATTTTCCGAGTATTAATCAGTCCTTGAATACCAATCAAAGGTTGCCTCTTTTTACAGAGGAGTGTGTATAACAAAAGTGCTCAAAAAAGTCAGAAAGTGATTTACAGGCAGCTCAATACACTGGTGTGGAAATATCCTCTATTCCACTGAATAAATTTAGTAGATATTGGTGCGGTGTAAGTGACAAGGACCTACACCTATAAGTGGAGCGCTCAAACACAGATAAATCTTACCAAAACGTAGTCTCATTCAATGGTAAAATATGGGGTACATGTCAAAGTAAAATACAGAAAATACAATATAGTGTAGATAGTACTGAAAAATGGCTTCACAGTGATTATAATGATATCGTGCTGAATATTACACTCACATTTCAAGGAGCCTGTATATAGAAAACACTGGCTCCGTATCAAGGCTTGTGTGCTGTTATGGTAGCACCACCCTCCTACTTCGGCTTGAAGAATTTCTCAGGAACACAAAAAAAAAAGGGAAGAAAGCAGACCAATGTGTAGACTTATGGTGATAAATGACACAGGTGTATGTTCAATAAATGGGGTGCTCACCTGGTCCTGAGCCTACGAATCCCGGCTCTAGGTGTGTAGGTTTTGTGCCAATTTGAATGGGGATGGCACTTCCCCTGTGAGGATTCCTTGGAGGCTCCAAAAAGGACTTGGATGAGGTTTTGAATGAAAATGGTGAATTTATTGGTTTAAAATAAACATAAAAACAAAGATGATAAAAGTCCTCAAATAAAAGTCCTTTAAAAATGGCCAATACGCGTTTCACTCTCAAATAGAGCTTCTTCAGTCAGCTGTAATGTTAGTCCTCTGAATCCTCCATTTTAAATGTCATCTAGTCCTTGTCTCCTAGTAACAAATACAGTTTGGTCATTACTTATCAAAGTTGGGAGAACCGGGGATAGTCTTTTAGCTAGCACTTTAGCATAGAGTTTTGCATCAACATTTTATTTTTACAATTATTGGTGGGCTTGTCTGGTTTGGGGATAGTGACTATTGTGGATAACATCATCTCCAGTGGTAGTGTATCTTAATTTGCAGCTAAATAATAAACCTTTAGGAAGTTCGGGACCAAGTTGTTGGCAAGTTAGAAGAGGTGGATAGACTCAAGATAAGAGTGCAAATTATATAGTTTAGCATAAAACTGAGCGAACTCGCTACTGGTTTCCTGAGGGCCTAGTCTTTTGTGTCAATCTTCTCCGAGGATATGGGCAATCCTGGTAGTATTCACTAAAACTTTGTTTGCTTTCCCAGTGGTGTGGTAAGAGGGAGTGCATAGTCTATGTAGAACATATGCTGTTTTGTTAGCATTTAGCAAGTGGTGTTGTTGGAGACAGTCTGCTTTTGCTATTATACACTGAAACCATATTTTATTATCTTGAGGGTTTATTCACTAAAGAGCAAGTGGTGGTGACCTTAATACAATTATCAATTTACATAGTTACATAGTTACATAGCTGAAAAGAGACTTGCGTCCATCAAGTTCAGCCTTCCTCACATTTGTTTTTTGCTGTTGACCCAAAAGAAGGCAAAAAACCCAGTTTGAAGCACAATTTTGCAACGAGATAGCAAAAGAAAATCCTCTTTGACCCCAGAATGGCAGTCAGATTTATCCTTGGATCAAGCAGTTATTACCCTAAATTGAAAGATTATATCTTGGAATATTCTGTTTTTGCAAGTATGCATCTAGTAGCTGTTTGACTCTGATAAAACCACTTCTTCAGGCAGAGAATTCCACATCCTTATTGTTCTTACAGTAAAAAACCTTTCCTTTGCCTTAGACGAAATCTTCTTTCTTCCAGTTTAAACGCATGACCTCGTGTCCTATGTAAAGTCTGGTTTGTGAATAGATTTCCACACAACGGTTTGTATTGGCCCCGAATATATTTGTATAATGTTATCATATCCCCTCTCAGGCGACGTTTCTCGAAACTAAATAGGTTTAAATTTGTTAACCTTTCTTCATAGCTGATATGTTCCATTCCTTTTATTAATTTTGTAGCCCGCTTCTGCACTTTTTCTAGTGCCATAATATCCTTCTTTAGAACAGGTGGCCAAAATTGCACAGCATATTCAATATGTGGTCTTACCAGTGATTTATAAAGAGGCAATATGATATTCTCGTCCCGAGAATGAATGCCATTTTTCATGCATGACAATACCTTACTGGCCTTGGCCACTGCTGATTGACATTGCACATTGTTGCATAGTTTGTGGTCTATAACAATTCCCAAGTCCTTTTTGTGTGTTGTTATCCCTAATTCACTTCCATTAAGGGTATACATTGCTTGTGTATTCTTGACGCCGAAGTGCATAACTTTGCATTTTTCAACATTAAATTTCATCTGCCATTTGAGTGCCCAGTCCCCCAGTCTATCTAAATACCTCTGCAGCAAAGTAATATCTTGCTCACATTGTATTATTTTACAGAGTTCTGTGTCATCTGCAAACACTGAAACATGACTTTCAATGCTGTCTTCAAGATCATTTATAAACATGTTAAATAGAAGGGGTCCCAGAACAGACCCCTGAGGGACACCACTTGCCACCTCTGTCCAGCTTGAAAATTTACCATCAATGACAACTCTTTGTACTCTGTTTTTAAGCCAATGTTCTACCCAAGAACAAGCATTTTCATCTAGACCGATTTCCTTGAGTTTGAACACTAATCTATTGTGTGTAACTGTATCAAATGACTTGGCAAAATCCAAATAGATCACATCCACTGCAACACCCTGATCTATACTTCTACTTCTTCGTAGAACGCAATCAAGGTAGTTTGACATGACCTGTGCTTCATAAAACCGTGCTGATTTTTGCTGATAACCATGTTCTTCTCAAGGAATTCTTGAATATTATTCAAAATGGCTCACTTTGTTCCACTCAAGAAGCTTCCCACTGCTGTACAGTTGGCAGAGATCTTTGCTAAAGAGGTTTTCAGGCTACATGGCATACCCATCGACATAGTGTCTGACAGAGGTCCTCAGTTTATATCAAGATTCTGGAGGGGCTTCTGCGCTGAAATGGGTATATCTTTTTCCTTTTCCTCATCGTATCACCCAAAGTCTAACGGGGCTGCTAAAATGGCGAACAGTCACTAAAAGTCTACCTGCGCTACTTCGTGAACGAGCATTCAAGATAACTGGTCCCGTCTCCTTCCATGGGCTTTGTTTGCCAGAAACACGGCCTCCCATGCCTTCACTGGCCTTAGTCCTTTTCAAGTGGCTTATGGTGTACAACCTAGCGTCCTTTCCGATGTGTTCTCTGACAGGGAATACCCACCTTGGACGAACACCTGGCCTCACTTCGGGAGATGTGGGATTGGATCCACGTTGCTCTCGTGCGTGCTGCAGAATCCCAGAAGAAATTTGCTGATCGCCATAGAGCTGTCAGGGTACCTGCGGTCTCTACCTCCGAAAGAGGTAGAGACTTAGCTGTTCCTCCATCCAGACGGCCTGATGGCTCCCTTCCCCAAGGTCTATCCGGTCATGCAAGGCCGGCCGCGAGGGAGTGACTGCCTTTTACAGCATCTAGGCAGGAAGTTGTCATCAGGACACTCCTCCGGAACGACCTGTCACTCAATTGCTGCAGGACCAATCAGGACGCCTCGGAGGCGTGGTTACTGCTCTGAACAGGGTATTTAACAGAGCTTTGTTCATTAGCTCATTGCCCTGTCGTGGTTCTAGCTTGTTCTAGTCACTCAGTGCTTGTGTATTCTATTATCCCTTTTGGTTTTGACCCGGCTTGTTTACCTTACTCTGCTTATCTCTGTTACCCTTGATTCGGCTTGTCTACTGTACTGTACTACTTACGTTAGTCCGGCCATTCTAAGATCCGGTATACGTATCTGGCTACTGTTTGTACTCTGCGTGTTGGATCCCTGTCCCGAACCTGACATTACGACAGGGCCAATGGATCCTGCAAGTACAAACAGTCAGCTTGCTTCTCCTGATCCTAGGTTTGAAGCCATGGATCACAGAATGGATCAGATGGCGCTTGCGCTACAGGCTCTATTATCTTGTGCCAATAACCCACCAGAGGAGATACGTAATACCCCTGTTTCTCCTGTCGGTTCAGCTCTAGAGGTAGCCACAGTGGGTGCTTCTTCTCGCATTACCCCCCCAGTACGCTATGGTGGGGCTCCTGAGAAGTGTCGTGGGTTCTTAAACCAAATTAGTATCCATTTTGAATTGCAACCTCGCTCTTATCCTACAGATAGGGCAAAGGTAGGATTTATTATCACCCTACTTATTGAGAAAGCTCTGAGATGGTCCAACCCATTATGGGAGAACGATAACCCATTAGTTTATAACTATAACGCCTTTGTAGCTGCTTTTAGAAGAACCTTTGACCCTCCAGGTAGAAAGGTTAATGCAGCCAGATTACTGTTGCGTCTGAAACAGGAGAACCGAACACTGGTGGATTATGCACTAGAGTTCAGGTCTCTGGCGTCAGAGGTCAAGTGGAATGAGCAGGCGTATATGGATGTATTTTTGAATGGCTTATCTGAAGTAATCCTTGATGAGGTTGCTACCAGAGAACTCCCTGAGAATTTAGAGGATTTAATTTCGTTCATCTCTCGTATAGATGAACGTTTAAGAGAGAGACAGAACACTCGAGAGAGGAACCGGAGACCTTCTTTTAGGTTAGCCCCCGCTTTTCCAAGTCCTGACTCCACGGTATCTTTGCTTCCTGAACCTATGCAGATAGGGTATACCCGCCTCTCTGAGGAGGAAAGACAGTACAGGAGAAGAGAGGGTTTGTGTATGTATTGTGGAGCTAAGGGTCACTTACTCTCAAACTGTTCTAACCGCCCGGGAAACGCTCGCACCTAAGTCTCTCTAGAGGACAGGCCTTGGGTGTTTCTATTTTGTCCTCTACTCCTAATTATAAAGATCACAGGCTTCTGCTACCAGTTTCCTTAACTTGCGGGAGGGAAGTAGTAAGGGCTATGGCTTTGATAGATTCCGGTGCTGCTGAGAATTTTATCGACCAAGCCTTTGCTAGTAAAAACAATTTCCCATCCCAGCTAAGGGAGACACCCTTGGCCGTTGAGGCCATAGATGGTAGACCACTACTAGACCCTGTTATCTTTCGTGAGACCATACCCATTGAGTTAAATGTTGGTATCCTACACGTGGAGAATTTATCTCTTCTGCTCATTTCGTCTCCTTCCGTTCCCATAGTTCTGGGGTACCCATGGTTGAAAGAACATAACCCTATTATTTATTGGGAGTTAGGGGAGATACTCTCGTGGGGCCAGGGCTGCCAGGATTGGTGTTTGTGCAAGGTTTCTCCATTAGCTAATATTAACATACAGGAGAATCCTACTCAGTCCACAGAAAGACAAATACCAGACCTTTACCTAGACTTAAGGGCAGTGTTTGACAAGAAGAATGCCGATTCTTTGCCGCCACACAGGTCATTTGACTGTAAAATTAAGCTTCTACCCGGGACTTTGCCTCCGAGGGACCATGTATATCCTTTGTCTGTTCAGGAAAACTCGGTTCTAGAGGAGTATATTCAGGAGAATTTAGAAAAGGGATTCATCAGGAGGTCTTCTTCTCCGGCCGGGGCGGGGTTCTTTTTCATTAAAAAGAAAGATGGCACGCTGAGACCTTGTATCGATTACCGAGGCTTGAATAAAATAACTGTCAGAAATGCCTATCCCATCCCACTGATTACCGAGTTATTTGATCATCTTAAGGGCTCCAAAATCTTCACCAAGTTAGATCTCAGAGGGGCTTACAATTTGGTGAGAATCCAGCAAGGTCACGAGTGGATGACGGCATTCAATACCCGGTATGGCCATTACGAATACACTGTTATGCCATTTGGACTATGCAATGCTCCTGCAGTATTTCAAGAGTTGATTAATGAGGTACTTAGGGAGTTTCAGCATGATTGTGTTATTGTTTACCTGGACGACATACTAATACACTCTAAGGAGATTGAGACTCACCATAGACAGGTCAGAAAGGTGTTACACAAACTTCTGCAACATGGTCTATACTGCAAATTGGAGAAGTGCAGTTTTGATCAGTCTCAGGTAGACTTTCTTGGGTACGTGATTTCTGGGGAAGGTTTTAAAATGGATCCTGGTAAACTCCAATCTATTTTAGACTGGCCTTTGCCCAAAGGACTCAAGGCTATCCAAAGGTTTATTGGTTTTTCCAACTACTATAGGCGCTTCATTAAGGGTTACTCCTCTATCATTGCGCCTATTACCAGTATGACGAAACAAGGGGCTGATACTAAGTTCTGGTCTGAGGAAGCTCTTGGTGCTTTTAAGACTCTCAAGGAACTTTTTGCCTCAGCTCCCATTCTAGTTCATCCTGATACGACTCTGCCTTTCTTGCTCGAGGTCGATGCTTCTGAGACAGGAGTTGGGGCTGTTCTGTCTCAAAGGTTAGGGGTGGATAAACCGTTACACCCTTGTGGTTTCTTCTCTAAAAAAATTTCTGGGCCTGAGAGCAGATATGACATCGGGGAGAGGGAACTGTTAGCGGTCATTAAGGCTTTAAAGGAGTGGAGACATTTACTGGAAGGGACACTACACCCTGTTACTATCCTAACGGATCATAAGAACTTGTCTTATATTGGGGAGGCTAAGCGCTTGTCCGCCAGGCAGGCTAGCTGGGCTTTGTTCCTCACTCACTTTAATTATGTACTCACGTATAGACCTGGTTCTAAGAACTCTAAAGCCGATGCTTTGTCTCGTCAATATGAACCATCCACTATAACTGAACCACTTCTGTCCTCCATAGTTCCTAAGGGGAATATCATCGCGAACACGAATCTCAGGATTCACTCTCCATTGCTTTCTGAGATCATGAAGTTTCAGCATTTGGCACCCAAACAGACTCCTGGCGATCGACACTTCGTTCCTGCCGCTCTCCAACTGGAGGTGCTACGCTGTCTCCATAACAGCAAGGTGGCTGGGCATCCTGGCATCCGCAAGACTTATGCGCTGGTCTCTAAAGATTTTTGGTGGCCTGACTTACGCAAGGATATTAAAGAATTCATCGGGGCATGTGAAGTTTGTACCAAGACCAAGCTACCCCATTCGCTTCCATGCGGATTTCTGCACCCTTTAGAGGTTCCTGAAAAGCCTTGGTCCTGTCTGTCAATGGACTTCATTGTTGATTTGCCTATCTCTAAAAAGCAGACTGTCATCCTCACTGTGGTAGACAGATTTACTAAAATGGCTCACTTCATTCCCTTACCTAAACTCCCATCTTCGCCCGAATTAGCGGAGATATTCGCCAGGGAGATTTTCCGTTTGCATGGGATACCTTCCCAAATTGTCTCTGACAGAGGCTCCCAATTTGTTTCCCGTTTTTGGAGATCATTCTGCTCCCAACTAGGCATCAAATTGAATTTCTCCTCTGCCTATCATCCTCAGTCCAATGGAGCTGCTGAACGCACTAACCAAAAAGTTGAACAATATTTACGTTGTTTCGTTTCAGAACACCAGGACGATTGGGTCGGTTTGATTCCTTGGGCGGAGTTTGCACATAACAATCTCATTTGTGATTCTACGCATTCTAGCCCTTTTTTCTTGAATTATGGCTTTCATCCTTCCATCCTTCCTTCGGAGTCTTCTTCTCAAGGGATACCGTCGGTGGATGTTCATGTTGCCAATTTAAGAGAGTTGTGGGATCAAACTCGACAAATCCTTCTGCACAATTCTACGCTGGTTAAAAAACACGCTGACAAACGTAGAAGGGCAGCACCGGTGTTTGTTCCAGGCGATAGAGTATGGTTAAGTACTAGAAACATTCGGTTAAAAGTGCCGTCCATGAAGTTTGCTCCTCGATATATTGGACCTTACAGGGTACTGTCTCAAATTAACCCAGTTGCGTATCGTTTAGCGTTGCCTAATGCCTTACGCATTCCTAATTCATTTCATGTTTCCTTGCTAAAACCATTAATATGTAACAGGTTCTCCTCCACGATCGCCCTTCCCCGCTCAGTTCAGGTGGAGGGTCAGGAGGAGTATGAGGTCAATTCCATCGTTGATTCTCGAATCTCCCGGGGGAAACTGCAATATCTGGTCGATTGGAAGGGTTATGGTCCTGAGGAGAGAAGTTGGGTACCTCAGGAGGAGGTGCATGCTCCCCGTCTCCGCAGGGCGTTTCACTCTCGATTCCCTTCTCGCCCTGGTGTATTCCGCCCGGTGGGCGTATCTGAGAGGGGGGGTACTGTCAGGGTACCTGCGGTCTCTACCTCCGAAAGAGGTCGAGACTTAGCTGTTCCTCCATCCAGACGGCCTGATGGCTCCCTTCCCCAAGGTCTATCCGGTCATGCAAGGCCGGCCGCGAGGGAGTGACTGCCTTTTACAGCATCTAGGCAGGAAGTTGTCATCAGGACACTCCTCCGGAACGACCTGTCACTCAATTGCTGCAGGACCAATCAGGACGCCTCGGAGGCGTGGTTACTGCTCTGAACAGGGTATTTAACAGAGCTTCGTTCATTAGCTCATTGCCCTGTCGTGGTTCTAGCTTGTTCTAGTCACTCAGTGCTTGTGTATTCTATTATCCCTTTTGGTTTTGACCCGGCTTGTTTACCTTGCTCTGCTTATCTCTGTTACCCTTGATTCGGCTTGTCTCTCGCTTACCTGTCTTCTGTTACCCTCGACCTCGGCTTGTCTTTGACCATTCTATACTGTACTACTTACGTTAGTCCGGCCATTCTAAGGTCCGGTATACGTATCTGGCTACTGTTTGTACTCTGCGTGTTGGATCCCTGTCCCGATCCTGACAAGAGCCACAGCTCCCACTTACTTACTGGGTGATAGAGTATGGCTGTCCATACTCTATCCCCCTCCAAGAAGTTGGCACCGACATTTATCGAGCCCTATAAAGTCCTGTGCAGGGTCAACCTAGTCTCTTACTCCTTGGACTTGCCTCCCTCCATGCGCATTCCCAATACCTTTCACACTTCCTTGTTGAAACCTCTTCTGTGCAACCGGTTCACGAGGTCTGTTCGGCACCCTGGCCCCATCCGGGCAGTCTCTGGTGAGGAGTATGAGGTCCACTCCCTCCTCGACTCACGCTTCCGAAGATGCGCCTTGTAGTATTTGGTTCATTGGAAAGGTTATGGCCCAGAGGAGCGCTCTTGGGTATCCGCCTCTGATCTGAACGCCCCTCATCTTGTACGGGCCTTCCAGGCTCATTATCCTTTGAAGCCTTTGGCTTCCCGTCCTCCTGGGGTGGGGGGTTATATGTCAGGTCCCCTGCGCCGCTCGCGGCATCCTTGCTTACCCCATCACCGTGAGCAGCGTCTTCCGGTTCTTGTCCAATCAGACACACCCTGTGTGTATATAAGTTCACCTCCTCCTTGCCTCAGTGCCCTGTTGTGGTCTTTCATAGCCCTATAATGTGTTTGTATTGTGGTTCATTCCCTGCATCTGTTGCTAGTGTCTTGGTGCAAGATACTACAAGACACATTCAGATATCTTGTGGAGTCCATGGCTTAACTCATCAAAGCTGTTTGGGAAGCTCAAAGGGGACCGACATGATATTAGGCAGGTGGTTTTAATGTTGTGGCTGATCAGTATATATGGAATTGAGAATCTTTTATATATATATGAATTGGATTTGTTGTTCCAGCACATCCCACAGATGCTCAGTCGGATTGAGATATAAGATGCCAAAATACTAGAGTATTGCAGTATGTATTGATACCTTTTTTATTGGACTAGCATAATATTCCAGACAAGCTTTCAAGAGTTTTCCTCTTTTCCTCAGGTCTGAAGCAATGGAGCAATATTGCTTCAGACCTGAGGAAGAGAGGAAAACTCTTGAAAGCTTGTCTGAAATATTATGTTAGTCCAATAAACAAGGTATCATTGCATACTGCAATACGCTGATATTTTGGCATCTTGTCTACTGGACTAATATGGCTAATCCAATACACACACACACACACACCTTCAATTTATAATGACAAAAATGCCAATATTAAAGTAGCTGAGATAATCTAGATATTTTTTTAGAAAATGTACTTCTCTACTAAGATTACTCGCTTTATAGGTAACATTTGGAACACAAACCATTGCCATACCTCTAATGTTATTAACACAGTCGCTACACAAGAATAGCTTACTAACAATACATGTGAACAGTATTGAATTGTAGCCATGGAAAGGCTTTTAAACCTTGGCCACCTAGTTTAGATTATAAAAGGCTTTTTAAATGATATATCCATTTAGAAAATAAATACACATTACTATATATATAAGCTATTGTCAGTTTTTTTCTAGTCAGGAGGAATTGTAATCAAAACCATCTGTTTGGGAAAATGAAAGCAGTATATATATTCATACTTGAACTCAGCACAAAAAAACATAAAAACCACGATCTGATGTGTTCTGGAAAACAAACGATGTGGCAGTCTATCCGTGAGTAGCTTGGATGACACTGTCAAGGTCCCCTTTCCACCTTTGTGATTAGCTCTGAGAGTGATTATATCTCATCCCCAATTATTAGCCAAGGCTTAATGTCAGGGTGAACTCAGAATACCTTTAATGCATGAGTCACTTATTTTATTCCTGTGTCCCCAACAGGGGGTCCCCAGGTAAACAATGGGTCTTGTGACATACCTGGCGCCTAGGTAAATGTACCTGGCCTGATAATTTTTATTAGCGGCCAAACACTTTGGTGCCATCTAACATTTTAATATAAAAACAAACGTTCCCATGCCCGTATCCCTAAATCAGTGCCCTTGGATAGCTCTCTCCTGAGTGCCCATGCTGTCAAAAAGCGTACTGATCAGAGGTATCCAGTCTGAATGGTATTTTTTTTTTTTAATTCTTTATTTATGTTGTGCATGAGTTAACAAGCAGATTTGCACTGCCACGATAGCTAGTGCAAACAAGGCAACAAACAATGGAAAACAACAGTGTGGCTTCATATACATTGCACATTTTCTTTTTTTTATGATAGATTCAGTAGGCTAAGCTTTACATACATTGTTACGTAGGCTTTGCATAGCACATTTTATATTTTAAGGTAAGGTAGTTGCGTCAAACGTTACATCACGTGTCAGTTACTAGTTAAAGACAGATGAGGGACTTATTCTGAGTTACATACTGACATACGTGTTTAAAAGTTCTCTAGCGTAATCAAGAGTAATATTAAAGAAATAAAGGTACCACCAGGCAGAACATCTCATATTGGGCTGTCTCCGTCAATAGGTAGGAAACGTAACCAAACATAACTGTAACGTAAATAGAGGACATGCATGCTTATCGATAATTGTAGCTACAGCAACAACCGATGAGGCTATTAGTGGTACAGCATACGGTGTGCGCCTTAGCGTAAAGGGCTGGGGTGACCGCCAGCTCCGGCAGAGCGAAAAGTAAGAGTCAGGGGAAACACAGCCCATGTCTAGGTGTGGGGAGAGTCCCTGTATAGTACCCCAAGAGGTCCACTGAGTCTCATCGTTCCGCCTTGTGGGGCGCTGTCCGACGATCCTCGTCTACAAGCTTCCCGGTTGCTGGGTGAGTTTTGGCGTGGTGCCTTGCAAGCTTTGGAACTCTGGTGCGCTCAGCATCGCAGTGAGGTTGGTGCAAGGGGACGAGGTCTTCGAGTGCTCTCCCAATATATGTCGCTGGCGTGGGCTCACTGGTTGTTGGTGAGGTGTGTTCAGTTAGAGGGGACCCAGCGGTCACTCCAGGAGATTGCCGCTGCAGTAAGGGTATGTGTAATACCTGCAGGCTGCTTTGGTTCTTGCCTGCCGTCAGGAGTGGTCCAGGGGTGGTTGAGAGCCTGCAGGGAACTCTCGCTGTGTCAGCTCTGGCTGCGTGATTGATGAGCACCGTGCTAGTATGCCACACAGGGTTCTCCTTCTCAGCCAGAGGGGTTGCTGCGCCGCCGTCGGCCATTTTAGCGAGGCCGCGTGGGAGCCGTCCACCCACGACATCGAGCCGCCCAGGTTAGATGTAAAGGTGGCAGCGTGCCTGGTGAGGACCGGGATAACCCCCACCGGTCCAAAGGGGGGGGGTGAACGGGACCAAGAAGGCACCAGGTAAGTGGTAGTTTGCTTCGGTCGGGACAGAAAGTGTGGCAGCGGCCGTCCGCCCCACTCTCCTCCCGACTAGGCCTCAGTCCCCAAGCCTCAGAGTCTCTAGCCGGGACCCAGAGCCGCCTGATCTCAGGCACTCCAGCTGCACCGGGACACTCCAGAACCTTGTGTCATGGACCCCCAGGGTGGTACAAGCAGGATAAGGTGGGTATTCACCCGAAAATACTTTGTTTCCTCAGGAGCCCTAGTGACTTGCAGCCTGCCGGCATGGCCGCCTGGCCCGCCCCCCCCTGAATGGTATTTTTGACCGATCCGGCACAGAGTTCCACAATGTTCAGTAGGAAGTCCTGGTCACCTTCAATTATGGCACTTTGCATTTGTACATGGAGCTCCCTCAAGTCCTTGGTGTTGTTCAATGCAGTGGCAAAACCACCAGTGCATCCAGGGCAAGCACACCAGGCAGGCCTATCGGTGGCCCATTTAGTAAGGACCATCAGATGGCAATACTGAATGTCTTCTGGGGCCCAGTGAGCACTGCGACCCTTTAATAGTGTGACTGAGCCCCTCTGGGAGGAAGTGACAGCTGCTCACTTCCTCCCAGCTAACACAGAACACAGAGAGAAAGAAAGGAGGGAGCGCTGACTGGGAGAGACCCTGACTCCTAACAGCCTCAGGCAGCCGACTAGATTCCAACGAAGCCACCCTCCTGCACCTTAAAGGTAGGAAACAGAAGATTGGCTAAATAGTTTACATTTTGCATGTATGTCTGCGGACTGCATGTGTGTCAGCATATGTGCATCTGTGTGTCTGTATGTGTGTCTGCATGTAGACCTCTTTGTGTGTATCTGTGTTTCTATCTGTGTGTTTGTATGTGTGGATCTATCTGTGTGTCTGTATGTGTATCTGTGTATATATCTGTGTGTCTGTTTGTGTGTATCTGTGTATCTGTATATGTTTCTGTGCACCTACCTATCTGTGTGTCTGTATGTGTGTATCTGTGTGTGTGTATGTGTATTTGTGTTTCATTCTGCATGTGTGTCAGTGTGACTGTGTATTTCTATGTGTGTTAGTGTGTGTGTATTTGCATAGGCATCAGTGTATCTGTATGTGAGTTAGTGTGTATGCATCGACATGTGTGTCAATATGTGTATGTGTATTTATCTGTGTATCTGTGTGTCTGTATGTATATATATATGTGTGTGTGTGTGTGTGTGCATGTGTGTATCTGTGTATCTTATGTGTGTTTGTGTATCTGTATGTGTATGTGTGTATGTGTGTCAGTGTTTGTGTCTGTGTTTAATTTTTCGTGTCTCTGTATCTGAATGTGTGTCATTCTGTGTATCATCCTGTGTGTACATTTGTGTCAGTGTGTGTATCTGTATGTCTGTGTATCTATGTGGGTTAATGTGAGTGTGCATATTTGCATGTACATCAGTGTGTGTATCTGTGTGTCTGTGTATCTGCTTCTGTGTCAGTGTGTATATGTTTATCTATCTTTGTGTCTGTGTATATATGTGTCTGTATGTGTAAATCTGCTTGTGTGTCAGTGTTTATATATGTGTGCCATTCAGTGTATATGTGTGTCATCATGTGTCTGTATATTTGGAAGTGTGTCAGTGTGTGTATCTGTGTGTCTGTGTATCTGTATGTGTGTCAGTGTGTATGAGCATATTTGCATGGTTGCCAGTATGTGTTTCTGTGTGTCAGTGTGTGTCTGCATATGTGTCAGTGTGTGTATCTGTGCACCTGTGTATCTGTATTTGCATACCTGTATCTGTATGTCTGTGTATTGGTATGTGCATCAGTGTGTGAATGTGTGTGTCTGTGTTTATTTTACTAAACTTTTGCAACATTACATAAAAACACTTGACACTACACACATACACAAAAACACACAAACAATTGCTTAGTGTTAAATACAACCCTGCAAGTATTGTCGAAAGGTAAATTCCCAGCTGGCAAAGCATTGTGGGAGTTGTTTTGGGGACCCAAAAATATTCCTTTATGAGGACCATGCTTCTTTAGTTCCACAACTGGTTTGATGCCTCACCACCTCCTTCATCACCCCTCCAAAAAGCACCTTTTTTGGTGATTCTGAGACCGAAAGCACCCTCAACAAAGTTTTATCAGATTGCAGTAACTTAATGATCCAATTATGAGTTCCAGATCATTTATAGGTTGCTCCTGGTCAGGTGCACCGTTATTCTGTGAGTTCCTCCGGGTCGCTTGAAATGGGCGCTGGGCTTGGAGGCACATGCTGAAGGGTAAAACATGAGTGATTATAGTCTTTTTAGATGGAGGTGGTGTGTGGGCGCCATGTAGAAGTCCTAGGTGACTGTGTGGTCTGTCACAAACAACATTAAGTAAACTGTATATAATAAGTAATACATAATAAGAGATATAAAAAATGATAATTGGTAATAGTCCATCCAAACGTTTGTGCAATGTTTTGAACCAAACTATTGGTCCTTGCATCAGTGTATGGCCTATTCAGGCTCATTTGCATTGGTTGACACATACTGTACCCCTCAATTTACTATTCAGCATAAATAGCTGCACTACTGAATTCAGATATTCTCAGAAGTCAATTTAAAGATTGATGATATAAAAAAAAATCTCACAAAGTGTAAAACATATTATACATTCCCAGTCAACTCATGAGAAGCAAGACTCGCAGTGTCAGAGCACTGTGAAGGGTTATCTTCCAAAAAAATATATTCAAAAGTGTCAAATAAAAGACACATATGAAAGCTTCTTCTGCAGTCTTTTCCAGCAAGTCATGGGGGGCATTGCAGTCCTGGTCTTCTTTTTGCAAAAGGTACAGTTATAAAATTTCTGTCCATAGTGTCTCTTTCTTTGTCTTGAAAAAGGAAGACAAGAACGTGGCACTATGATACAAGCTTTTTTGTACAATATGTTAAAACCAAACACCTGGCATCAGCTTAGAAACCGCTGAACTTTTCTAAAATTAATTAACCCAAGAAATACACAGACTGCTATGCTCTAATTATTTATTTATAAAGCTGCAAGTCTATTTTAATGCTAACAGTGATATTTAACAGAAGCATTCCTAATTAAGTTACGTGGCCTTTTCTGCTAAGAAATTCATACATCATTTTAATTTTAGGTCTCCTAACTTCCATTTACCATGTGCAACTATAAAGATGACTTTGAAAAGTAGAATATCACCAGGATACCATTGTTTAACTAATTTCTGTTTACTTTCCCAATTTTTCGTATTTAGAACCACTCATAATTTTAGATAATTAGCGATGCAAGAAAAGAAAATATCCAGCTGTGTGCTAAACAACATTCAGTTTAAATGTGGATGCAACATATATTTGTTTGAGTCCTCAATAATCGCTTTCTTTTTAGCATGTGTTGTAGTTGCTTTCTGTTATTGTAAGTTGTAAAGTGCTGCAGAATATATTAGCACTATAATAAAGCCACTAATAATAATTTGTTTTATTAGCAGTTGTATTAATAATAATATTATGTGAATTTATTTTCGTGTATCTTAAAGTAAGTGTAGGATTTGTAAAACTATTGGGGGGAAAACTCATAAAAATATAAAATTATAAAATCTAATGAATAACAGTCGAGGCTGCAGGTAATACGCAAAGAGCACCCAACTAAATAGCACCATTGGATGGCCATTTTACCAGGCACTATAATGCAAATAGAAGCTGGACAGTCAGAAGCAAACAGCATTATGTTGTCTAAATCACAAACTTTAGATGATTATGAGGTGTAACATATACTCAAGAGGCAGGAAAACTGTAAACAGGATTAAAGGTTATATACACTTTCTGACTTTAGGCAAACTTGCTCAAGAAAAGATACAGGATTCTGGTTCCACTTCATAGAGATTAGGATTCTGGCACCATGTGACAGGGATCAAGAGACACACAGTGAGTGCATGCTGGCTCATGTATGTAATCAGCTTTGAATACCTTTGTCTTTGACAATACAATTTACAGATATTCTGTCACTTTTGGAGGTTTTTGAATATTTTAGAAAGACCCATGTAGGTGACCTCTCCAGTTAGGGTTTGGCGGCCTAGTGGTGCAGGGCAAGGTAGGTTTACTTACTTGAAAATGTCCCTCACGTCCAAAGCCATCTTCTTTCTGAAGGTCAGTGCTGTTCTCTTAGGCATGTGAAAATGTAAAACATTGAGAATTCCACAAATCCATAGGCGCCTCCATATGTGATGTCTTAAGATGAGCAAGACCATGCTGTTCTCCCACTGCCATCACTTGTGTCAGAAGTTGACAGCAGATCTCCCTACTTTGCCTATGGTATCTTTGCATTGGATTGGAATTTCAATACAATTCTACCACATTCAACATTGGCATTTTATAAAGATTATATATTTAAGATTAATATACATACTATATAATTATGAAACATTGAGACGTGACAGAGACAATTTAAAGACACATTTCAAATGTAAGATAGGGGGAACAAAATAAAAAAATATTGGCTTAAACCATTAAGGATGGAGGCAATGAAACAAGTTCTGATCAAAGAAAACCTAGAATTTCAAAACCTTATGTCTGTCCAACCATAACTTACCTCTGTCACATAAATTGCACCCACAATTACTATATCATTTTGTTCAGGAGAAACAGGACTTTCATTTCAAATCAAATAAGTACATGATACATAATTTAATATAAATAAAATCCTAAAAAATACTGAGAATTAAATAAAAAAAAATTCAAGTTCTGCGTGGCATTTTAACTGTGAATGCCATAATACTTTTAGCTTTTACCCCCAAAAAAACACACATATTTGTGTTCAGCAATGTCTCTTGAGTACAACAGTACTTCACATATATAGTTTTTTTATGGTGTTTTGGAAAGTTGCAGGGTCAAATACAGCACTTTCCCCTTTTCAGTTTTTACACTGGAAATTTGCCAGATTGGTTTGCTGGACCTATGTTGCCTTTGAGACTGTATGGGAGCCCAGGAGTGAAAATTACCCCCATCATGGCATATCATTTGCAAAAGCTGACAACCCAGGGTATGTCCGGTATTTTTTAGTAGCCACCTAGTCACAAACCTTGGCCAAAGACGCATCCAGCGTCTCCAAATCCTCATAGGAAAGCATTGATTTAATGCTTCCCTATGACCTAAATCGTGTGTGGCGCTTGCCGTGCATGTGCATTCGTTTCTCACTTGCAATGACGTATGAGTAATGTAGTGTTACTTACACGGTCCTTCAGCTGGCCCGGGTCCTTTGTTCAGGCCTGAGCTGTTCGCCCAGCCCATGCAGGGAGACAAAAAAGATGGGGTCGCACGTGCCAAATGCCACTTACATTTGCGTGGTACAGGGCAAAGGGGAAAACTCTACTCGCAGTCAGAGCACATTTTTAAAGGGAAGTTGGATGGCATGTTAACTCTAATTGGTCCATATCAGTCCAGCGTCCCCGTTCTCGTACGTTTTGGGGTCGCAGGCATAACGTGGACCAATCACAAAGTACCTCATAATATGTAAACACATCTGACCCTATTTACTTTGCCCTATTGTGGTTTCTGTTTCCAATACCCTTTAGTGTGTTTCTTGATTCCTTGTGTAATATTCTGGTATTGACCTTGGCGTTGTTACTGACCCTGCATTTATCTTTAACCCTTTCCTGTGTTGTTTACCTGTTTGACAGATTACCATGTATCTGACTTTGGCTAGTTCTTGTTTTTGCTGACTCTCTGTTACCCTGACCTCGGCTTGCTCTTGACTATGCTTTTATCTTTGTATAACATTATGTCCGGCCATTCTACAACTTACTTACTTGTTTCATCTATTTCTCTAAACTCTGCGTATTGGGATTTTCACCTTGGGACAATGGCATGAAGATGGAGCCAGCAGTGTGTGTTTAAAGGGCTTTTTAACCCTTTGAGTATGGGGGGGGGGGGGGGGGGGGGAGAACAGGGTCCAAGGGGGCATAAGTACACTATGGTGCTCGGAATACAGCACTACATTCGGAATACTATAGTAATCCTTTACAAGTGGAGTTGCCCACTTGGCCTCATTATTAATCTTAATACCATCAGTTAATGAAGGGATAAGAGGGCCCATATATCTGATTGTTTCGTGGTTAATAGTAGTTTAGCTAACTCCAGTTTGTTATATTCATTTTGTTTTATTGTCGATGGGTACATACTGAAGATTTTTGTAGGTTTTTCTGCAAAATGCAGGTGAACTTGCCTCTTTCTGGATATGTTCAAAGTGAATCTTTTTGTGCGGTTTTAAATAGAGAATTTATTATTTTAAAGTAGACGCCAGATGGTACTAAATGATAACATTATCTCACCACTATGTCTTATTATATGGCTAACATTTATGGAAATGTTCATTCAGGCATATCTTTTCTATTTCCTTCTGCAATAATCTACTGAGCTTTATTACTATTTCACTATTCCATACTCATTTTTTATCAACATTGTTTTGTTAATCTTTGATAGAAGGTTTTCATGTTTCTATAGAGAGGATGAATTGAAATCTAAATGATCTAAGGGTACTGCTGTGAAAACTCCTTCCTACATTGTGAATCATAATTATATCAGATGTTGTCCTGAGATTATGAAAAGCTTTTGTAGCAATTAAAATTTTTGCACAGAACTGAGCAATTCCCGTCGACAGTTATCAGCCGGAGGAAACTGCATTAATTTTATTTTGCAAACTGCGTAGTAGGTATACACCAAAACAACTGCATTCTCAGTGATCTATTTAAATTCTACTTCACTTGGAGCCTCACTGACTTTTCTATATGGTACAAGTGCAGGGAGATGCCTGATAAGTGCTCATTATCAGTCTTAAAGGGACTCTCCAGTGACAGGAAAACAAATCCGTTTTCCTGGCACTGCAGAATCCTGCAGTGCCCCCCTCCCTTCTACCCCCCATCCCATGTTGCTGAGACACATTAGACCTCCGCATAGGAAAGCATTATTCAATGCTTTACTATGGGGATTCCAGAGACGCTGGAGGTCCTCATGCATAGAACCCGGAAGTCCCTCTAGTGGCTGTCTGGTAGACAGCCACTAGAGGAGGACTTAACCCTGCAAGGTAATTATTGCAGTTTATAAAAACTGCAATAATTACACTAGCAGGTTTAAGGGTGATAGGAGTTGGCACCCAGACCACTCCAATGGGCAGAAGTGGTCTGGGTGCCTGGAGTGTCCCTTAAAATTACTCACCAAATCTTGGCATTTTGCTTACTGGATAGGTTTTGGTCAATGAAAGAAAACAACAAAAACGTGAAAGCACTATTTATTTAATGGTAGAAAATAAAATACTTAGAATAGTTGGACAGTTTTACTTAATAATGAGAAAATACAATCCAAGCAAATATAATTATGTTTTCTTTTCTGCAGGAAACTTTCAGTTCTAGAATTTCTGACGTTCTGTTTCTGTTATACTAAACCCACTATTTGAAAGTGTTTGTTGATTAAACCCTTAATTGGATTAGAAAATTGTTTCTCATATTCTGTATAAACCATATGCTGATAATAGCTTGTTTTAAGTTTGTAAACACCAATTAATGATCCAACAATAGTATCTGTGTAATGCTGAATAGAGCTTTATTTAAGGAATTATTTAGGGATACTATAGACTTCAAAACAACTGTAACTTAATGAAGCAGTTTTGTTTTATAGCGATGCCCCTGTAGTCTCAACTCTTTGTCATTTGGTTTTGTTTCTGTTTATGTAGCCCTAGTCATAACTCCCCTGGCTATGACTCACACAGTCTACATAAACAAAATTAATTATATGTCCGATCAGATGCTGACTTGCTTTAGAAGTTTTTATCTCCTGCTCTGTAAATTGAACTTTAATCTCACACACAGTAGGATCCTGCAGGTTCTAGAAGGCTATTAACTTAGCAGGTCATAATCAATTCTAGAGTAAACAGATTGTGCAATACAGTATATTTCGGTTCCTTTTAGGGAAGTGTTTAGGAAGGCTGTGCAGGTCACATGAAGGGAGATGTGAATATGGTTGTATAAGCAAAGTAATTTAACTAAATGGCAGAGAATTGAGCAGTGAGACTGCTGGTGCATGATCTATACACCATAACGGCTTCATTAAACTAAAGTTGTTTTGGTGCCTATAGGATTCCCTTAATAGTTTACAATTGCTTGAAGTTATCATAGGGAAAAAAACAATTTCCAAAATAGAACAGTAACAACTTAAGACTGCAATTCCAAGTAAAGTATAATACCTATATGTGTTTCTTTTCTCTTGTGGGCATGGCTGTGACAACTACTGAATCATTTTTTTCTGTCAAAAAATGCTTCTTTTTAATTATGATTTTTTTTTTAAATCACTCCCCATCAATGTCTCAGTGTCCATTACTGAACAATAGACATGTTTTGTTCTAACACCTTAATACCTTAGCTTGTTAATGTGTACGTGTTAGGTACAAGTATGTGCATGTTTCTGCTTGAATTAGCTTGGTTAAACTCAATATGTTTTAGATCAGTGGTTTTCAACCGGTGGTCTGCAGACTGGTGCCAGCTTTCACCATGCTTTTAACCGGGGTGAGCAGGCCCTGCTGTCTGCCTTTCTCAGGCCAGTGTGGAGATCAAAGATCTCCCTCACTGGCCTCCTCACAGTTTGTTTAGGGAGAGGGAGGGAGGACGGAGGAGGACCCAGGAGGCCGCGAACAGGAAGGTTGGAGTGGCTAAACTTATTGAATTAATAAAAACACAACACCAAATATGGGTATGAAAAGGCCACAGCCAATTTATTCAAAATCATTGTCCCTCAAAACCTGTAATTGAAATAGGTGCGTTAGCAAGGACAATAATCCAAAACATATTAAAATCTAAAGAGCCAGATTTAAACAAACCCCACAGCTTTCCAAGTTATGAAGGTGCCCATCCTAATTTGGGAAGGGTATACCCAGATGCCTGCCCCTTACCTGAGATTCCCAGTTCTATGCCTCATTGTGGTCTTTTCTGACCCCAGTGAGCTACATTCCTCTTAGTCCAACCTCTAATTGTTGTTTTAATCACATTGTGGCACCAAATCTAATTGAATTCAAAGTATTGCATGAATCGACATCTATAAATCCCAAACCTACTGAAATAATTCCAAACCATGCTGTATGTACCCTTCACCAGTGAATTAAAATTCTGCACCCACAACAATACCTCCACACTGTGCTCTATAATTATATTCCAATACGGTGACACTGTCACAAATGATATAATTGGAGGTGTTATTTCTCTCTAAGTATTAGAGAGAAATATGGGTAAACCCAGGCGTTTCAGGACCTGACTCAGGTATTCAGCTACCCCAATCAATCAATGTATTCATAAATATTCATAAATAAGTATAGCTGAGTGATTATCCCCTTTTGGTAAATTTCTGCATTGCAGATTCGTTCAGAAAAGGTCAATAGAGTCTGTGCCGCTATTTAAAAAGAAATTTTGAATTTGGAGATATCTGGAAATATCTGATGGGGTTAGAGTTGTTTTAACTTGCAGTTTTGTAAAGGAGACAGTTGCCTCTCCACTATAAAGCTGATGAATTCTCTGCAACCCAGAATGTTCTATAAAATATCTTTCTCTCATGCCCGGAGCAAAAGCCCTTTCGCAATAGATAGGATGAGAGGGGAATGGAACGAGATCAGCACATATTTATGGGCGGCCCTATCCCAGATCTGGATGGAGTTGGTCACAGATGGGCAGGTCGTACGGAGAATTGCCCTGTGCTCCCTCTGACCCCAAATGTAGAATTGCAGGGGATCTAGGTCTACCCAATGTAAGCTGTCAGGAGGAGAGTGACAGAGAACTATTTGTGCCAGTTGGGCAGCCAGGCAATAGAAGTGAAGGTGGGGTAGTCCCAGTCCTCCTCTCGGTTTTAGTCTGTACAATATGTTACGAGAAACCATATGTCTCTTGATTTGCCAAACAAAGCGATCTATGACTTTTTGCAAGCGGGCCAGGTCTTGTTTCGAGATAGGAAGAGGGAGGGCTTGGAACAAGAATAACATTCGAGGGAGGATATTCATTTTTATTGAGTGTATTCTTCCAATCCAGGAAAGAGGTTTATCAGTCCAGTTTTCCAAGTCGGAGACTAGCGTGTTTATCCTGGGTGTGTAATACAGTCGATGTAGTTGGGATGAATTGTAGTTTTATTTGATAAAGGTGTGTGAGAGGTCTATATGTGATAGGAGCCCTCAATCCGTGCCATGTCCATCGCTTAAAGGGTTATAGGAAGATCCCTAGATTTTTCCATGTTAACTTTGTTGCTAGAGATATCACCATATGTGGTGAGAAGAGGAATCAGGACCTGCATGGATGTTATAGAGTTTGTCAAGGTGGGAAGGACATTGTCAGCATATCCTGAGACCAGGAATTGTTGGTTTTACTATCTTCACACTGTGTTATAAGGGGTGCTCGCATATAGCCTGCAGTAAGGGTTGGAGTGTTAGTACAAAGAGTAGGAGGAGAGAGAGGGCAACCCTGTCGGGTGCCGTTTCCGAGGGTAAAATGTGGACAGGTAGCGCCCATGATTTTTACTTGTGCCATAACATTGGTATATAAAGCCTGTACTTCAGTGATAAAAGGGGGTAAAAATCCCAAGGGTTGTAGGATCTCAAACATATATGGCCATTTTACTTGGTCAAACGCTTTCTCAGCGTTGAGAGAAAGCACTAATGAGGGTGTTTTAGATTATGCTAATTTCCAGATTACATATATATTGCAACATGTGTTTTCAAAGAACTGCCTGCCTGAATCCCATTGGGTGTGCAAATATTAATAAGGCGCAAACCATTTTCGTTATATTATCAAAGGCTGGACTTTTTCCGGACAAACATCATATAAGTACATACACATACATTCATTCTAAGTTTATTTTGATTCTATGCATATAGTATCAAATGACATTTAGAATGAAAATATATATATACAGTTGCAAGAAAAAGTATGTGAACCCTTTGGAATGATATGGATTTCTGCACAAATTGGTCATAAAATGTGATCTGATCATCATCTAAGTCACAACAATAGACAATCACAGTCTGCTTAAACTAATAACACAAAAAGAATGAAATGTTGCCATGTTTTTGTTGAACACACCATGTAAACATTCACAGTGCAGGTGGAAAAAGTATGTGAACCCCTAGACTAATGACATCTCCAAGAGCTAATTGGAGTGAGATGTCAGCCAACTGGAGTCCAATCAATGAGATGAGATTGGAGGTGTTGGTTACAGCTGCCCTGCCCTATAAAAAAAACACACAGCAGTTCTGGGTTTGCTTTTCTCAAGAAGCATTGCCTGATGTGAATGATGCCTCGCACAAAAGAGCTCTCAGAAGACCTACGATTAAGAATTGTTGACTTGCATAAAGCTGGAAAGGGTTATACAAGTATCTCCAAAAGTCTTGCTGTTCATCAGTCCATGGTAAGACAAATTGTCTATAAATGGAGAAAGTTCAGCACGGCTGCTACTCTCCCTAGGAGTGGCCGTCCTGTAAAGATGACTGCAAGAGCACAGCGCAGATTGCTCAATGAGGTGAAGAAGAATCCTAGAGTGTCAGCTAAAGACTTACAAAAGCCACTGGCAAATGCTAGCATCCCTATTAGCGAATCTACAATACGTAAAACACTAAACAAGAATCGATTCCACAGAGGAAGCCACTGCTGTCCAAACAAAACATTGCTGCACGTTTACAGTTTGCACAAGAGCACCTGGATGTTCCACAGCAGTACTGGCAAAATATTCTGTGCACAGATGAAACCAAAGTTGAGTTGTTTGGAAGAAACACACAACACTATGTGTGGCGAAAAAGAGGCACAGCACACCAACATCAAAACCTCATCCCAACTGTGAAGTATGGTGGTGGGGGCATCATAGAAACATAGAAACATAGAATGTGACGGCAGATAAGAACCATTCGGCCCATCTAGTCTGCCCAGTTTTCTAAATACTTTCATTAGTCCCTGGCATTATCTTATAGTTAGGATATCCTTATGCCTATCCCACACATGCTTAAACTCCTTTACTGTGTTAACCTCTACCACTTCAGCTGGAAGGCTATTCCATGCATCCACTACCCTCTCAGTAAAGTAATACTTCCTGATATTATTTTTAAACCTTTGTCCCTCTAATTTAAGACTATGTCCTCTTGTTGTGGTAGTTTTTCTTATTTTAAATATAGTCTCCTCCTTTACTGTGTTGATTCCCTTTATGTATTTAAATGTTTCTATCATATCCCCCCTGTCTCGTCTTTCCACCAAGCTATACATGTTAAGATCCTTTAACCTTTCCTGGTAAGTTTTATCCTGCAATCCATGAACCAGTTTAGTAGCCCTTCTTTGAACTCTCTCTAAGGTATCAATATCCTTCTGAAGATATGGTCTCCAGTACTGTGTACAGTACTCCAAGTGAGGTCTCACCAGTGTTCTGTACAATGGCATGAGCACTTCCCTCTTTCTACTGCTAATACCTCTCCCTATACAACCAAGCATTCTGCTAGCATTTCCTGCTGCTCTATTACATTGTCTGCCTACCTTTAAGTCCTCAGAAATAATCACCCCTAAATCCCTTTCCTCAGATGTTGAGGTTAGGACTCTATCAAATATTCTGTACTCTGCCCTTGGGTTTTTACGTCCAAGATGCATTATCTTGCACTTATCCACATTAAATGTCAGTTGCCACAACTCTGACCATTTTTATAGTTTACCTAAATCATTTGCAATTTGGCTTATCCCTCCTGGAACATCAACCCTGTTACATATCTTAGTATCATCCTCAAAAAGACACACCTTACCATCAAGACCTTCTGCAATATCACTAATAAAAATATTAAAGATAATGGGTCCAAGTACAGATCCCTGAGGTACCCCACTGGTGACAAGCCCAAGCTTCGAATATAATCCATTGACTACAACCCTCTGTTGCCTGTCACTTAGCCACTGCCTTACCCATTCAACAATATTGGAATCCAAACTCAAAGATTGCAGTTTATTGATAAGCCTTCTATGTGCAACAGTGTCAAAAGCCTTACTGAAATCTAGGTAAGCAATGTCTACTGCACCACCCTGATCTGTAATTTTAGTTACCCAATCAAAAAAATCAATAAGATTAGTTTGGCATGATCTCCCTGAAGTAAACCCATGTTGTCTCTGATCTTGAAATCCATGTGTTTTTAGATGTTCAACAATCCTATCCTTTAACATGGTTTCCATCACTTTCCCCACTACTGAAGTAAGGCTTACTGGCCTATAGTTGCCCGACTCCTCCTTATTACCTTTCTTGTGAATGGGCACAACATTCGCTAACTTCCAATCTTCTGGGACTACTCCTGTTAACAATGATTGGTTAAATAAATCTGTTAATGGTTTTGCTAGTACACCACTAAGCTCTTTTAATAACTTTGGGTGTATTCCATCAGGTCCCATTGACTTATTTGTCTTTACTTTTGACAGTTGAAATAGAACCTCTTCCTCTGTAAACTCACGTGTAATAAATGACTCATTTATCCTTTTTTTTTTAACGGAGGTCCCTTTCCTTCATTTTCAGCTGTAAATACCGAACAAAAATATTCATTGAGGCAGTCAGCTAGACCTTTATCCTCATCTACATACCTTCCTTCTTTTGTTTTTAATCTAACTAATCCTTGTTTTACTTTTCTTTTCTCATTTATGTATCTAAAATAAGTTTTGTCCCCCTTTTTTACTGACTGTGCTATTTTGTCTTCTGTGTGTGATTTGGAAGCTCTTATAACTTGCTTAGCCTCTTTCTGCCTAATCTTATAGGTCATTCTGTCTTCCTCACTCTGGTTTTTTTTATAATTACTAAATGCTAACTTTTTGTTTTTTACTATTTTGGCCACATCTGCGGAGTACCACAGTGGTTTCTTGAATTTTTTGCTTTTACTGACAAGCCTAATGCAATTTGCTGTTGCCTTCAGTAGTGCAGCTTTTAAATAATCCCATTTCTTTTGGACTCCATTTAAGTTGCTCCAGTCTGATAATGACTCCTTTACACATATTCTAATTTTAGAAAAGTCTGTTTTTCTAAAGTCTAAAACTTTTGTTTTTGTGTGGTGTGACTCAGTCACTGTTCTTATATTAAACCACACTGACTGATGATCACTGGATCCTAAACTTTCAACTACAGTAATATCTGATACCAAATCTCCATTTGTTAACACTAAATCTAGTTTGGCCTCTTTACGAGTTGGCTCCTCAACGACTTGTTTTAGAGACAATCCCAGTAGGGAGTTTAGAATATGTGTGCTTCTGGCACAAGTAGCTATTTTTGTTTTCCAATTCACATCAGGAAGATTAAAGTCACCCATGGTGATAACTTCCCCCTTCATTGTCATTTTAGCTATTTCTTCAACTAGTAGATTATCTAACTCTTCAATTTGTCCTGGGGGCCTATAAATCACACCTACACGAATTACTGTGTGATTACCAAATTCTAACGTAACCCAAATGGACTCTATGTTCGTCTCACTAACCTTTATTAGGCTAGATTTTATGCTATCCTTCACATACAGGGCCACCCTCCCCCTTTCTTGCCTTCCCTGTCTTTTCTATATAAAGAGTACCCTGGTATTGCTATGTCCCAGTCATTTTTTTCATTATACCATGTCTCAGTAACAGCGACTAAATCTACACTATCAGTTGCCATTATTGCCACAAGTTCATGGATCTTATTCCCTAAACTGCGAGCATTTGTAGACATGACAATAAGCTTATCATTTTTTAACACACTTGCTACAGGCACCTTCTGTCCTTGTTTTGGGGGACAATTGGATTGATGTTTTATCACCCTTTTGCCCCCCCCCCCTCCTAGTTTAAATACATCCTAGCAAAACCTCTGAACTGCTCACTGAGAACATTTGTTCCCTTTTGAGAAAGATGCAAACCATCTTTTTTGTACAGTTTATTTCCATTCCAAACAGAGCTACCATGAGCAATAAAGCCAAATCCTTGCTCCCGACACCATTCACCAAGCCACAAGTTAAAGTCCCTAATACGCATCCGCCTGTCATTCTGAGTGTTATGCACAGGCAGAACTTCAGAGAATGACAGTGTGGAAGCAACCTGCCGTATATCATTGGCAAAAACACTAAAAACTTCCTTAACCTCTGAAACCTCATTGCAAGCCAAGTCATTTGTCCCTAAATGGACAAGTACATCCAATTCCCCTTCCTGCTTTGCTTGCTTAACAACATTACAGATACGTCTCCTGTCTCTGTGAGCAGTAGCTCCGGGAAGACACCTCACAAGACCACCATTGTCCATCTCCACACCTCTTATGATGGAATCCCCCAACAACAACTGCTTTCTATTAGGCCTCACCATAGTCTTCAAGCCTCTCTGCACAACACCACTAGCCTCAGTGCCTCTCTGCACAACACCACTGGCCTCAATGCCTCTCTCCACAACAGCACCAGCCTCAGTGCCTCTCTCCACAACACCTCTAGCCTCAGTGCCTCTCTGCACAACACCACTAGCCTCAGTGCCTCTCTGCACAACACCACTAGCCTCAGTGCCTCTCTGCACAACACCACTAGCCTCAGTGCCTCTCTGCACAACACCACTAGCCTCAGTGCCTCTCTGCACAACACCACTAGCCTCAGTGCCTGTCTCCATGACACCATTACACTCTGAAAGTGCAGAAAATGAATTATGTAGAACAACAGACTGTGCAATATGCCTTTTATCCACAACTCTAAGTCTACCAGATCCTACAGTAATCCATCTGCCATTCCTAGTATGTCTCTGTGGCAGTGGCTTTGCAGCAGTTCCAGCCTGAGTTTGTTTACCAGATAATTTACAAATCTCAGACTTCAAAAATACAATCTCCTGCTGCAAGATAGAGAACTGTCTACAGATTAGACAACAACCAAACCTCCAAAAAGTTGAACGCGAAACAAATGCATAGCAACTATTACACTGAACTAAGTCTGCCATTCCAATGAGATGAATAATTTAAATCAAACGAATCTTAACTTTTTATTTATAATCCTGAATACCTCAGATTACCTCCAGGTTATCTCAAGAATATCTCCAACCACAGACACTTAGAAGCAACACTTAGATGAAGCAACCAAGCTATATTAGCCAAGCTAATGACAACAACTCTTATATACTCCTAAAATCACCTCCCACTAGGAATGTTTAACACCTGGGTAGGCCTCTGCTTATTTGCAAACAATAGCTAATTTACACAGCAATCAATAGCAAGTAGCTAACTAATCAAATCAAATGCCTTATAATTACCAACAGGAAATCAAACCTTGTGCAATCAGTAACCTTTTCCTACAGATGAATCTTACCTGTAACAGTAAAAAAGAAAACTCTTAGCACAACTCTTAGACAGTTGAAGCTTCTGTAAAACTCTCAAGAATATCTCCAACCACAGACACTTAGAAGCATCATGGTTTGGGGTTGCTTTGCTGTGTCAGGGCCTGGACGGATTGCTATCAACGAAGGAAAAATAAATTCCCAAGTTTATAAAGACATTTTGCAGGAGAACTTAAGGCCATCTGTCTACCAGCTGAAGTTCAACAGAAGATGGGTGTTGCAACAGGACAATGACCCAAAGCATAGAAGTAAATCAACAACACAATGGCTTAAACAGAAGAAAATACGCCTTCTGAAGTGGCCCAGTCAGAGTCCTGACCTCAACCCGATTAAGATGCTGTGGCATGACCTTAAGAAAGCGATTCACACCAGACCTCCCAAGAATATTGCTGAACTGAAACAGTTCTGTAAAGAGGAATGGTCAAGAATTACTCTTGACCGTTGTGCACGTCTGATCTGCAACTACAGGAAACGTTTGGTTGAAGTTATTACTGCCAAAGGAGGTTCAACCAGTTATTAAATCCAAGGGTTCACATACTTTTTCCACCTGCACTGTGAATGTTTACATGGTGTGTTCTATAAAAACATGGCAACTTTTCATTCTTTGTGTGTTATTAGTTTAAGTAGACTGTGATTGTCTATTGTTGTGACTTAGATGATGATCAGATCACATTTTATGACCAATTTGTGCAGAAATCCATATCATTCCAAAGGGTTCACATACTTTTTCTTGCAACTGTATATATGTATATATATATATATATATATATATATATATATATCATTCTAAGGTATATTTATTTATTATTTGTGCATAATTAGATAATTTAATTCATTATATGTTGGGGGATCTGCCTGAAAACCCAGGCAGTCCTCCTGCAGGTAATCTGTCAATCACGCCAATCCGAGTTATGTGATTGCGTTTTTTTGGTTGGCAGGATTGGCTGCAATGGAACTTCCTCAGTTTTCAGGAAGTTCCCCCAATCGCATCAGTCGAGGAGGGTAAATATTTCTGCTGCAGAGAGGTCTTGATTGTAGAGTGTGCTATTCAGTATGCACTAATCCAGTAATGGAGCAGTATGTCCAGAAAATATAAAAATAACAATAAAAAGTATATATGGTCCTACATTTTTTAGAGCTTTGAACCAACTCTAGTATGAAAGGTGTACAGTGGTACAATCCCCACTTATAGGATACATGAAGAATGGTTTCAATGACGTGTGGGCCAAAAAATAGAAAGAAACAACAATAGTGCTCACTATATAAAATCAACCAGAAGAATAAATTAGAGAATATTACTCACATTTGCCAGAGAAGACAAACTGCTCTATGGATAGGGCGCGGCTGGAATAATCCCTACCTAAGGATTTCTTGAGTAGTTCTTGCTAGGAGTAAAATCAGGATACCAGGCAATAAAATAATAAAAGAATAATAACGGAGTAAAAAGAGTAAAATGGCACACTCAATGTAAAAGTAGCCAAAATACCTTTATTAACACAGTAGTAAAACAAATTAAAAGTCCACAACACGTTTTGCAACAAGGGGCTTCTTTAAGTGTACATAGTATTAGCCTTGCACATGTGGGTTTATATAGGGTCCAAACAAGCAGCAAATTGAAAATGGTGTCTTATTTGACCTTTGACCCTAAATGAGGTCACATGACATGTTTCAAAGGTCAAAGGACATATTAACAAGAAGTAGATAAACTAAAACCGATAAAAACAATGTTACATAGTGGACTCAGCAAATGTAAATTTAACCTGGAAAAACAGCTCAGTGGGCCTATGTACCACCAGCAGAATATGCTCAAACCTTGAGGGCTGCAAATTCAAACCATCCCATTCCTCCAAGACAAACAAAAGCAAAACAATTTATCTAACAATAGGGATTATGATCAGATGGGCAGACTCAATATGCCCTTGGAATAAGGATAGGCATTGTGAGTGGGGTTAGCAACAGCTGAGAATGCATTGCACAGGGATATACATATACATAAAAATATATACACTTAAAACTGTAGACCATTATAGGATTTACAGAATGTTAAAATAAATATAAAATCAAGTTATATATAAGACTGTAGATACATAAAACAAAAAAACTAAGAAAGTATGTACAGTTAATTATAGCTGTTTTTTTAAATAAAAAAATATGTATGAATGAGAGTTAAACTTAAAATGTATATGTATAGGATTTTATCAATACATTTTTCTTCAAGGTTCTGGGCTTGTTCTTTAAAATCTACTTTGCGTGAACAGTTCCTTCTGAGACGTAAAAATTTACTCTAGGGTATTCCGTCTAACCATGGTCTATGGGGGCAGCTTGTTTTATCAATGCTAGTGTTGGTACAGACCTTTTTATAAAAACTTTTTGTATGAATAATGCCATCTTGTATAAAAATGTGTAAGTCTAAAAAGTAAAAAAAATTCTTGCTGAATTCTGAAGTTAAAATAATACCATTGTTGTTAATTAGTGATGTACCGAACTGTTCGCCCGCGAATAGTTCCCGGCGAACATAGCGTGTTCACGTTCGTCACCGCGGGCGAACACAGGGGCGGTTCGATCCGCCCCCTATTTGTCATCATTAAGCAAACTTTGACCCTGTGCCTCACGGTCAGCAGACACATTCCAGAAAATTAGCAGCAGACCCTCCCTTCCACACCATCCCACCTCCCTCCCAGCATCCATTTTAGATTCATTCTGAAGCTGCATGCTTAGTGAGAGGAGGGAAAGTGTAGCTGCTGCTGATTAGATAGGGAAATTGATAGCTAGGCTAGGGTATTCAGTGTCCACTACAGTCCTGAAGGACTCATCTGATCTCTGCTGTAAGAACAGCACCCCAAAAAGCCCTTTTTAGGGCTAGAACATCAGTCTGCTTTTTTTTTTTTCTGTGTAATGTAATTGCAGTTGCCTGCCTGACAGCTTCTGTGTCAGGCTCACAGTGCATACTGTGCCCATTTGCCCAGTGCCACCACTCACTCACTGGTGTCACAATAGCTTAAGCTTGACATTTAAAAAGAAAAAAAACTTTTTTCACTGTAATAGATTGAAGAGCAGTTAGTTGTCTGCCAGCTTCTGTGTCAGGCTCAGTGGATACTGTGCCCATTTGCCCAGTGCCACCACTAATATCTGGTTTCACAATAGCTTATGCTTGACATTTAAAAAGATAATTGTTTTTTTCACTGTAATAGATTCAATAGCAGTTAGTTGCCTGCCAGCTTCTGTGTCAGGCTCACAGTGGATACTGTGCTCATTTGCCCAGTCAGTGCCACCACTCATATCTGGTGTCTCTATAGTGTGATTTTACAAAGAAAAAAAGTTTTCCAGTGTAAGCTAATAGCAGTCAGTGTCCTTAAAGCGGGTGTGTCAGGCCTTCCTTCAACGTGTGCCCTGCAGACCCCGTGCCAGTGTACTTTGACAGTTGCCACTCATATCTGGTGTCTCTATAGCGTGCTTTTACAAAGAAAAAAAGTTTTCCAGTGTAAGCTAATAGCAGTCAGTGTCCTTAAAGCGGGTGTGTCAGGCCTTCCTTCAGCGTGTGCCCTGCAGACCCCTGCCAGCGTGCTTTGACAGTTGCCACTCATATCTGGTGTCTCTATAGCGTGCTTTTGCAAAGAAAAAAGTTTTCCAGTGTAAGCTAACAGCAGTCAGTGTCCTTAAATCGGGTGTGTCAGGCCTTCCTTCAGCGTGTGCCCTGCAGACCCCTGCCAGTGTACTTTGACAGTTGCCACTCATATCTGGTGTCTCTATAGCGTGCTTTTACAAAGAAAAAAAGTTTTCCAGTGTAAGCTAATAGCAGTCAGTGTCCTTAAAGCGGGTGTGTCAGGCCTTCAGCGTGTACCCTGCAGACCCCTGCCAGTGTACCTTGACAGTTGCCACTCATATCTGGTGTCTCTATAGCGTGCTTTTGCAAAGAAAAAAAGTTTTCCAGTGTAAGCTTATAGCAGTCAGTGTCCTTAAAGCGGGTGTGTCAGGCCTTCCTGCAGCGTGTGCCCTGCAGACCCCTGCCAGTGTACTTTGACAGTTGCCACTCATATCTGGTGTCTCTATAGCGTGCTTTTACAAAGAAAAAAAGTTTTCCAGTGTAAGCTAATAGCAGTCAGTGTCCTTAAAGTGGGTGTGTCAGGCCTTCCTTCAGCGTGTGCCCTGCAGACCCTTCCAGTGTACTTTGACAGTTGCCACTCATATCTGGTGTCTCTATAGTGTGCTTTTGCAAAGAAAAAAAGTTTTACAGTGTAAGCTAATAGCAGTCAGTGTCCTTAAAGCGGGTGTGTCAGGCCTTCCTTCAGCGTGTGCCCTGCAGACCCCTGCCAGTGTACTTTGACAGTTGCCACTCATATCTGGTGTCTGTATAGCGTGCTTTTACAAAGAAAAAAAGTTTTCCAGTGTAAGCTAATAGCAGTCAGTGTCCTTAAAGCGGGTGTGTCAGGCCTTCAGCGTGTGCCCTGCAGACCCCTGCCAGTGTACCTTGACAGTTGCCACTCATATCTGGTGTCTCTATAGCGTGCTTTTGCAAAGAAAAAAAGTTTTCCAGTGTAAGCTTATAGCAGTCAGTGTCCTTAAAGCGGATGTGTCAGGCCTTCCTGCAGCGTGTGCCCTGCAGACCCCTGCCAGTGTACTTTGACAGTTGCCACTCATATCTGGTGTCTCTATAGCGTGCTTTTACAAAGAAAAAAAGTTTTCCAGTGTAAGCTAATAGCAGTCAGAGTCCTTAAAGCGGGTGTGTCAGGCCTTCCTTCAGCGTGTGCCCTGCAGACCCCTGCCAGTGTACTTTGACAGTTGCCACTCATATCTGGTGTCTCTATAGCGTGCTTTTACAAATAATTTTTTTTTTCCAGTGTAAGCTAATAGCAGTCAGTGTCCTTAAAGCGGGTGTGTCAGGCCTTCCTTCAGCGTGTGCCCTGCAGACCCCTGCCAGTGTACTTTGACAGTTGCCACTCATATCTGGTGTCTCTATAGCGTGCTTTTACAAAGAAAAAAATGTTTTCCAGTGTAAGCTAATAGCAGTCAGTGTCCTTAAAGCGGGTGTGTCAGGCCTTCCTTCAGCGTGTGCCCTGCAGACCCCTGCCAGTGTACTTTGACAGTTGCCACTCATATCTGGTGTCTCTATAGTGTGCTTTTACAAAGAAAAAAGTTTTCCAGTGTAAGCTAATAGCAGTCAGTGTCCTTAAAGCGGGTGTGTCAGGCCTTCCTTCAGCGTGTGCCCTACAGACCCCTGCAGTGTACTTTTACAGTTGCCACTCATATCTGGTGTCTTTATAGCGTGCTTTTACAAAGAATTTTTTTTTCCAGTGTAAGCTAATAGCAGTCAGTGTCCTTAAAGCGGGTGTGTCAGGCCTTCCTTCAGCGTGTGCCCTGCAGACCCCTGCCAGTGTACTTTGACAGTTGCCACTCATATCTGGTGTCTCTATAGCGTGCTTCTACAAAGAAAAAATGTTTTCCAGTGTAAGCTAATAGCAGTCAGTGTCCTTAAAGCGGGTGTGTCAGGCCTTCCTTCAGCGTGTGCCCTGCAGACCCCTGCCAGTGTACTTTGACAGTTGCCACTCATATCTGGTGTCTCTATAGTGTGCTTTTACAAAGAAAAAAGTTTTCCAGTGTAAGCTAATAGCAGTCAGTGTCCTTAAAGCGGGTGTGTCAGGCCTTCCTTCAGCGTGTGCCCTGCAGACCCCTGCCAGTGTACTTTGACAGTTGCCACTCATATCTGGTGTCTCTATAGCGTGCTTTTACAAAGAAAAAAAGTTTTCCAGTGTAAGCTAATAGCAGTCAGTGTCCTTAAAGCGGGTGTGTCAGGCCTTCCTTTAGCGTGCGCCCTGCAGACCCCTGCCAGTGTACTTTGACAGTTGCCACTCATATCTGGTGTCTCTATAGCGTGCTTTTACAAAGAAAAAAAGTTTTCCAGTGTAAGCTAATAGCAGTCAGTGTCCTTAAAGCGGGTGTGTCAGGCCTTCAGTGTGTGCCCTGCAGACCCCTGCCAGTGTACTTTGACAGTTGGCACTCATATCTGGTGTCTCTATAGCATGCTTTTACAAAGAAAAAATGTTTTCCAGTGTAAGCTAATAGCAGTCAGTGTTCTTAAAGCGGGTGTGTCAGGCCTTCTTTCAGCGTCAGATACAAGTGAAGCGGTTGATGATGACGATGCGTCCATGGATGTCACGTGGGTGCCCGCTAGAAGAGAAGAAAAACAGGGGGAAAGTTCAGATGGGGAGACAGAGAGGAGAAGGAGACGAGTTGAAAGCAGGGGGAGGTCGTCGCAAGGAGCTAGTGGCTTAGTCAGACAGCATGCATCGGCACCCGGGGTCAGCCCGACAGCACGCCAATCAACGCATGCTGTGTCCACCACCAGAATGCCGTCATTGCAGAGCTCAGCAGTGTGGCATTTTTTTGTGTGTCTGCCTCTGACAACAGCGATGCCATTTGCAACCTGTGCCAAAAGAAACTGAGTCGTGGGAAGTCCAACACCCACCTAGGTACAACTGCTTTGCGTAGGCACATGATCGCACATCACAAACGCCTATGGTTTCAACACATGAGTACAAGCAGCACACAAACTCAAAGCCGCCATCCTCCTCCTGGTCCAGCATCTTCAGCCACGTCAACCACTGCTGTCCTCCTTGCCCCCTCTCAACCATCCGCCACTCCGTCTCTCGCCTCGAGCAGTTCCCGCCCATCTGCCCACAGTCAGGTGTCTGTCACGGACATGTTTGCGTGTAAGAAGCCAATGTCACAAAGTCACCCCCTTGCCCAGCGTGTGACAGTTGGCTTGTCCAAACTATTAGCCCGCCAGCATTTTTCGTTGATATGCATTTTTATTTCTTCTTAGATAACCAAAAAATGCTGAGACGACATTGGCAGGGCTATTCACTTGTGTGATCTGTCATGAATTGTCATTTGAACTTGAATCGAAAACATCTTTAAGCCAACTATGTTTTCACTAAGCTTAGTGAATAACTAACATTAACGAGTCGGATTAAACGCACTCTGCACTCAAGGTATGATCTGTTTAAATGACCCCACTCGGGCCCTAAATGGTAAAACGTTTCACATGGGCATACGAAAGGTACACATGGCAATTAAAATCAGAAAATATGTAAAACATTTTTAAATATACTGGAAATTAGTACACCAATACGATTAAGCACTGTACTTTCTGTACTTTCCGGATTCATGTTTGCACGTTATTTTTAAGAATTTGCCAGGAATCTATTTTTGAAGTTGTTCCCCTTCTCTTGCCACGATCAATGACCTGAGAGTCTCCGTAAGCAGGGTTGACCTGTTAGTCCCGTTTTCCATTCAAGTTGTTCATGATGTCCCGGCTAGGATTCCAGGGACAAATGTTGGAGCCTCGGCGTTGCCCCAATATGGAGGGAACGTGGAGTTTGTTGGAGGCTTCGATGTGAGTAGCGAGTCCGGGGGGAAACCCAGTTGCCCCAGGATTCCCTCTGCCTTCTGCATGTTGCGTTCGGTATGCCTGGCGTACGCATGGCGACTTCTCGCTTCAGTAGTTAGGACACGCTCCCCTAGCCCGCCAGCTTTTACCATACAAGCTGGTGGAGTCTGAGGCGTTCAAAAAATTTGTAGCTATTGGGACACCGCAGTGGAAGGTACCCGGCCGAAATTTATTTTCAAAAAAGGCAATCCCCAACCTGTACGCGATTGTGCAAAAGGAAGTAATGGCACGTCTGGCACACAGTGTTGGGGCAAGGGTCCATCTGACCTCTGATACCTGGTCTGCAAAGCATTCTCAGGGCAGGTATATCACCTACACTGCGCATTGTGTAAACCTGCTGACGGCTGCCAAGCATGGAATGCGTGGCTCTGCAGAGGAGTTGGTGACACCGCCACGACTTGCAGGCAGGCCTGCTGCCATCTCCTCTACTCCATCCTCTTCCATAACCTCCTCGGCTGAGTCCTCTTCTACTGCTGTGTCTTGCTCCACATCAACGGCACCCCCCCAGCTCCCCAGGTGCTATTCCACATCCCTATTCTGCTGTTTGTCAGTGTGTATCATGGTCTCTGAGGACAGGTGTCAATCCATATCTGCCAAGTGACCCTATGTAGGGGGAACAGTCTCTATTCTGCTCTGTGTCAGTGTGTATCATGGTCTCTGAGGACGGGGAACAGTCTCTATTCTGCTTTTTGTCAGTGTGTATCATGGGCTTTGAGGACAGGTGTCAATCCATATCTGCCAAGTGACCCAATGTAGGGGGAACAGTCCGTATTCTGCTCTGTGTCAGTGTGTATCAGGGGCTTTGAGGACAGGTGTCAATCCATACCTGCCAAGTGACCCTATGTAGGGGGAACAGTCCCTATTCTGCTCTGTGTGAGGAGGAGGAATGGGAAATGAGTAGCTCGGCATCCAACCTTGTGCAAATGGGGTCTTTCATGCTGTCGTGCCTGTTGAGGGACCCTCGTATAAAAAGGCTGAAGGAGAACGACCTGTGCTGGGTGTCCACGCTACTAGACCCCCGGTATAAGCAGACAGTGGTGGAAATGTTACCGAATTACAAGTCGGAAAGGATGCAGCATTTTCAAAATAAATGAAAAAGTATGCTTTACACAACATATAAGAGTGATGTCACAGCACAACGGGAATCTAAAAGGGGAAGTGGTGAAAGTCATCCTCCTCCTCCCACGACCACGCCATATCTGCCAAGTGACCCTATGTAGGGGGAACAGTCTCTATTCTGCTCTGTGTCAGTGTGTATCATGGGCTCTGAGGACGGGGAACAGTCTCTATTCTGCTCTGTGTCAGTGTGTATCAGGGGCTTTGAGGACAGGTGTCAATCCATACCTTCCAAGTGACCCTATGTAAAGGGAACAGTCCCTATTATGCTCTGTGTCAGTGTGTATCAGGGGCTTTGAGGACAGGTGTCAATCCATACCTGCCAAGTGACCCTATGTAGGGGGAACAGTCTCTATTCTGCTCTGTGTCAGTGTGTATCATGGGCTCTGAGGACGAGGAACAGTCTCTATTCTGCTCTGTGTCAGTGTGTATCAGGGGCTTTGAGGACAGGTGTCAATCCATACCTGCCAAGTGACCCTATGTAGGGGGAACAGTCCCTATTCTGCTCTGTGTCAGTGTGTATCAGGGGCTTTGAAGACAGGTGTCAATCCATACATGCCAAGTGACCCTATGTAGGGGGAACAGTCTCTATTCTGCTCTGTGTCAGTGTGTATCATGGGCTCTGAGGACGGGGAACAGTCTCTATTCTGCTCTGTGTCAGTGTGTACCATGGGCTTTGAGGACAGGTGTCAATCCATACCTGCCAAGTGACCCTATGTAGGGGGAACAGTCTCTATTCTGCTCTTTGTCAGTGTGTCAAAGACAGGTGTCAATCCATACCTGCCAAGTGACCCTATGTAAGGGGAACAGTCCCTATTCTGCTCTGTGTCAGTGTGTATCAGGGTCTCTGAGGACAGGTGTCAATCCATATGTCAAGGTGTCAATCCATATGTCAAGGTGTCAATAGGTCATATGTCAGGTATCAATCCATATCCATTGCGATTTAGGAATGTTAGGTGATTTCTGCCCTTTAAGGATTAAAACCAGACTCTGCATCAACTGTGTAATTTTCCATGGGAGTTTTGCCATGGATCCCCCTCCGGCATGCCACAGTCAAGGTGTTAGTCCCCATGAAACAACTTTTCCATCACTTTTGTGGCCAGAAACAGTCCCTGTGGGTTTCAAAATTCGCCTGCCTATTGAAGTCAATGGCGGTTCGCCGGTTCGCGAACGTTTGCGGAAGTTCCTGTTCGCCGTTCGCGAACCGGAAATTTCGTGTTCGCGACATCACTACATATGACATATTGACACCTTGACATATGGATTGACACCTTGACATATGAATTGACACCTGTCCTCATAGACCCACACTGACTCATAGATACACACTGACACAGAACAGAATAGGGACTGTTCCTCCTACATAGGGTCACTTGGCAGATACGGATTGACACCTGTCCTCAGAGACCATGATACACACTGACACAGAGCAGAATAGAGACTGTTCCCCCTACATAGGGTCACTTGGCAGGTATGGATTGACACCTGTCATCAGAGACCATGATATACACTGACACAGAGCAGAATAGAGACTGTTCCCCCTACATAGGGTCACTTGGCAGATATGGATTGACACCTGTCTTCAGGGACCCTGATACACACTGACACAGAGCAGAATAGAGACTGTTCCCCCTACATAGGGTCACTTGGCAGGTATGGATTGACACCTGTCCTTAGAGACCATGATACACACTGCCACAGAGCAGAATAGAGACTGTTCCCCCTATATAGGGTCACTTGGCAGATATGGATTGACACCTGTCCTCAGAGCCCCTGATACACACTGACACAGAGAAGAATAGGGATGTGGAATAGAACCTGGGGAGCTGGGGGGGGGGGTTGCCGTTGTTGTGGAGCAAGACGCAGCAGCAGAAGAGGACTCAGCCGAGGTGGTTATGGAAGAGGATGGAGTAGGAGGAGTAGAGGAGGTGGCAGCAGGCCTACCTGCAAGTCGTGGCGGTGTCACCAACTCCTCTGCAGAGCCACGCATTCCATGCTTGGCAGACGTCAGCAGGTTTACCCAATTCGCAGTGTAGGTGATGTACCTGCCCTGACCATGCTTTGCAGACCAGGTATCAGTGGCAAGATGGACCCTTGCCCCAACACTGTGTGCCAGACATGCCATTACTTCCTTTTGCACAATCGAGTACAGGTTGGGGATTGCCTTTTGTGAAAATAAATTTTGTCCGGGTACCTTCCACTGCGGTGTCCCAATAGCTACAAATTTTTTGAATGCCTCAGACTCCACCAGCTTGTATGGTAAAAGCTGGCGGGCTAGGGGGGCGTGTCCTAACTACTAAAGCGAGAAGTCGCCATGCGTATGCCAGGCATACCGTATGCAACATGCAGGAGGCAGAGGGAATCCTGGGGCAACTGGGTCTCCCCCCGGACTCGCTACTCACATCGAAGCCTCCAACAAATTCCACGCTCCCTTCATATTGGGGCAACGCCGAGGCTCCAACATTTGTCCCTAGAAACCCAGCCGGGACATCATGTGCAACTTGAATGGAAAACGGGACTAACAGGTCAACCCTGCTTACGGAGACTCTCAGGTCATTGATCGTGTCAAGAGGAGGGGAACAACTTCAAATATAGATTCCTGGCAAATTCTGAAAAAAAACGTGCAAACATGAATCCTGAAAGTACAGAAAGACAAAACCACAAGAAGAATTTTTTGAAGACGACAAATAGCTGTGTGATATAATGTAGAAACATTTTATTCACCAGATAAAAAGAAAACAACCGACTTAATACAGTTTTTTACAACTTTGCTAGTTTTGCATTGATTTTTTTAGCCAGTACTTCCTTTAGATATTGCACTGCATATAGTAAACTCTGTAGTATGTTACACACAAAGAAAACAATAACTATCCCTTACTGAGATAGTGAGTGATATACTAAAGTGCCTGAATAAAAGCAGCTCAACACAAAAAGTGGAATACATTAATCCACAATAAAGTGCAAAATATAAGAATAAAAAGGTATAAACAATATACCAGCGAGTGGAGCGCTATAATGAATATTAATATTAATAATGGGGGGGTATACTCACCCCTCCAACATAGTGATACAATGTGTCCAAATGTACATACAAAGTAAAACAACAAAAAGAGAGAATATAGTGCAGATGGTTTACAAAAATAAAAAATGAATAATAGTAGCAATTGGTTGAAACCAATCACATGAGTGGTTTCAACCAATTGCTACTATTATTCATTTTTTATTTTTGTAAACCATCTGCACTATATTCTCTCTTTTTGTTGTTTTACTTTGTATGTACGTTTGGACACATTGTATCACTATGTTGGAGGGGTGAGTATACCCCCCCATTATTTATATTAATATTCATTATAGCGCTCCACTCGCTGGTATATTGTTTATACCTTTTTATTCTTATATTCTGTAGTATGTTAGTTTTAGTTGCCAGAAAAGCTAAATAACAGTTTTCACATTCGGTAGATACCTTGTATGTGCTAATATTCATACTTGCATTTTGAATTTTAAGGCAGTATTTCTTTTTTATAAGCAGATTTTGATATTTTTGTATCTTTTTAAACATATATTTTCTCAAGCCGCTTTGATATATTAACATTTCTTTATTTTATTAATCAACGTGCTTAATCGTATTGGTGTACTAATTTCCAGTATATCTAAAAATGTTTTACATATTTTCTGATTTTAATTGCCATGTGTACCTTTCGTATGCCCATGTGAAACGTTTTACCATTTAGGGCCCGAGTGGGGTCATTTAAACAGATCATACCTCGAGTGCAGAGTGCGGTTAATCCGACTCGTTAATGTTAGTTATTCACTAAGCTTAGTGAAAACATAGTTGGCTTAAAGATGTTTTCTATTCAAGTTCTTGTGCCCCACATTTCAAATTAACATTAAAATGACAATTCATGACAGATCACACAAGTGAATAGCCCTGCCAATGTCGTCTCAGAATTTTTTTTGTTATCTAAGAAGAAATAAAAATGCATATCAACGAAAAATGCTGGCGGGATAATAGTTCGGACAAGCCAACTGTCACACGCCGGGCAAAGGGGTGACTTTGTGACATTGGCTTCTTACGCTCAAACATGTCCTTGACAGACACCTGACTGTGGGCAGATGAGCGGGATCTGCTCAAGGCGAGAGACGGAGTGGCGGATGGTTGAGAGGGGGCAAGGAGGACAGCAGTGGTTGACGTGGCTGAAGATGCTGGACCAGGAGGAGGATGGCGGCTTTGAGTTTGTGTGCTGCTTGTACTCATTTGTTGATCCCATAGGCGTTTGTGATGTGCGATCATGTGCCTACGCAAAGCAGTTGTACCTAGGTGGGTGTTGGACTTCCCATGACTCAGTTTCTTTTGGCACAGGTTGCAAATGGCATCGCTGTTGTCAGAGGCAGACACACAAAAAAAATGGCACACTGCTGAGCTCTGCAATGACGGCATTCTGGTGGTGGACACAGCATGCGTTGATTGGCGTGCTGTCGGCCTGACCCCGGGTGCCAATGCATGCTGTCTGACTATGCCACTAGCTCCTTGCGACGACCTCCCCCTGCTTCCAATTCGTCTCCTCCTCCTCCTCTCTGTCTCCCCATCTGAACTTTCGCCCTGTTCTTCTTCTTGCCGAGCAGGCACCCACGTGACATCCATGGACGCATCGTCATCATCAACCGCTTCACTTGTATCTGACAACTCAGCAAAGGAAGTAGCAGCGGGTACAACATCATCATCATCACACCGTACGTCCATGTGTGTAATGCTGCCTGCCTGATACATAGACCAGATATGAGTGGCACTGTGCAGTGGCAGAGGTTGGCAGAGTACACGCGGTAGGCCTGACACACCCACTTGAAGACAACTAACTGCTATTCAATCTATAACTGTCAGGATCGGGTCAGGGATCCAACACGCAAAGTACAAACAGGTACAGGGTACGTATACCGGACCTTAGAATGGCCGGACTAACGTACAGAGAGTATAGAGAATGGTCAGAGACAAGCCGAGGTCGAGGGAACGAGAGGACAGGTAAGCGAGTAACAAGCCGGGTCAAGGATAACAGAGGTAAACAGAGTAAGTCAAACAAGCCGGGTCGTAACCAAAAGGATAACTGAAAAACACCAGAGCACTGTGTGACAGGCTAGAACCACGACAGGGCAATGAGCAACAGGGCGAAGTATGTTTAAATACCCTGGCTAGAGAGGATAGACACGCCTCCGACGAGTCCTGATTGGTCTCCAACGGATTGAGTGACAGGTCGTTCCGGATTGGCGTCATGACGTCGGTTCTTCGGGCACCATGCTACATAAGGAAGTAACTCCCTCGCGGCCGGCGTTTATGTGAACGGGTCGACCGCGAGGAACAGGAGAAACATGGCGTCCGGACGGATAAACGTCTAAGTCTCTACCTCTCTCGGAGGTAGAGACCTCAGGTACCCTGACAGTACCCCCCCTCTCAGATACGCCCACCGGGCGGAAGGAACCGGGACGAGATGGGAAGCGGGAGTGATACGCCCTGCGGAGACGAGGAGCATGAACATCCTCTTGAGGTACCCAACTCCTCTCTTCAGGACCATAACCCTTCCAATCGACCAGATATTGAACCTTCCCCCGTGAGATTCGAGAATCAATAATAGAGTTAACCTCATACTCCTCCTGACCCTCCACCTGAACAGAGCGAGGAGGGGCTGTTGTGGAGGAAAATCTGTTGCATATAAGTGGTTTCAGCAATGAAACATGAAACGAGTTAGGGATGCGTAAGGTAGTAGGAAGAGCTAGACGGTACGCAACTGGATTGATTCGAGTCAGTACCCTGTAAGGACCAATATAACGGGGAGCGAACTTCATGGAGGGCACTTTTAAACGGATGTTCCTTGTGCTCAGCCATACCCTATCACCTGGAACAAAGACCGGAGCCGCCCTTCTACGTTTATCAGCGTGTTTCTTAACCAGCATAGAGTTGTGCATAAGGATTTGTCGAGTTTGGTCCCACAACTTCCTCAAATTGGCCACATGAACATCAACCGACGGCACCCCCTGGGAAGGAGAAGCCGAAGGAAGAATAGACGGATGAAAGCCATAATTCATGAAGAAGGGGCTTGAATGAGTAGAATCGCAGACGAGATTGTTGTGTGCAAACTCCGCCCAAGGAATCAAACCGACCCAATCGTCCTGGTGTTCGGAAACAAAACATCGTAAATATTGTTCAATTTTCTGGTTGGTACGTTCAGCAGCTCCGTTAGACTGAGGATGATAGGCAGAAGAAAAGTTCAACTTGATACCTAGTTGTGAACAGAAGGCCCTCCAAAATCGGGAAATAAATTGAGAGCCTCTGTCAGATACAATTTGGGAGGGTATCCCATGTAGACGAAAAATCTCCCTAGCGAATATCTCTGCCAATTCGGGAGAAGACGGTAGTTTAGGCAGAGGAATGAAGTGAGCCATCTTAGTGAATCTGTCAACCACGGTGAGAATAACAGTCCGTTTTTTAGAGATAGGTAGATTGACAATAAAGTCCATGGCCAAACAGGACCATGGTTTCTCTGGAACCTCTAAGGGATGCAGGAATCCACAAGGGAGTGTATGGGGTTGTTTGGTTTTAGTACAAACCTCACAAGCAGCGATGAAATCTTTGGTATCTTTACGTAAAGCAGGCCACCAGAAGTCTTTGGAGATCAAAGCAAATGTTTTGCGAATACCAGGATGTCCCGCCATCTTGCTGTTATGGAGACACTGCAACAGTTCCAGTTGAAGAGCAGAAGGAACGAAATGTCGACCCGCAGGAGTCTGTTTAGGTGCTAGATGTTGCAGCTTAATGATCTTGGCCAGTAACGGGGAGTGAATCCTGAGATTCGTATTAGCAACAATATTGCATTTCGGAACTATAGAAGAAAGAACCGGTTCCGGTATAGTAGAAGGTTCATATTGGCGAGATAAAGCATCGGCTTTAGAGTTCTTAGAACCAGGTCTGTAAGTCAGCACATAATTGAAGTGAGTCAGGAATAAGGACCAACGCGCTTGCCTAGAAGACAGACGCTTGGCCTCCCCAATGTAGGACAAGTTTTTGTGGTCCGTCAAAATAGTAATAGGGTGTAAGGTCCCCTCCAATAAATGTCTCCACTCCTTTAAGGCTTTAATGACCGCTAACAGTTCCCTGTCTCCGATGTCATATCTGCTCTCAGGCCCAGAAAGTTTCTTGGAAAAAAAAACACACGGGTGTAGTGGTTTATCCACCCCTAACCTTTGTGACAGAACCGCACCTACTCCTGTCTCAGAGGCATCGACCTCGAGTAGAAACGGCAAAGTCGTATCAGGATGGACTAAAATTGGAGCAGAGGCAAAAAGTTCTTTGAGATTCTTGAAAGCAACGAGAGCTTCAGTAGACCACGTCTTAGTATCCGCCCCCTGTTTGGTCATATTGGTAATGGGCGCAATAATAGACGAGTAACCCTTAATGAAGCGCCTATAATAATTGGAGAACCCAATAAACCTCTGAATAGCCTTGAGTCCCTTAGGCAATGGCCAATCTAGAATAGACTGGAGTTTGTCAGGATCCATCTTAAAGCCCTCCCCAGAAATCACGTATCCCAGAAAGTCTATCTGGGTCTGGTCAAAACTGCATTTCTCCAACTTACAGTATAAACCGTGTTGCAGAAGTTTGTGTAACACCTTTCTGACTTGTCTATGGTGAGTCTCAATCTCTCTAGAGTGTATGAGTATGTCATCCAGGTAGACAATAATACAATCATGTTGGAATTCCCTAAGAACTTCGTTAATCAAATCTTGAAAAACTGCAGGTGCGTTGCAAAGACCAAAGGGCATGACCGTGTACTCATAATGACCATAGCGGGTATTAAACGCTGTCTTCCACTCGTGGCCTTGCTGAATTCTCACCAAGTTATATGCCCCTCTGAGATCCAACTTGGTGAAAATTTTAGAATCCTTTAACCGGTCAAAGAGCTCGGTAATCAGGGGAATAGGATAGGCATTTCTGATGGTTATTTTATTCAAACCTCGGTAATCGATGCAAGGTCTGAGTGAACCATCCTTCTTTTTAACAAAAAAAAATCCAGCCCCGGCAGGAGAGGAAGATCTCCTAATGAATCCCTTGTCTAAATTCTCCTGAATATACTCCTCTAAAACAGCATTCTCTTTAGTGGATAGAGGGTATACATGACCCCTGGGCGGCATGGTACCAGGCAATAGATTAATTTTACAATCAAATGTCCTGTGTGGGGGTAGCGTATCAGCGTTCTTCTTGTCGAACACTGCTTTTAAATCCAGGTATAGAGGAGGTATCTGTATCCCCTTAGACTGGGTAGAGCTGTCTGGTGTGTTAATTACAGCCAATGGGGATACCCTGCGTAAACACCTCTGCTGACAACCCTGACCCCATGAGAGTATCTCCCCTAACTCCCAATCGATAATAGGATTATGTCTCCTTAACCATGGGTACCCCAGAACTATGGGAACAGAAGGAGACGAAATGAGCATAAGTGATAAGTTCTCCTCGTGTAAGATACCAACAGTTAAGTTAATAGGTATAGTCTCACGCGAGATAACAGGCTCGAGTAGCGGTCTACCATCTATGGCCTCAACGGCCAAAGGTATCTTTCTTAACTGGGATGGGATAGTGTGTTTAGTAGCAAAGGCTTGGTCGATAAAATTCTCAGCAGCACCGGAATCTATCAAGGCCATGGTCTTTAGCACTCCCTTCTCCCACGTTAAAGAAACTGGTAACAGCAACCTGTGATTTTTATAATCATGAGTAGAGGACAAAATAGAAACACCCAAGGCCTGTCCTCTAGAGAAACTTAGGTGCGGGCGTTTCCCGAGCGAATAGGACAATTCAGGCGCAAGTGACCTCTGACTCCACAATACATACATAATCCCTCCCTTCTCCTGTACTGTTTCTCCTCCTCTGAAAGGCGAGTATTGCCTATCTGCATAGGTTCAGGAAACAGTGAGGTATTGGAATCAGGACTTTGAAATGCGGGTGCTAACTTAAAGGTAGGTCTAAGATTCCTCTCTCGAGTGTTCTGTCTCTCTCATAATCGCTCATCAATGCGAGAAATGAACGAAATTAAGTCCTCTAAATTCTCAGGCAGCTCCCTAGTAGCAACTTCGTCAAGGATAACATCTGATAACCCGTTCAAAAATACATCTACATAAGCCTGCTCATTCCACTTGACTTCTGCCGCCAGAGACCTGAACTCTAGTGCATAATCCACAAGTGTTCGGTTCTCCTGTCTCAGGCGCAACAGTAATCTGGCTGCATTGACCTTCCTACCAGGCGGGTCAAAAGTTCTTCTAAAGGCAGCTACAAAGGCATTATAATTATATACCAACGGGTTATCGTTCTCCCATAATGGGTTGGCCCATCTCAGAGCTTTCTCAATGAGTAAGGTGATAATAAATCCAACCTTTGCCCTATCGGTAGGATAGGAGCGAGGTTGCAATTCAAAATGAATACTGATCTGGTTTAAAAAACCACGACACTTCTCCGGTGAACCACCATAACGTACTGGTGGGGTAATACGGGAAGAGGCACCTACAGTGGCTACCTCTAGGCCTGAATTTACAGAGGAAATTGGAGTAGTACGCGTTTCCTCTGGTGGGTTATTAGCACAAGATAATAACGCCTGTAGTGCTAAGGCCATTTGGTCCATTCTGTGTTCCATGGCATCAAACCTGGAATCAGAGGGACAAACCTGACTGTTTGTACCTGCAGGATCCATTGGCCCTGTCGTAGTGTCAGGATCGGGTCAGGGATCCAACACGCAAAGTACAAACAGGTACAGGGTACGTATAACGGACCTTAGAATGGCCGGACTAACGTACAGAGAGTATAGAGAATGGTCAGAGACAAGCCGAGGTCGAGGGAACGAGAGGACAGGTAAGCGAGTAACAAGCCGGGTCAAGGATAACAGAGGTAAACAGAGTAAGTCAAACAAGCCGGGTCGTAACCAAAAGGATAACTGAAAAACACCAGAGCACTGTGTGACTAGACAGGCTAGAACCACGACAGGGCAATGAGCAACAGGGCGAAGTATGTTTAAATACCCTGGCTAGAGAGGATAGACACGCCTCCGACGAGTCCTGATTGGTCTCCAACGGATTGAGTGACAGGTCGTTCCGGATTGGCGTCATGACGTCGGTCTCTGGGCACCATGCTACATAAGGAAGTAACTCCCTCGCGGCCGGCGTTTATGTGAACGGGTCGACCGCGAGGAACAAGAGAAACATGGCGTCCGGACGGATAAACGTCTAAGTCTCTACCTCTCTCGGAGGTAGAGACCTCAGGTACCCTGACAATAACAGTGAAAGAAGTTGTTTGTTTTTAAATGCACGCTATTTTGACACCAGATATGAGTGCCAATGTGCACTGGCAGAGGTTGGCAGAGTTCTCGCTGTTGGCCTGACACACCCGCTTGAAGACAAGTAACTGCTATTCAATCTATAACAGTGAAAAAAGTTTTTTGTTTTTAAATGCACGCTATTGTGACACCAGATATGAGTGGCAAAGTGGACTGGCAGAGGTTGGCAGAGCACACTCTGAAGGCCTGACACCCGCTTTAAGGACACTGACTGCTATTAGCTTACAGTGAAAAACTTTTTTTGTTTTTAAAGGCACACTATAGTCACACCAGATATGAGTGGCAAATGCACTTGCTGAGGTTGGCACAGTACACGCTGAAGGCCTGACACCCAGACGCTTGCAGACAACTAACTGCTATTAGCTTACAGTGAAAAACTTTTTTTGTTTTTAAAGGCACACTATAGTGACACCAGATATGAGTGGCAAATGCACTGGCAGAGGTTGGCAGAGTTCTCGCTGTTGGCCTGACACACCCGCTTGAAGACAAGTAACTGCTATTCAATCTATAACAGTGAAAAAGTTTTTTGTTTTTAAATGCACGCTATTGTGACACCAGATATGAGTGGCAAAGTGGACTGGCAGAGGTTGGCAGAGCACACGCTGAAGGCCTGACACCCGCTTTAAGGACACTGACTGCTATTAGCTTACAGTGAAAAACTTTTTTTGTTTTTAAAGGCACACTATAGTCACACCAGATATGAGTGGCAAATGCACTTGCTGAGGTTGGCACAGTACACGCTGAAGGCCGGACACCCAGACGCTTGCAGACAACTAACTGCTATTAGCTTACAGTGAAAAACTGTTTTTGTTTTTAAAGGCACACTATAGTGACACCATATATGAGTGGCAAATGCACTTGCTGAGGTTGGCAGAGTACACGCTGAAGGCCTGACACCCAGACGCTTGCAGACAACTAACTGCTATTAGCTTACAGTGAAAAACTTTTTTTGTTTTTAAAGGCACACTATAGTCACACCAGAAATGAGTGGCAAATGCACTTGCTGAGGTTGGCAGAGTACACGCTGAAGGCCGGACACCCAGACGCTTGCAGACAACTAACTGCTATTAGCTTACAGTGAAAAACTGTTTTTGTTTTTAAAGGCACACTATAGTCACACCAGAAATGAGTGGCAAATGCACTTGCTGAGGTTGGCAGAGTACACGCTGAAGGCCTGACACCCAGACGCTTGCAGACAACTTACTGCTATTAGCTTACAGTGAAAAAGGTTTTTTGTTTTTAAAGGCACACTATAGTCACACCAGATATGAGTGGCAAATGCACTTGCTGAGGTTGGCAGAGTACACGCTGAAGGCCTGACACCCAGACGCTTGCAGACAACTAACTGCTATTAGCTTACAGTGAAAAACTGTTTTTGTTTTTAAAGGCACACTATACACCAGATACGAGTGGCAAATGCACTTGCTGAGGTTGGCAGAGTACACGCTGAAGGCCTGACACCCAGACGCTTGCAGACAACTAACTGCTATTAGCTAACAGTGAAAAAGGTTTTTTGTTTTTAAAGGCACACTATAGTCACACCAGATATGAGTGGCAAAGTGCACTTGCTGAGGTTGGCAGAGTACACGCTGAAGGCCTGACACCCAGACGCTTGCAGACAACTAACTGCTATTAGCTTACAGTGAAAAACTTTTTTGTTTTTAAAGGCACACTATAGTCACACCAGATATGAGTGGCAAAGTGCACTTGCTGAGGATGGCAGAGTACATGCTGAAGGCCTGACACCCAGACGCTTGCAGACAACTAACTGCTATTAGCTTACAGAGACATGGTATAATGAGAAAAATGACTGGGACATAGCAATACCAGGGTACTCTTTATATAGAAAAGACAGGGAAGGCAAGAAAGGGGGAGGGGTGGCCCTGTATGTAAAGGATAGCATAAAATCTAGCCTAATAAAGGTTAGTGAGGCGAACATAGAGTCTGTTTGGGTTACGTTAGAATTTGGTAATCACACAGTAACTCGTGTAGGTGTGATTTATAGGCCCCCAGGACAAATTGAAGAGTTAGATAATATACTAGTTGAAGAAATAGCTAAAATGACAATGAAGGGGGAAGTTATCATCATGGGTGACTTTAATCTTCATGATGTGAATTGGAAAACAAAAATAGCTACTTGTGCCAGGAGCACACATATTCTAAACTCCCTACTGGGATTGTCTCTAAAACAAGTCGTTGAGGAGCCAACTCGTAAAGAGGCCATACTAGATTTAGTTTTAACAAATGGAGATTTGGTATCAGATATTACTGTAGGTGAAAGTTTAGGATCCAGTGATCATCAGTCAGTGTGGTTTAATATAAGAACAGTGACTGAGTCACACCACACAAAAACAAAAGTTTTAGACTTTAGAAAAACAGACTTTTCTAAAATTAGAATATGTGTAAAGGAGTCATTATCAGACTGGAGCAATTTATATGGAGTCCAAAAGAAATGGGATTATTTAAAAGTTGCATTACTGAAGGCAACAGAAAATTGCATTAGGCTTGTCAGTAAAAGCAAAAAATTCAAGAAACCACTGTGGTACTCCGCAGATGTGGCCAAAATAGTAAAAAACAAGAAGTTAGCATTTAGTAATTATAAAAAAACCCAGAGTGAGGAAGACAGAATGACCTATAAGATTAGGCAGAAAGAGGCTAAGCAAGTTATAAGAGCTTCCAAAGCACACACAGAAGAGAAAATAGCACAGTCAGTAAAAAAGGGGGACAAAACTTTTTTTAGATACATAAATGAGAAAAGAAAAGTAAAACAAGGATTAGTTAGATTAAAAACAAAAGAAGGAAGGTATGTAGATGAGGATAAAGGTCTAGCTGACTGCCTCAATGAATATTTTTGTTCGGTATTTACAGATGAAAATGAAGGAAAGGGACCTCAGTTTAAAAAAAAGGATAAATGAGTCATTTATTACACGTGAGTTTACAGAGGAAGAGGTTCTATTTCAACTCTCAAAAGTAAAGACAAATAAGTCAATGGGACCTGATGGAATACACCCAAAGCTATTAAAAGAGCTTAGTGGTGTACTAGCAAAACCATTAACAGATTTATTTAACCAATCATTGATAACAGGAGTAGTCCCAGAAGATTGGAAGTTAGCGAATGTTGTGCCCATTCACAAGAAAGGTAATAGGGAGGAGTCGGGCAACTATAGGCCAGTAAGCCTTACTTCAGTAGTGGGGAAAGTGATGGAAACCATATTAAAGGATAGGATTGTTGAACATCTAAAAACACATGTATTTCAAGATCAGAGGCAACAAGGGTTTACTTCAAGGAGATCATGCTAAACTAATCTTATTGATTTTTTTGATTGGGTAACTAAAATTATAGATCAGGGTGGTGCAGTAGACATTGCTTACCTAGATTTCAGTAAGGCTTTTGACACTGTTGCACATAGAAGGCTTATCAATAAACTACAATCTTTGAGTTTGGATTCCAATATTGCTGAATGGGTAAGGCAGTGGCTGAGCGACAGGCAACAGAGGGTTGTAGTCAATGGAGTATATTCGAAGCTTGGGCTTGTCACCAGTGGGGTACCTCAGGGATCTGTACTTGGACCCATTCTCTTTAATATTTTTATTAGTGATATTGCAGAAGGTCTTGATGGTAAGGATGATATGGATGATACGGATGATACGAAGATACGTAACAGGTTTGATGTTCCAGGAGGGATAAGCCAAATGGCAAATGATTTAGGTAAACTAGAAAAATGGTCAGAGTTGTGGCAACTGACATTTAATGTGGATAAGTGCAAGATAATGCATCTTGGACGTAAAAAACCAAGGGCAGAGTACAGAATATTTGATAGAGTCCTAACCTCAACATCTGAGGAAAGGGATTTAGGGGTGATTATTTCTGAGGACTTAAAGGTAGGCAGACAATGTAATAGAGCAGCAGGAAATGTTAGCAGAATGCTTGGTTGTATAGGGAGAGGTATTAGCAGTAGAAAGAGGGAAGTGCTCATGCCATTGTACAGAACACTGGTGAGACCTCACTTGGAGTACTGTACACAGTACTGGAGACCATATCTTCAGAAGGATATTGATACCTTAGAGAGAGTTCAAAGAAGGGCTACTAAACTGGTTCATGGATTGCAGGATAAAACTTACCAGGAAAGGTTAAAGGATCTTAACATGTATAGCTTGGAGGAAAGACGAGATAGGGGGGATATGATAGAAACATTTAAATACATAAAGGGAATCAACACAGTAAAGGAGGAGACTATATTTAAAAGAAGAAAAACTACCACAACAAGAGGACATAGTCTTAAATTAGAGGGACAAAGGTTTAAAAATAACATCAGGAAGTATTACTTTACTGAGAGGGTAGTGGATGCATGGAATAGCCTTCCAGCTGAAGTGGTAGAGGTTAACACAGTAAAGGAGTTTAAGCATGCGTGGGATAGGCATTAGGCCATCCTAGCTATAAGATAATGCCAGGGACTAATGAAAGTATTTAGAAAACTGGGCAGACTAGATGGGCCGAATGGTTCTTATCTGCCGTCACATTCTATGTTTCTATGTTTCTATGGTGGGGGGTGAGACTGAGGGTGGTGGGGGGGGTTGATGGTGGTCGGGGGTGAGGCTGAGGGTGGTGGGGGGGTGATGGTGGTCGGGGGTGAGGCTGAGGGTGAGCCTGAGTGTGGTGGGGGTGGGGTGATGGGGAGGGAGAGCCTACCTTTCCCTGGTGGTCCAGTGGGCTCCCTGGTGGTCCGGTGGCCACTGCTTCCGGTCTGCAGCTCCGCAGAGCTGCAGACCGTGTAATCTCGCGAGATTTCAGAGCATTGCCGTGGTAACCCGCGGCAACGCTCTGATTGGCCAACTCTCGCGAGTCACATGGTCTGCAGCTCTGCACACTGCGGAGCTGCAGACCAGTGTCTGCGATGGTGGCCGGGCAGCCAGGAGGGGCCTCGCACCCGGCGGCATACCGGCAAGCCGCCGGGCCCCCTCCTGGTGTCAGGTCCTCGGCCTTCTGACCGAGGACCTGACACACTCTGCCAACAGGCGGTTTAGGCGGCCGCGAGGCCCCAGCCAGCGCGAGGCCTTAGGCAGCCGCCTAAACCGCCTAATTAGAGAGCCGCCTCTGTTACAGGGTCAAATATAGTGTGTTACATTTGAAATTGAAACTGGCCAGATTGGTTATGTTGCCTTTGAGACTGTATAGTAGCCCAGGAAATAAATTTACACCCATAATGGCATACCATTTGCAATAGTAGACAACCCAAGGTATTGCAAATGGGGTATGTCCAGTTTTTTTTAGTAGCCATTTGGTCACAAACACTGGCCAAAGTTAGCGTTAGTATTTGTTTGTGTGTGAAAAATGCAAAAAACGCCAATTTTGGCCAGTGTTTGTGACTAAGTGGCTACTAAAAAAGACTGGACATATCCCATTTGCAATACCTTGGGTTGTCTACTATTGCAAATAGTATGCCATCATAGGGGTAATTGTAACGGATCGCCTGGCACCCCGACTGGGTACCTCCGTTAAAGGATGCTCCTAGCGTTTCCTGAGGCCTCCAAGCACTCTAGCCGACACCACAATCACCGAATCAGAGAAGCATATGAATCCTCTCAAGCCTCTGAATGCTGTAGACAGTTGAATAGGAACCATACGAATAGGTTTACACTCCTAGCAGTCAAACTGGAACAGCATACAATAAATCCTCCCCCAATAATGAGACGACACTTCACTTTGAGGGTTAAACAGGAACTCTGGACTGGCACATCCAGCCTGGCTTTTATTACAAGTGTACACATACAGGCCACACCCAGGGGGAGGCATAAAATAACCAATAGTATCACGGGTGCAACCCACACATCCCCTCCCCTTAGTGTGACACATAATCCCATTATTCATACAGTTTAACATGTACTTTTTACACAATATTTGTAACTTCTAAAATATACATGTCAAAAACATAAAACATACATTTTCTTACTCAGCATACTTCAATTAGGAACACTCTCAAAAATCGTTCAAATCCCTCCAGTAGATCAAAAGTTACCCGGAAGTTCTTTTATGACCGACCGCAAGCACATTTTCTTGCCCAAAACAGTTCCATGGATTTGGGCTGTGCGGTCGGTCAGTTTCCTGCATAAAAACGGCTAAGTCCCGTTCGAAGTGTTGCCTGTACTTCGACTTTAGTCGAAGTGTCGAAGTGGAGGGGATGGTAAGGGTCGGCGGTGTTCGAAGTTAAAATGGCCGCCACCACGTAGTCCTTTGTCCGATGCCGGCCACTTCGACAGCTTCGACAGCTTCGACAACTTCGACAACTTCAACAGCTTCGACAGTTTCGACTGTGTCCGAAGTGCCATATACAAAAGTACCAATCTTTCCCCAAAGTATTTAAAGGGCTAGGGACAGTATTATACAATCCACATGCCCAAAAGTAGTTCTTAAAGGGTCAGTACATTATGGTAGCAGTCCATAAGCCCCAATTCAGTCCCTTACAGGGCAATATCTCCCAGGGACCATAATCACTGGGCAGGAGGCTAGCAACCAGGCTTCTCCAGTTCTCAGTGGCGAGGTTGGTTCCGCCACAGTAATTTTCATTCTTGGGCTACCATAGGGTCATAAAAGGCAATGTAAGCAATCTGGCGAATTTTAATGTGAAAAAAATTAAACACAAGCCTTATATTTGACACTGTAATTTTTGAAAACACCATAAAACCTGTACATGAGGGGTACTGTTGTACTCAGGAGACTTCGCTGAACACAAATATTTCTGTTTCAAAACAGTAAAAAGTATTGCAGCAATAATATCGTCCGTGTAAGTGCGGTTTGTGTGTGAAAAATGCAAAAAACTTCCCTTTTACTGGCGATATCATCGTTGTAATACATTTTACTGTTTTGAAACACTAATATTTGTGTTCAGCGAAGTCTCCCGAGTATAACAATACCCCTTATGTATAGTGATGTCGCGAACACGAAATTTTCGGGAACTTCCGCAAATGTTCGCGAACGGGCGAACCGCGCGAACCGCCATAGACTTCAATGGGCAGGCGAATTTTAAAAGACACAGGGACTCTTTCTGGCCATCAATAGTGATGGAAAAGTTGTTTCAAGGGGACTAACACCTGGACTGTGGCATGCCGGAGGGGGTTCCATGGCAAAACTCCCATGGAAAATTACTTAGTTGATGCAGAGTCTGGTTTTAATCCATAAAGGGCATAAATCACCTAACATTCCTAAATTGTTTGGAATAACGTGCTTTAAAACATCAGGTATGATGTTGTATCGATCAGGTAGTGTAAGGGTTACGCCCGCTTCACAGTGACAGACCAAACTCCCCGCTTAACGCACCGCAAACAACCGCAAACAGTCCATTTACACAACCGCAAACTCCCCATTTGCACGTTTTAGTGCAAACTAGTCTAACTACTAATATAGTTGAAACATGCTACTTTTATTCATGCCAGACAACCATGCAGGCCAGACTAACAAACATGCCAGGGCCAATCATAGTTAACCACCTCAGATAGTAACATGGCTCCCTCTATATACAGAGTAAACATGGCTCCCTCTATATACAGAGTAACATGGCTCCCTCTATATACCGTGTAAACATGGCTCCCCTCTATATACAGTGTAAACATGGCTCCCTCTATATACAGTGTAACATGGCTCCCCTCTATATACAGAGTAACATGGCTCCCTCTATATACAGTGTAAACATGGCTCCTCTCTATATACCGTGTAACATGGCTCCCCTCTATATACAGTGTAAACACAGCCCCAATTCAGTCCCTTACAGGGCAATATCTCCCAGGGACCATAATCACTGGGCAGGAGGCTAGCAACCAGGCTTCTCCAGTTCTCAGTGGCGAGGTTGGTTCCGCCACAGTAATTTTCATTCTTGGGCTACCATAGGGTCATAAAAGGCAATGTGAGCAATCTGGCGAATTTTAATGTGAAAAAAATGAAACACAAGCCTTATATTTGACACTGTAATTTTTGAAAACACCATAAAACCTGTACATGAGGGGTACTGTTGTACTCAGGAGACTTCGCTGAACACAAATATTTCTGTTTCAAAACAGTAAAAAGTATTGCAGCAATAATATCGTCCGTGTAAGTGCGGTTTGTGCGTGAAAAATGCAAAAAACTTCCCTTTTACTGGCGATATCATCGTTGTAATACATTTTACTGTTTTGAAACACTAATATTTGTGTTCAGCGAAGTCTCCCGAGTAAAACAGTACCCCCCATGTACAGGTTTTATGGTGTCTTGGAAAGTTATAGGGTTAAATATAGAGCTAGCAAATTAAATTCCCTATACTTTCGGCATGGGTTGACAGGCAGATCCCGCTAATTGTAATTAATTAGGATACCTAATTATGTAAAAATATTACATAAATATATGTGTAGAATTAATATATGTGTATATATACATATGTGTATATATACGTATATATATATATATATATATAATTTTTTAAAATATTTTTATTTATATATAGGTATATATATAGTGATATATACGTATATATTTATGTATATAGATATATATATTATTTTGTTCTACGTGTATTTTGACATAAATATATATATATTAATATCACAATACAGTTAGAACGAAATAAAACACATCTATATATTTAATATTTTATTTTTAATTATTTTGTTTTATTTAATTTTTTTACGTATTTACATATTTTTTTATATTATATATAAATATATATATAACAATAATTATATATATATAATAATCAGTATCAGTCTACGTGTAATTTGATATGAATATATATATATATATATATATATATATAATTATATATATATTAATATTAAAATACACCTAGACAGTGTATGTGTGTGTGTGTATATGTGTATATATATATACTTAGATCATATATATATAATATATATATATATATATATATATATATATGATCTAAGTATATATATATATATTTTTTTACACTTATTTTAACTTATTTTAATTTGATTTCCAGCCAGCAGGGGGACTAACTGTCATTACAGTTAGTTCCCCTGCTGGCATTGCTGCAGCCAGCTATCCCGGCCATGTGATTGTTAGGTCCTCGCAAGGACCTCACTCTCACATGGCCCGCGGGGGCTGAAGAGGACGGAGGTGCCGCGGGGGGCTCCCTGGGAGTCCCCCCAACTGCGATCGCCGGCGACCGGGTAAGTAACAAAAAAACGGAGGGCGTACAATTACGCCCTGCGGCGTTTAGAGCCGCCTTAAAAAGGACGTAATTGTACGCCCTCCGGTCTTAAGGGGTTAACATTCATATTTACACTGCCTAAATATTTTTTTTAAATCATCACTATTTAGTAGAAATACCCCCAAATTAAAACATGAACGCATATTATTATGCATTTTTCATTGTGGATATATCTAAAAGCAGATTTCAAAAGCTGCAGTTCGATTGTTTGCTGCCTTTGCAAACCCTTCCCTTTTAACCCAGCCTAGATTTTCTGCGTCTGTACAAAGACAGACTTCCTAATGCAGCTTAATCAGAAGTCTTTGCAAGGCAGGTGCTCTAAGCAAATGCTGCTACTTGAGTTCAGCTCCACTGAGCTAACCAAGCAGGAAGTAACATGATTGGTTGTCAGATTTGTAGTCTGGGGATGTAACACTTTCTGTTGAAATCTGCACTTTTTGTGAAAATGAAAAGAAGGGACACACTTTTCACACATATATCACTTGGGAAATCAAGAGTACTTTAGGTGTTTACAGTGTTCCTTTAATAAGTCTTTGTTCGTATATTTGCATTTCTACAATATGAAGAAAAAAGCATTACCCTTTGTAGGTGGATATGAGTAACCACTGTTGGGTCTCATTGTTGCTAAACTACAGCTGTCAAGCAGAGAATTCCTGCATATTTTAATATGAGAACAGCTGGGGGGCAAGATTGGATACCACTGTTCTAAATTGTGGTTAGACTGCAGGAAAACAAGTTGCATTAGTATTCAATGCAAAAAATGGAATATGACATTAACTACGAAGAATCGTATTTTAACATTCTATGCAGAACCTCATCCAGGTAAAATAAGAATATTTCTCAGGAGACAAAGGAGAAATACAATTTTGTTTTCCATCTGACTCCTTTGTAGACAGATGAAAATGCTGTAAAACAATTGAGATGTGCTATGAGATGGTTATTATAGTTAATATATAACCAGGAGGCATTTCGTACTGTAAAAAAAAAAAAAAAAGTTTGTGTAAATTGGGGATTAGCAAGTTTGTGGGTCTGTGTGTTAAGCTGCTTGTTTAGATATACATAACCGGTTTCAACCTGCAAGAACTCAGGAAATATGTTTTTGGGAACTGCTAGATGTTAATTGTAGATTATGCTAACGCAGTGTACCTATCATTTTAATTTTATTAAGGACAGGAGGCGAATATTTTGCACTAAACTCTCTTTACTAAACTTCAGCAGCACAGATTTAACAATAAAGTTTAGTGAAAAATCATATTGTAACAGGGTATAAAAGGCCCCTCCCCCTTGAGCACTTCCTTTTTCTTTGATGCGATAAAACAAGACATACATCCTTAGCCCCTTAAGGACCGCGTACTATTCTGTCTTTGGGCACCAGGCTCTAAACGCATAGTACGTCCCCACCATCAAGGACACTTACCTGCAATCCCACGATGGTGATCGCAATGGGGGGACTTACCTGGCATCCCAGGCAGTCCCCCTGCTGCCGATCCGGCCCTCCTGGGCTTTGTGATCGCGAGGTCCTTGGAGGACCTCATGATCACATGGACGGAATAGCCATCCATAGCAGTGCCAGCAGGGGGAGTGCCTGGAATGAGAGGTAGTCATATATATTATATAAAATAAATATATAAATACACCCTGTTCCAAATGATTATGCTAATTTTATTTAATAACCCCTTAAGGACCAAACTTCTGGATTAAAAGGGAATCATGACATGTCACACATGTCATGCCTAAAACAATACCGGGGTACGCTACCCATGATGGGGACACCCTGGTGAATCACTCGATGCCAAACTCGAGTGTTTCCCGCAATCGAGAACCCATGGTGGCAGGCCGCGGCCTGCGGTGGACAAAGCTGGGGGGGGACGGCCGCTCCCCTCGCCCCTACGCCGGAGGCTCCAAACCACGGACTACCCGCTCCCCTCCCTCAGGACCGGTGGGGGTGATGCCGGTCCAACCTCTCCAGGCAGCGCATCCTCACAGGCAACCCCTAGCCAAGCAGGCCCATACAATGGAGGATGCCGCATGCAGAAACTACTATTGCCTCGAATGGCACCCCACTCTAAACCAAGCTGGATGCCATATTCAACGCCTTCTGGGCGCACCTGGCTAATAAAGAGCGGCATACCAAAGCCCCAGTGCACTCACCTGATGAAAAACCAGCATCTCTCCACCACAGACGCACGGGCCTCCACCCAAAGGGACCTAAAAGATGGCGCCGAAAGCGAAGACTCCCCCTGCTGGCACACAAACAGGCGGGAAAGCGCCACGCAGTAAAGCCAGCTCAAAGTGGCCTACAAACACCCCCCAGACCCGGCATGAAGCCGCGAACTGCAAAGCAGACAACAACAGACAAGCCTGCTTCAAAGCTCCGAACCCGCTCAACAACACGGAGAGCCCCAGAATACCGGAGAGAAACTCTACTTACCCACTTCATCAGAACGGGCCTCTACAGTAACAGGCGGGCGAGACGGTCACTGGAGCTCCTTACTCTGCGCCTTGCTGTGCCACGGCAGGAATTCCAAATATACCAGACACCCTTCTATGCGCTGGGCATAGGATGAAAGAGAACTCACGGGAAACATGCCGAAAGCCTCTGTTATAATGGACGCTATACATACCACACTACAGCCTCCCCAACAGAGACTAACCAACGACATAGCTCCCAAAAGTTTTATTCTATTCTGTTTGATCGCTTGCACCTGTTTAACATCCTGTTAATAGGTTTATCAGATATGTATAGTGCCTCACTACACGCATCAGGCATCCCCACTTTTCACCTGTTGCCTATTAACCTTAAAATGACAAGCCTGCCTGCCTGGCAAATTTCATGATTATTTTTCCTCATAGACACTCGAGACTTACAAGCATACATCACACAAACGTTATCGCATAGCCACACACATAGTAATAGCACAATGTGACCACCATGTATAATTGTACCCATAGGTCAAACTTGATTAATCGATGTTCAAGCTACTTCACTAACCATGTGCAAAAAACATATGTGCAGCATATGTTAAAACATATGTACAGCAAAAAACATATGTGAGGAAGGCTGAACTTGATGGACGCAAGTCTCTTTTCAGCTATGTAACTATGTAACTATGTGTGCGACTATCTCACTCGTATTCAAACCTTACTAAAAAATGTGCCGATTCATCGAAATGGAACAAATCAATAGTTTAAAGAGTTTTATATAACATGTAACATGTTTCATTATGTATTTTATGCATTCCTGCATCTGCTCACTGCGACAGTGCAGGAAGATCTGTTAACATATGCACAACAAAAATAAAGAATTTAATAATAAAAAAAAAACCTTCTATTCGGCCACCACTAACCAATGCTCACAAGCAGAAATGGCTGCGTTGGGCAGAATTGGTGGACGGCCACCCTGTTCCAACAAGGCTGTGACATCAGCAAGGCGGTGGTGGAGTCATATTTTGGGCCGGAATCATGGGAAGAGAGATGGTCGGCCCCTTTAGGGTTCCCAAAGGTGTAAAGATGACCTCTGCAAAGTATGTGGAGTTTCTGACTGAACACTTTCTTCCCGGTACAGAAGGAAGAACTATGCTTTCCGTAATAAAATCATCTTCATGCATGACAATGCACCATCTCATGCTGCAAAGAATAACTCTGCATCAATGGCTGCTATGGGGATAAAAGGAGAGAAAGTCATGGTGTGGCCTCCATCCTCCCTGACCTCAATTATATTGAGAACCTTTGGAGCATCGTCAAGCAAAAGATATATGAGGGTGGGAGGCAGTTTACATCCAAACAACAGCTCTGGGAGGCTATTCTGACATCTTGCAAACAAATTCAAGCAGAAACTGTCCAAAAACTCACAAGTTTAATGGATGCAAGACTTGTGAAACTGCTATCAAATAAGGGGTCCTATGTTAAAATGTAACATGACCTGTTAAAATGTTTAAAAAGTTAAAATGTTGTTATAAGTTTGATTGAAAGAGCTTTTGATTTCAGTAAATATGCTGCAAACACAACAAATGACAATGTTCAGTTCTTTACAACCTATAAAGTGAAACTTACTGTGCATAATAATTTGTAACAGTGCATTGTAAGTTTTTTATGTTTAAAAAAAATACTGTTATTAGGAGGTTTGTTCAATAAAATTTGAATTGTACTCTTAATACAGGGTGTATGTTAAAAATTAAAAAAATAACAATAAAACATAAATAATTAAAAATATATATGTAATTTTGTTCTAACTGTATGTTGATATTAATATCTATCTATCTATCTATCTATATATATATATATATATATATATATATATATATAGATAGATAGATAGATAGATAGATATTAATATCAACATACAGTTAGAACAAAATTACATATATATTTTTAATATATATATAGATATATAGATATATTTTTAATATATATATATATAGATATCAAAATACACTTAGAATGAAAGATATATATCTATATAGATAAATATATGTATATAATACTATATATATATATATATATATATATATATATATATATACACACACCTATATATAAATAAAAATAATAAAAAAAAAAAAAATATATATATATATATATATATGATAATTATTATTATTATTATTTTGTTAATTCTACATATATATTTAGGGAATATTTTTACATTATTAAGTCATTTTATTAATTACAATTTGCTGAACTTGCCTGATAACCCAGGCAGCAAGTCCAGAGAATTTAATTTGCTTGCACTATATTTAACCCTGTAACTTTCCAAAACACCATAAAACCTGTACATGAGGGGTACTGTTATACTCAGGAGACTTCGCTGAACACAAATATTAGTGTTTCAAAACAGTAAAATGTATGACAATGATGATATCATCAGTGAAAGTGACATTTTTAGCATTTTTCACACACAAACGGCACTTACACTGACGATATAATTGTTGTGATACATTTTACGGTTTTGAAACACTAATATTTGTGTTCAGCAAAGTCTCCTGAGTATAACAATACCCCTTATGTATAGTGATGTCGCGAACACAAAATTTTCGGGAACTTCCGCAAATGTTCGCGAACGGGCGAACCGCGCGAACCGCCATAGACTTCAATGGGCAGGCGAATTTTAAAAGACACAGGGACTCTTTCTGGCCATCAATAGTGATGGAAAAGTTGTTTCAAGGGGACTAACACCTGGACTGTGGCATGCCGGAGGGGGTTCCATGGCAAAACTCCCATGGAAAATTACTTAGTTGATGCAGAGTCTGGTTTTAATCCATAAAGGGCATAAATCACCTAACATTCCTAAATTGTTTGGAATAACGTGCTTTAAAACATCAGGTATGATGTTGTATCGATCAGGTAGTGTAAGGGTTACGCCCGCTTCACAGTGACAGACCAAACTCCCCGCTTAACGCACCGCAAACAACCGCAAACAGTCCATTTACACAACCGCAAACTCCCCATTTGCACGTTTTAGTGCAAACTAGTCTAACTACTAATATAGTTGAAACATGCTACTTTTATTCATGCCAGACAACCATGCAGGCCAGACTAACAAACATGCCAGGGCCAATCATAGTTAACCACCTCAGATAGTAACATGGCTCCCTCTATATACAGAGTAAACATGGCTCCCTCTATATACAGAGTAACATGGCTCCCTCTATATACCGTGTAAACATGGCTCCCCTCTATATACAGTGTAAACATGGCTCCCTCTATATACAGTGTAACATGGCTCCCCTCTATATACAGAGTAACATGGCTCCCTCTATATACAGTGTAAACATGGCTCCTCTCTATATACCGTGTAACATGGCTCCCCTCTATATACAGTGTAAACACGGCTCCTCTCTATATACAGAGTAACATGGTTCCCTCTATATACAGTGTAAACATGGCTCCTCTCTATATACAGAGTAACATGGCTTCCCTCTATATACCGTGTAAACATGGCTCCCTCTATATACAAAATAGCATGGCTCCCTCTATATACAGAGTAACATGGCTCCCCTCTATATACAGTGTAAACATGGCTCCTCTCTATATACAGAGTAACATGGCTCCCCTCTATATACAGTCTAAACACGGCTCCTCTCTATATACAGAGTAACATGGCTCCCTCTATATACAGTGTAAACATGGCTCCTCTCTATATACCGTGTAACATGGCTCCCCTCTATATACATTGTAAACACGGCTCCTCTCTATATACAGAGTAACATGGTTCCCTCTATATACAGTGTAAACATGGCTCCTCTCTATATACAGAGTAACATGGCTTCCCTCTATATACAGTGTAACATGGCTCCCTCTATATACAGAGTAACATGGATCCCTCTATATACAGTGTAAACATGGCTCCTCTCTATATACCGTGTAACATGGCTCCCCTCTATATACAGTGTAAACACGGCTCCTCTCTATATACAGAGTAACATGGTTCCCTCTATATACAGTGTAAACATGGCTCCTCTCTATATACAGAGTAACATGGCTTCCCTCTATATACCGTGTAAACATGGCTCCCTCTATATACAAAATAACATGGCTCCCTCTATATACAGAGTAACATGGCTCCCCTCTATATACAGTGTAAACATGGCTCCTCTCTATATACAGAGTAACATGGCTCCCCTCTATATACAGTCTAAACACGGCTCCTCTCTATATACAGAGTAACATGGCTCCCTCTATATACAGTGTAAACATGGCTCCTCTCTATATACCGTGTAACATGGCTCCCCTCTATATACATTGTAAACACGGCTCCTCTCTATATACAGAGTAACATGGTTCCCTCTATATACAGTGTAAACATGGCTCCTCTCTATATACAGAGTAACATGGCTTCCCTCTATATACAGTGTAACATGGCTCCCTCTATATACAGAGTAACATGGCTCCTTCTATATACAGTGTAACATGGCTCCCCTCTATATACAGAGTAACATGGATCCCTCTATATACAGTGTAAACATGGCTCCTCTCTATATACAGAGTAACATGGCTCCCCTCTATACAGGGGCGTACCTGGAGCATTTGGCACCCGGGGCGGATCCTTTATTTGGCACCCCCCTCCCCAACTTTGAAATGTAAAAAACAGTTGCAATTTTTTTTTAAATATATGTTTATGCAGTGTGTGTATAGTGTGTACGGTGTGTGTATATTGTGTGTATAGTGTGTGTGTATAGTGTGTGTATAGTGTGTGCAGTGTGTGTATAGCGTGTGCAGTGTGTGTATAGCGTGTGCAGTGTGTGCATAGTGTATGATGTGTGTGTATAGTTTGGGTGTATAGTGTGTATGCAGTGTGTGTAGTGCATGTCGTGTGTGTAGTGTGTGTATATTGTGTGCAGTGTGTATGCAGTGCGTGTAGTGTGTGTGTATAGTGTGTGCATAGTGTATGCAGTGTGTGCATAGTGTGTACAGTGTGTGTGTATATTGTGTGTATAGTGTGTGTATAGTGTGTGTATAGTGTGCGCAGTGTGTGTATAGTGTGTGCAGTGTGTATAGTGTGTATAGTGTGTGCAGTGTGTATGCAGTGTGTGTATTGTGTGTGTATAGTGTGTGCATAGTGTATGCAGTGTGTGCATAGTGTGTACAGTGTGTGTATAGTGTGTACAGTGTGTGTGTATATCGTGTGTGTAGTGTGTGTATAGTGTGTGCAGTGTGTGTATGCAGTGTGTGTATAGTGTGTATGCAGTGTGTGTATAGTGTGTGGAGTGTGTGTATAGTGTATGCAGTGTGTGCAGTGTGTATGCAGTGTGTGTAGAGTGTGTATAGTGTACGCAGTGTGTGTGCAGTGTGTGCATAGTGTGTGCAGTGTATGTATAGAGTGTGCAGTGTGTGCATAGTGTGTGCAGTGTGTAGTGTGTGCATAGTGTGTGCAGTGTGTGTAGTGTGTGCATAGTGTATGCAGTGTGTGCATAGTGTGTACAGTGTGTGTATAGTGTGTACAGTGTGTGTGTATATTGTGTGTATAGTGTGTGTATAGTGTGTGTATAGTGTGTGCAGTGTGTATGCAGTGTGTGTAGTGTGTGCATAGTGTATGCAGTGTGTGCATAGTGTATGCAGTGTGTGCATAGTGTGTACAGTGTGTGTATAGTGTGTACAGTGTGTGTGTATATTGTGTGTATAGTGTGTGTATAGTGTGTGCAGTGTGTATAGTGTGTATGCAGTGTGTGTATAGTGTGTATGCGGTGTGTATAGGGTGTATGCAGTGTGTATAGGGTGTATGCAGTGTGTGTATTGTGTGTGCAGTGTGTATAGTTAGTGCAGTGTGTGTAGTGTGTATGCAGTGTGTGTAGAGTGTGTATAGTGTATGCAGTGTGTGCAGTGTATGTATAGAGTGTGCAGTGTGTGTGTATAGAGTGTGCAGTGTGTGCATAGTGTGTGCATAGTGTGTGCAGTGTGTGTGCAGTGTGTATGCAGTGTGTGTAGTGTGTGTGTATAGTGTGTGCATAGTGTATACAGTGTGTGTAGTGTGTGTGTATAGTGTGTGCATAGTGTATACAGTGTGTGCATAGTGTGTACAGTGTGTGTAGTGTGTATATTGTGTGCTGTGTGTATGCAGTGTGTGTAGTGTGTGTATAGTGTGTGCAGTGTGTGTATAGTGTGTATGCAGTGTGTGTCCCCAAGCCCCTAGTCACACAACCAAATAAAAAAGCCCCTACCTACCCCCCTCACCCTAAAAAATAGTGAGGGGGGAATAAAATTACTACCCTGTAAAGTAAAATTCAACTTACTATTCAACGTTTTCTTTTTTCTAAAATCTTCATTTTTCAGCCCCAAAACGGGCCAAATAAAAAGCCATCATACCCGTCGAACTTAAAAATAAAATAAAAAACCCGAGCGCAAAAAAAAATTAATCCATCTTCACCCATGGAGGGCTCCGTGTCAGTGTTTATCAGGGATCCTTAGGATACGTGTCAATCCATATCTGCCAAGTGACCCTATGTAGGGGGAACAGTCCCTATTCTGCTCTGTGTCAGTGTCTGGAGGGAGTATCTGCAGTAACACAGGGTGTCTGGAGGGAGTATCTGCAGTAACGCAGGGTGTCTGGAGGGAGTATCTGCTTGTAACATTTATATGCACAAAAAAATAAATAAATAAATAAATAATTGAAAAAAAAATGGTTGCAGCTTCCGAATTAATCTAAAATGGATGTTGTCCAGTAGGTGGGAGGGTGTGCTGCTGATTGGCTGTAATGTGTCTGCTGACTATGAGGTACAGGGTCAAAGTTTACTCAATGATGATGAATAGGGGGCGACCAAACTCCGCATGTGTTCACCCGCGGTGGCGGACGCGAACATGCTATGTTCGCCAGGAACTATTCGCCAGCGAACAGTTCGGTACATCACTACTCATGTACAGGTTTTATGGTGTTTTAAAAAGTTGCAGAGTCAAATATAAGGCTTGTGTTTCAGTATTTTCACATTGAAATTCACCAGATTGGTTACATTGCCTTTGATACCGTATGTTAGCCCAGGAATGAGAATTACCCCCATGATGGCATACCATTTGCAAAAGTAGACAACCCAAGGTATGGCAAATGGGTATGTCCAGTCTTTTTTAGTAGCCAGAAGGTTTTAAAATGTTTAGATACGGTGTGTGTTTCTAGTCCTTTCTTGATGTTGCGGATATGTTCAGCAATCCTCGTATGTGCGCATCTTATTGTTCTGCCAATATAGATAAGGTTACAGGGGCATCTTAAAACATATATAATATTTTTTAAGAAGCACGTCAGTTGATCTTTGATTTTATATATTTTGTTTATATGTTCTTCCAAGTTAATGATGTGTCATTTTTTACTACATGTTTCTTGACATGCGAGGCAAGTCCTGCAACCATAGAATCCTACGCTTTTATGTAAAATGTTTCTAGGATTTGTAGTTCTGAAGCTGCTTTTTACTAGTGTGTGTTTTTTAAGGTTATGCAACCTCTATAGACTATTTTTAGTTTTGAAGGTAATGTTATATTGGCAGAACAATAAGATGCCTATATACGAGGATTGCTGAACATATACGCAACATCAAGAAGGGACTAGAAACACACACCGTATCTAAACATTTTAAAACCCATTATAATCAGGACCTTAAGCACCTTTTCTTTTGTGCAATTAAACAAGTCAAAAAAGATTGGAGGGGAGGTGACTTCAATACAAAAATAGGGATGGAGGAAATGCAGTTTGCACCCTGTTCCAAATTATTATGCAAATTATATTTTTCTCATTTACCTAAATAATTGATGTAAATAACAGTCAGCATAATTCTCATGTTATCAATTATTAAGAATACAATTCAAATTTTATTGAACAAACCTCCTAATGATAACAGTATTTTTTTTAAACATAAAAAACTTACAATGCACTGTTCCAAATTATTATGCACAGTAAGTTTCAAAACACTTTATAGGTTGTAAAGAACTGAAAATTGTCATTTGTTGTGTTTGCAGCATATTTACTGAAATCAAAAGCTATTCCAATCAAACTTCTAACAACATTTTAACTTTTTAAACATTTTAACAGGTCACGTTACATTTTAACATAGTACTCCTTATTTGATAGCAGCTTCACAAGTCTTGCATCCATTGAACTTGTGAGTTTTTGGACAGTTTCTGTTTGAATTTGTTTGCAAGATGTCAGAATAGCCTCCCAGAGCTGCTGTTTGGATGTAAACTGCCTCCCACCATCATATATCTTTTGCTTGAGCATGCTCCAAAGGTTCTCAATATAATTGAGGTCAAGGGAGGATGGAGGCCACACCATGACTTTATCTCCCTTTATCCCCATAGCAGCCATTGATGCAGAGTTATTCTTTGCAGCATGAGATGGTGCATTGTCATGCATGAAGATGATTTTATTACGGAAAGCATAGTTCTTCCTTCTGTACCAGGGAAAAAAGTGGTCAGACAGAAACTCCACATACTTTGCAGAGGTCATCTTTACACCTTCGGGGACCCTAAAGGGGCCGACCAGCTCTCTTCCCATGATTCTGGCCCAAAACATGACTCCACCACCGCCTTGCTGACGTTGCAGCCTTGTTGGAACAGGGTGGCTGTCCACCAATCATCCACGACTCCATCCATCTGCACCATCCAGGGTTGCACGGCATTCATCAGTGAAAAGGACTGTTTGAAAATTAGTATTCATGTATTTTTCTGCCCAATGCAGCCATTTCTGCTTGTGAGCATTGGTTAGTGGTGGCCGAATAGAAGGTTTATGCACAGTTGCAAGACTCTGGAGGACTCTGCACCTTGATGTCCGAGGGACTCCAGAGGCACCAGCAGCTTCAAATATCTGTTTGCTGCTATGTAATGGTATTTTAGCAGCTGCTGTCTTGATCTGATGCACGGATCTGGCAGAAATCTTCCTCAATGTGCCTTTATCTGCACAAACTCATCTGTGCTCTGAATCAGCCACAAATCTCTTAATAGTGCTATGATCACGCTTAAGTTTTCGTGAAATAGCTAATGTTTTCATACCTCGTCCAAGGCATTGAACTATTTCACTCTTTTCGGCAGCAGAGATATTCTTTTTCATCCCCATATTGCAGGAAAATGGTGCTCTGCTTAATAATGTGGAACACCCTCCTTTAGTAGTTTTTCCTTAAATTGGGCTCACCTGGCAATCTAATTATAACAGGTGTCCGAGATTGTTTTCAGTGATCAAAAGAGCCCTGAGACACAATGCCATCCATGAGTTAAACTGAAAAACAAAATATTTAATCTTTGTGACACTTAAATAGAATTTGCATAATCATTTGGCACAGGGTGTGTATTCAATTTTAATACCCTGTTACCCCATTGGCTCAACCTAGATTTTGAACTATGTCATTTTTAAAAATAATTTCTCCTTTTTTTTAACATAATTTAAAAAATTAAAAAATATATATTTTTTGTAATTTTAAAACATTTTTATAAATATTTCTTAATTTTAAAATAATATCCCACAAACATAGCATACACTAATATCCTAATCTATGGGCTACACCAAAATTTCGAATTTATACCATATTTTAAACATAATGCTTTTTACATTATACCCAATTTATTTTTTACTCCATTTATTTTTTACCCCATTTTTAGATTCCCCCATATGTGTTAAAAAACGATTGTTGTTCTTAAACTTAGATCTTCTGTTTCTAACATATAGCATGGGTTGTCTTTTTTATTAAAATACATTCACTAATTGCATATTCACTATGCACTTTATTTTATCATATTCAATCTTATCTGTCACATTTGAAACTTGTTATTAATTTACCTTTTTCTAGTAGATTGGATTGGTACTATTTATTATTTTATTGGACTCAGACTCATATTATCAAAGGTTGGAACGCATATTGCGCTCCATTTCCGAAACCCTGATATAAATTACATTATTATAAGCGCTGGAACGCATCTTGTGTTCTATCGGGACAAAGACGCAAGTTCTTTACGTCATCACGCACTGAAACGCAGCCCAATGACGCAAACAGGAAATAACATCGGCGGTAGCACCAACTCGTGGAACGCAAATTGTGTTCCAACATACAAAAATGCCCATGAATTACGAATCTTAAATACTTGGAAAATACCTATCCAAATGAGGAAGCCGAATTTGGACAAACGGATTGGATATTTGGAATACTTACTATTTATTATTTATTTTCCATACCATATTGGGTTTTTAATTTTATTAGAAAATAAAAACTGCTGACTATAGTAGTAAACAGAAAAGAGGGAGTCAGACTATCAGACGAAAGCTCTAAAACTGGAAAGGTATAGGGATTCACCAAGAACCTATAAGAAAATGTAGATTGTAGATACTATACAAGACAGTAGCCGTTATCCAGGAGCTTACATAGTAGAATAAATGAGGTAAAATTAAAGTATTTTGATAAAAATTAAATTAAAATAGAACTGAAGAATGGAATGAATAGTCTAAAATTATAGGTTACGTGACGTCCTTAAGTGTGCTTAATATGGACTAACCATTAGATGTCTAATATAACTGAATAGTGGGACACAAGTAAATAGATAAAAATATATAAAGAAAATAGGATAAATTGTAACCTTACTGCTCAATTGTAAAAGTTAAAATCAAAATAAGTAGCAGTTAAAGGATACAGTAACCAGATGGTTTTAAATGTTCACAAAGTATCCACAATCATCTATTCAAATAAATAGTATATGAAAAAAAAAGTGAACAAACTCAGTACAAAAACTGGTTTGTATTAGGCAATATATATATATATATATATATATATATATATATATATATATATATATATATATCGCTGGAAACAACTGTAGGTGTCAAAGTATTATTTATTATAAATTGTTAAAAATCGAAAATTCAGAAAATGGAGTATGTATCATGTGACAAACCTAGCCACTTCTGACTTATATGCAGCGTAGGTTGTCCATAGGCAGAATGTATACTGCACGTCGTTACCTGTGATAATGCTATGTACAGCCGTTCGCCGTACGAATGTGGGCTCCCCAGATAGACCACACCTTCACCAGTCGGGTGGCACCAAGTAACCGAGTACACCCCGGTTGCCATCGGTATTTCAAGGCTCTCCTAGATGGCCGCCGATCGGCTACCGACCATGCGGCGGTCGGCCATCTTGGATCCTTTGTCCTTGCAGCGGTGTTCGGTCGTCGAGAGCCTGGAACGGAAAACGGCTACTCGATGATTGAACACCGCTGGACTTTCAGAGCGTTCGGGAGCCCCGCGTTCGGTGCATTCTGTGTCCTGTACTTATTCGGTACTTTCAAACCCACTTTAATGTTTTATTGTATTATGTGCGGCGTTCGGTCAATTCAGCTGGGATCGAAGCGGTATTCTCACAAAGTGTGCGCTCCGACCCCAGCTATCTACCGAAAGTTCAATTATTATAAAGTACCGAATATTGTGTGAATTGTGTATTTTAATGTCAATTGTCGGTTTTGCTGCACGAGGAGATAATCCACTTAAGCGTCCATTTTAGTGGGAGTATCCTTCTCGTGCAGCAATGCCTGTTGGGAAGGTCACAGTGCAGGTCGGGAGAAATCCCCTGGAATTACTGTCTGGAAGCCCCTTGCATGGGAAACTGTATAAATATACTGCCTGTGAATAAACCGAGTTAGTTGACTCCCAAACTGTGTTTCGTCCGGTTATTGGGAGGATGGGGAATATTGCCGTGCTTTCTATCTTGACTGTGGATTTCCTGAGGATACCAACGGATACCGTGGACTAATATACTGCGTTCCGTTACAACTGGTGGCAAGCGACGGGATCCGAACCTTACAGCCGAAAAACGGAGTTCGTGTAACTGGAACTACCGAACGAGGAAAGCAAAGGCAATTCGTATGGAGATTGATTATACCATACTGAAGCGACAGACGTTAAAGGAACTACTAGAAGCCAGAGGGAAAGTAGCCAGCAGCAAAAACAAGGCGACAATCATTGCCGAGCTGATGGAGGGAGACCAAGCCCGCAGCGCTACCCCCCCGGTAGTTATGGAGGAAACGCTCTATGAAAGAGAAATGAGGACCAGGCTAGCGTTTTTGCCGCAACCGATATCAGATGCCATGTTAAATATGGTAATGGCAAATGTGCAGGAATATGTTATGGCACACAGCCCGCAACACACCCTGGCTCGAACCGAGTCAAACACAGGGTCCCTCTACAACCCAGTAAAGCCCAAGATCCCGTACCAGGCCTTCAGGGCTTTTTGCGAGGAAAAGGACGAGATAGACGGGTACTTGCAGGACTTTGAAAGACTGTGTGATCTGCATGAGCTAGAACGGTCCGTATGGGTGCAACTGCTAGCAAGCAAACTAGCAGGTCGGGCAGCCGAAGCGTACCGGGCTGTACCCAGTGAGGACAGCAAAGATTATGCCAAAGTAAAACGCGCAATCTTGGAGAGGTATGCCATTACCCCAGAGGCATACCGGCGCAAGTTCCGTCACTTACGCAAACCAGAGCGAGATTCGCACGCAGAATGGGCACACAAATTGGATCAGGCCTCCCAAGGGTGGATCCAGGCCAGCAACGCCACCACCATGGAGGAATTACGCCAGCTGATGTTGCTGGAACAATTTTTTAACGGATTATCCCCGGAGACGCAAGAATGGGTACGGGACAGGAAACCCCTTACCCTAACGGAAGCGGCTAGATTGGCCGATCAACATTTTGATGCCCGGAGACCCCAGGGACCCGTAGCCAAAAGCTACTCCCGACCCCCAGGACTACCTGGCGCTACAACACCCCTAGCGCCCACCGCTGCCCCGTTCCGTCCCTCACAAGGACACGTACCACCACCTTCTAGATACAACGGGTGGGCCAACATCCAATGCCATTCCTGTAAACAATGGGGGCATATGGCCCGAGAATGCACCCAGAATCGCAGCAGGCCCACTTGGAATCAGGGCCGTCCAAACCCCGCACCCAGGGCGGCCGCTCACCATTACCAGAGGGACCCTGCCACTCAGGATTTATGGAGTGTGCAGGCGGAGGAACCTCTGGGCATATTACACGAAGTCATGTCGGTCCAAGCTACTGATAACCGGCAACATCACCGACAACTGGTAACCCTTGAGGGGACCGAAGTGCAGGGTCTGCGAGATTCGGGAGCTACCTTAACCCTGATAGCCCCCCATTTGGTTTCGGAGGGCACGCATACCGGCGGCTCTGTGGCCGTTCGGGTAGCCGGGGGAGCTGTATACCGGCTACCCACGGCGAAAGTACATTTGAACTGGGGTGCGGGAGAGGGGACAGTCGAAGTGGGACTAATGCAGAACTTACCAGCAGATGTGGTGTTAGGGAATGATTTGGGTCAGATGACCTCTGCCTTTGTTCCACAGGCACCCTACCAGGAAGCCCATCCAGTAACTACACGGCAACAGGCACGCACCACGGCTACACCGATACACTCTGAGGCTCAGGTAAGAGACCACGACCCTCACCCGACTTCCATATCCTGGGACACCCCGACTACCTTTATCACCGAAGTACAGGCCGATCCCACTCTCCAAGTCTATAGGGACCGGGCACAAGCTGACCAGACCGGGCTAGAGGGGGAGCACTTCACGTGGGAAAAAGAGTTACTGTACCGTATCACGGCCAAGGACGTGGGGGGGTCCGTCACTTTGACTAACAAACAACTAGTGGTACCACGGAAGTATAGGCAGGAGCTGCTCAGAATTGCTCACGATATCCCCTTGTCCGGACACCTAGGGATGACCCGTACCCGGTACCGCCTAACGCACGCGTTTTTCTGGCCCGGAATCTCACAGGATGTACGACAATATTGCACATCCTGCGACGTCTGCCAGAGGGTAGGAAAACGAGGGGATCGCCACAAGGCCAAATTATGCCCCCTTCCCATTATCGCCGAGCCCTTCAGCAGGGTCGCAGTAGATATAGTAGGGCCCCTGCCAAAACCCAGTCCCTCTGGGAAGAAATACATTTTAACCGTGGTGGACTACGCCACCCGATATCCCGAAGCGATAGCCCTCTCTAACATTCACGCTGAAACCGTGGCGGAAGCTCTAATAAAAGTATTTTCCCGAGTAGGGTTTCCCCAGGAGATAATATCTGACCGGGGCACCCAATTTACTGCTGAGGTTACCCAACAGATGTGGAAGGTGTGTGGCATTAAGCCCATAGTCAATTCAGCCTACCACCCCCAGTCCAATGGACTATGTGAACGATTCAATGGGACGCTGAAGCAGATGCTTCGGACGTTCGGGGAAACCCACAAAGACTGGGAGAGGTTTCTACCTCACCTGCTCTTTGCGTATAGGGAGGTTCCCCAAGAATCGACCGGGTTCTCCCCATTCGAACTACTGTTCGGGAGAAGAGTACGGGGACCTTTAAACTTAATTAGGGAGCACTGGGAGGGGGAGAGCATCGCTAGCGAAACTCCTATCGTATCGTATGTACTGGAGTTCCGAGACCGACTGGAGGCCCTAACCCAGGCTGTACACACCAACCTCCAGGCGGCCCAACAACGTCAGCGGCGATGGTACGATAGGGGAGCCAGGGACCGCAGCTTTCAAGTGGGGCAGAAGGTTTTAATTTTAAAACCTGTCCGCACAGATAAGCTGCAGGCCATCTGGCAAGGCCCATACCAGGTAGTGGAGCAGCGATGCGACACTACCTATGTGATTGGCCCCTGCTCCGGGGTAGGGAAGAGACGCATGCTTCACGTCAACCTGCTCAAACCCTACCACGAGCGGATAGAGGATGTGACGGCAATCTGTGCCTCCGCCATAGAGGATCAGGAGAACTTACCACTACCTGATCTGCTAGAACAGGAAGAACCGGTAGAGCCCTCCCGGGGGGTTCAACTGGGGGAGCGGCTAAGCCCTCGCGAGCGTGCCCAGGTACAGGCGCTGATCGTAGCTAAAGGGGCTACGTTCTCTAATTTACCTGGGTACACTCCGCTGGCCACCCACCGAGTTGAAACCCCGGGACAGCTACCTATGCGACAGGCACCATATAGGGTCCCGGAATCAGTCCGGACTCATATGAAGGCCGAGCTGGATGAAATGCTGCAGTTAGGAGTTATCGAACCCTCAGATAGCCCCTGGGCATCGCCGGTAGTCCTGGTGCCTAAAAAGGACGGCACGACCCGATTCTGCGTTGACTACCGGAGGCTGAACGACAAAACCGTGTCGGATGCCTACCCGATGCCCCGTATAGACGAACTGCTAGATAAAATGGCACGGGGCCAGTATCTCACTACCATTGACTTATGTAAGGGATACTGGCAAATTCAGTTAGCCGATGATGCCATCCCCAAGTCAGCGTTTGTCACCCCGTTTGGCCTGTACCAGTTCAAGGTCATGCCCTTCGGGATGAAAAACGCTCCGGCTACTTTTCAGCGGATGGTAGATCGACTACTGGACGGCTTCCAGGACTATGCCTGTGCCTACCTGGACGACATAGCCATCTTCAGCCAGACTTGGGAAGATCACCTCCAACATATAGGGGCGATCCTAGATCGTATTGGGGGAGCGGGGTTAACGCTAAAACCAAGTAAGTGCCACATAGGGATGGCCGAGGTGCAGTATCTAGGACACCGGGTAGGGTGTGGGCAGCAGAGACCCGAGCCAGCCAAAATTGAGGCCGTGGCCAAGTGGCCTACCCCCAGGACCAAAACCCAGGTGCTAGCGTTTCTAGGGACTGCAGGGTATTATAGGAAATTTGTACCCGACTACAGTACCCTGGCCAAACCCCTGACGGACCTGACCAAAAAGAACCTTCCTCGACTGGTTGTCTGGGCCCCAGAGTGTGAGCAGGCATTCCAACAGCTCAAGACTGCACTAACTAATGCTCCTGTGTTAATGGCTCCTGATCCAACTAAAAGATTTCTTGTCCACACAGACGCTTCAATGTTTGGATTGGGGGCAGTGCTGAGCCAAGTAGGAGCCGATGGCGGAGAGCATCCCGTAGCCTACTTAAGCCGCAAGTTATTACCCCGCGAAGTAAGCTACGCCGCCATTGAGAAAGAATGCCTGGCCGTGGTGTGGGCCCTTAAAAAGTTACAGCCGTATTTGTATGGACAACCTTTTTCCTTACTCACAGATCACAACCCGTTGGTGTGGCTAAACCGTGTATCTGGAGACAATGCCCGGCTGTTGCGCTGGAGTTTGGCGCTGCAGCCCTTTGACTTTACCATCCACTACCGACCAGGAAAACAAAACGGTAACGCCGACGGGTTATCCAGACAGACGGAATTAGAAAAATGATCTGTGAGTACTCCCCCGGACATCCCCAAGCCGATCCGTTGGGATCAGACTGTGTATGCCGGCTTGGTTCTGGGGGAGCATTGTGGCAAACCTAGCCACTTCTGACTTATATGCAGCGTAGGTTGTCCATAGGCAGAATGTATACTGCACGTCGTTACCTGTGATAATGCTATGTACAGCCGTTCGCCGTACGAATGTGGGCTCCCCAGATAGACCACACCTTCACCAGTCGGGTGGCACCAAGTAACCGAGTACACCCCGGTTGCCATCGGTATTTCAAGGCTCTCCTAGATGGCCGCCGATCGGCTACCGACCATGCGGCGGTCGGCCATCTTGGATCCTTTGTCCTTGCAGCGGTGTTCGGTCGTCGAGAGCCTGGAACGGAAAACGGCTACTCGATGATTGAACACCGCTGGACTTTCAGAGCGTTCGGGAGCCCCGCGTTCGGTGCATTCTGTGTCCTGTACTTATTCGGTACTTTCAAACCCACTTTAATGTTTTATTGTATTATGTGCGGCGTTCGGTCAATTCAGCTGGGATCGAAGCGGTATTCTCACAAAGTGTGCGCTCCGACCCCAGCTATCTACCGAAAGTTCAATTATTATAAAGTACCGAATATTGTGTGAATTGTGTATTTTAATGTCAATTGTCGGTTTTGCTGCACGAGGAGATAATCCACTTAAGCGTCCATTTTAGTGGGAGTATCCTTCTCGTGCAGCAATGCCTGTTGGGAAGGTCACAGTGCAGGTCGGGAGAAATCCCCTGGAATTACTGTCTGGAAGCCCCTTGCATGGGAAACTGTATAAATATACTGCCTGTGAATAAACCGAGTTAGTTGACTCCCAAACTGTGTTTCGTCCGGTTATTGGGAGGATGGGGAATATTGCCGTGCTTTCTATCTTGACTGTGGATTTCCTGAGGATACCAACGGATACCGTGGACTAATATACTGCGTTCCGTTACATATCATATCCACAATATTAATGCCAGTCAATTATGGGTAAAAAATGCAAGACCACCTTGTATTTCAATTCAGATGGATACGGATGCTGCTTGTAATCCTCTTGTCCAGATCCTAATCGCCGGTGAGGACGTCGTGCGTTCCGCAGTGCGTTCCACCTCGAGCCTCACTTCGGGAGAACAGCACTGCTTGTGCGGTGATGTTAGTGATGCGTCTAGGATCCGGGATAGGTGAGTCTTCTGCAGAAGTACCCTGGCTGGATCAAGATCGTGTGGATATTCCTCCTGGCTGTTCTAGCTGTCTGACGCATTTCGTAGAGAATAGCTCTACTTCCTCAGAGACGTCTCTGAGGAAGTAGAGCTATTCTCTACGAAACACGTCAGACAGCTAGAACAGAAGACTCACCTATCCCGGATCCTAGACGCATCACTAACATCGACGCACAAGCAGTTTCTGAATTTTCGATTTTTTTTTTTTTAAATCTTTATTTTATTTGTGCTTAGAGAGAACATAGATGCCTACCTTGCCACAACAGTAGGCGTAGGCTAGCGTATAAACATATCATAACATAGGCAGTGCAAGAAATGACATCTCATACTTTGCATGAAAGATACCATAATGTGGTACAAGTCGATAAGTACAGTGAGAGTAACTATACACAAATTTTTTGTTTTTTAGTGGGCTAGAGCGTTATAACGAGTTATCTCCATTATGACTGAGGGAATGCCAGGCTAGGAATGGCATTGCCAATGTTGTGGGGATGCGTTAGTTAGCATTCTTGGGGCCTATAGGGTGATTGTCCTCCCACCTGGTGTTAGTGTAGTTGGGTCCTGTTTAACTATTCTGTGTGTTAGGTCGCCCCCCCATTTGCTCGGTAGATTGGAGTGATGGAGGTGCGTTGTCCTGCCATCTTGGCCTAGTGGACCCTCGATGTCCTATGGTGGTAGGGTCTCTCACATCCCCTAGTAGGCTAGGTCGGTTGGGGTGCCTCTCTGCCTGGCTAGAAGTTCAATTTCTATACATAGTGGCTTCGTAGGTCGGAGCCATGGTGTCTATGTGGTCTTAGGGACCTGTCTAAGGTTAACATGTGTCTATGTGTCGGGTTCTCGGGATGATATGGAGCGCTCCATGATGTGCCGTGCTCCTTTACCCTGGAGCACTCGGGGGGGGTTGTATAGGCGTATCGCAGAGCTGCCGCCTTGTGGCTAAGGCCTGTTAGAATTAAAACAGAATTAAAACATGAACTTAAATTATAACTTGAATGCTATTTTAGTGGAAGAAGTTCAGGTAAGTCTCTTATCCCTTCCCGGCTCAGGCGTGGGTTTGGTCGTGGCTGCTTTTGCAGGTGCGTGTCCTTGGGAGGTGATGCGTTGCTGTGGGATGCCCAGTGCCGTCAGCAGGGCCGAAATTTCGGCCGGGTCTGTGGCCTTGTATGATTTGTCCTCTTTAGTGACCCATATTGATCGCGGTGTCGCCCATCTGTAGGGCAGTTTCTCGTTTTGCAGGATTTTCGTGAGGGGTTGCATGGATTTCCTCCACATCAAGGTGGCTCTGCTTAAATCTTGGAAGAGAGAGAGTTGGCAGTGCTCAAATTCGTAGGGTGCCTGTCCCTTCAGAGCTTGTAGGATTCCCATCTTGTCTGTTATGGATTGACATCGTAGAATGACATCTCGGGGCGCTGTTGCTGGGGCCTGGGGGGATTTGGTGATCCTGTATACCCCATCGAAGGTAAAGTATTTGGCTTGTTTTGCCGGTAGTAGGGAGGCCACCAACCTCCGGATAAAGTGTGGTAGTTCGTCTAGTGGGATAGTTTCCAGGACCCCCCTTATCTTTATATTCTTCCTGCGCCCCCTATCGTCTAAGATATTCACTTGCCTGTTTGTTTCTGTCTGTGAGGCCTGTAATTGTTGTACCCGTTCGCCCAGCTCCTTCAGACCTTGCTTAAGGTCGAGCACCTCCTCTTCTGTTGCTTGGGTGCGTGCGGTGACGGCCTGCACCTCTGTGGTAAGCACCGCCAGGTCTGCTTCCCACATTCTCCGGAGGTTGTGCTGGAGGTTGGTGAGCATATCTTTTATCTCCTGTTTGGTTGCAGGAGCTGCATCATGTGTGTGTGAGGTGCTCCCTGAGACTCGTGCTGGGTTCCGAGGAGAGGCCCCTCTGCCCGACCATGAGGGTGATGAGTCCCTCGAGCAGGAGAGTTCCCGCTGGGTTGGGGTCGGCGTTGGAGGCTGCAGCATGAGGCCGATGTCTCGCTGTGTCTTGGAATCGGTTGCCGGCTGCTTTTGGGATTTCCTCCCCATGTCTCCCTCTGTCGGTGTAGTTGGTAGGAGCGTGGACAGGCTGAAGTCACTCCACGTCGGGTAACCCCCTTGGTACGCGAGGGCCTGGTCTCTCACGCGGTAGGCCTTTGGGCCGCGGCTGCGGGTTTTTTTGCCCGGTGAAATGAAAAAAGGCATCGGCCGCTGCAGTGTCTCGTTCTGCAAACGGAGCTGCCCCCGGTTTCTGTTTCGATGGTATGATGCTGCTGTTATTCGCCGATTAAGAAGGTAGATCGCCGGAGCGGTGTGCAAGTGCGACCACTCCGTTGCGCTGCTAGGCTCCGCCCCCCCTGAATTTTCGATTTTTAACAATTTATAATAAATAATACTTTGACACCTACAGTTGTTTCCAGCGATATATATATATATATATATATATATATATATAGGAAACATGGGGGGATGGTTGCACTCACCTAAACATGCTTAAATGGGGTGCTGCTGGGGGCCATATTATATTACAAACTAATAAAATCTGTCAACATTGAAGTTGCTGTTTAGTAGATAGGAGAGTGCGCTGGATCTTGTGTATTGTTTATTGTATAATATGGCCCCCAGCAGCACCCCATTTAAGCATGTTTAGGTGAGTGCAACCATCCCCCCATGTTTCCTATATATATTTGGGAGTCTAGCCAACTCCTTGGTTTTGCACCCCTCCCTGTTACAGGTGCCTCATCTCAGGTCCCTATTTAGCCTTGTACTGCAGAGAGCCTCAGATGGAATTTTTTCCCAAGTAAGTGGTTAATCTCATAAGAGCAGACATTAGACTGTGAGAGTAGGACCTGCCAAAGATGGGGTACATTGACGTTGTGGCAGGCTTATGCAATGTATGATCATATAATGTAACTAAATCCCCATTTTTTTGCCTAGATTAGGTGTTTTTAAAAAAAACTTTTACAAACTAATAAAATCTGTCAACATTGAAGTTGCTGTTTAGTAGATAGGAGAGTGCGCTGGATCTTGTGTATTGTTTATTGTATAATATGGCCCCCAGCAGCACCCCATTTAAGCATGTTTAGGTGAGTGCAACCATCCCCCCATGTTTCCTATATATATTTGGGAGTCTAGCCAACTCCTTGGTTTTGCACCCCTCCCTGTTACAGGTGCCTCATCTCAGATCCCTATTTAGCCTTGTACTGCAGAGAGCCTCAGATGGAATTTTTTCCCAAGTAAGTGGTTAATCTCATAAGAGCAGACATTAGACTGTGAGAGTAGGACCTGCCAAAGATGGGGTACATTGACGTTGTGGCAGGCTTATGCAATGTATGATCATATAATGTAACTAAATCCCCATTTTTTTGCCTAGATTAGGTGTTTTAAAAAAAAACTTTTACAAACTAATAAAATCTGTCAACATTGAAGTTGCTGTTTAGTAGATAGGAGAGTGCGCTGGATCTTGTGTATTGTTTATTGTATATATATATATATATATATATATATATATATATATATATATATATATATATTGCTTAATACAAACCAGTTTTTGTACTGAGTTTGTTCACTTTCTCTTTATATACTATTTATTTGAATAGATGATAGTGGATACTTTGTGAACATTTAAAACCATCTGGTTACTGTATCCTTTAACTGCTACTTATTTCGATTTTTACTTTTACAATTGAGCAGTAAGGTTACAATTTATCCTATTTTCTTTATATATTTTTCTCTATTTACTTGTGTCCCACTATTCAGTTATATTAGACATCTAATGGTTAGTCCATATTAAGCACACTTAAGGACGTCACGTAACCTATAATTTTAGACTATTCATTCCATTCTTCAGTTCTATTAAATACTTTAATTTTACCTCATTTATTCTACTAAGTAAGCTCCTGGATAACAGCTACTGTCTTGTATAGTATCTACAATCTATCTACATTTTTAATTTTATTGTTTACTTATAAAGTAGTTTTCACTTTACCAACAAAGTGCCATACCATCACTGTGGATCCTCATCTATGCACAGAGGGCGTTGGATCTCCCTTTAACCCCTTAAGGACCAAACTTCTGGAATAAAAGGGAATCATGACATGTCACACATGTCATGTGTCCTTAAGGGGTTAAAGATCCACAGGCGCATATCACCAGAGCCAAGTGTCAACTTTTGGCTCCACCTTTGTGAGTGATTCCAGAAACCTTCTTTCTTATTTACCTGTCATACAGATTTATACTATTGGTTTCTTTTATGTGTTTTTTTTAGAATCTACTTCTACCTCATTATACATGGATATGTATGTATAATACCCTTACTTTTAGGAGATAGTTTCCTTATTTGGAAAATTGGCATCTTTAAGGCAATCCCATGTAAGAATATCTAATTAGGGAGTACTAAACAACTGAAAGATCAAAATAAGGAAACAAGCTTTTCTTAATTTAGATTTTTCAGTACATTAGCAGATAGCTCTGTTATTTGGTACTTTGTAACTTTGTGAATGCCACCTTTATTTACTCCCCCTAGTCAATAATCTGAATTTAGAAAATTTACAAAATGTTTGGACAAAATTCAGATGGCACAAATCGATAATTTGTGAAATCTGAAATCTAATGAATTGAAACAAAACTAAAATTGTTCCCCATGCACATCTCTTGTGAATTATGTTAACCACTGTTATGATTGTTATCTTTGGCCATTTATGCCAATTTTTTTTTATTTTTACTATGTTGATTTCTGTTAGACTGGTTTGTATGTCCCCGTTATTTGCAGGAATGAGGTTGCTCAGCATGCTGATATAATGGATGTGACTGGAAGATTGTAGCTAGTGACAATTTAATATGTACTCTGCACAAGGATAATGAAATGAATACAGGAAACCTGATTTGTAGTAATGTATTCAGCATTGAGAATTAATTCTGTTTATATATGTGTAATACAAGGAAGCTACCCTGACTTATGTATGGAAATGAAGCCTTATGGAGATTTGGATGATCTTTGAAGTGGAGATTCTTTAGGTACAGATAAACAGACACACTAGGAATATGTATCTCTGTGTTCCTCTTATTTCTTTCAGGGAGTTCATAATATGCCCCCAGTGCAGTTGGTGAATATTTAAAAACACTATATTCATAAAAGAGATGGAGAATAGGTTTCAGATCTATGTGTGCAGTTGAGGTGAGATATAGTTAGTTTTATGTTTTACACAGTACCTTATTTTAGGGTCACTTGATCCTTTGAAGTAGAATTTGTATTACAGCAGTGAAAGTCCCCATGAAGTCAGAGTTGGAATCTCAATGTTCTGAGTATGCATTAACACTCCACTGCCAATTAAACAATATTGAATCTTTGTGAAATACTAATTTTGGCCGTGTTGGAATTTTACTGAAATTCCATCTCTGTCAAGAGGTATCTGTCTCTGTATATTTCCTTTGCCTGACACTTATACATATTGGGCAGAGCTAGCTCCGTTTAGATGTGTCAATTCCTCTAGCAATCACCAGTGATGACTGCAGGGAATTGACTGTCTACGGAGGATCCTGCCGTCTTGCAGGATACTACATGGATCTCACCCATGCACGAAGTGATGTTGGAAGAATATCATCGTACAAGGGGCAGGTTCAGGTAAGTAGAACACAACATTCCCCTCCCCCTCCCCCCCCCACACCGTAACCCCAACGTTGATGTCACCTTTGGGGGTCTCTGTGAATTCTGAATCACTTTAAGTTGGATTATAACCAATTCCATTGTGAAAGAAAGTTAAGTTTAGCACTTACACTTGCTCTTTGGCATCAAGTGGATTAAAGCATATTTTATGGAGGATGTCAGGAATAGTGAAACATGTACGGAGGCAATCTTGATGCTCACAACTTTGGAGATGGCTTTAAATTGCATGAATGCACCATTAAATACAATTTTTATTCTGTGGCATGCCTTTTTCACCCCTATTAGATAACTGAATCGAAAGGGGACAATTCAAAGATTAACTGTACTAAACAATTTGGATGAGTCTGCCCTATATAAACACAGTGTCTGGGCATGTCATCATTGTCTCCATGAATTCCAGTCACAGTTGAATGGTGTGGCACCCACATCTTGAAATGTATTAGGACCCTTGGACAGTAATACCCACGGAAATTAAATTAATTGTGGTATGTCTAAAGTGACCAGTCAAGAGTAGTGGAAAATACAGCATCTTTCTACATAGTGTCCAATGTAGTGTTTATTACATGTCTAATTGCAATGAGGGTTTATTCTGTCAGTTACATTGTTATTTTTGTGTGTGTGTATGCATGTATCTCTCTCTCTCTCTCTCTCTCTCTCTCTCTCTCTCTCTCTCTCTCTCTCTCTCTCTCTCTCTCTCTCTCTCTCTCTCTATATATATATATATATATATATATATATATATATATGTGTGTGTGTAAAAAAACAGATACAAAATCTCACCATTCTCTATATTCTATCAAACCTGTGTCTTATCTGCACTCATGTCCCTTTAACCCCTGCATCACAACTCAATTTTGAATTATTTGTGTCATCTTGTTCAGAAATGCTTTAGACATGAAAAAGGGAGGTTCTCCCGTAAGCTTGTCATTAAAAAATCATGTTAGTCCAATAAAAAAGGTATTGCAAGATATGAATTGTATCTGTTTTTTTCATCTACATCACTGGACTAATAAGGCTACAATCTCTACTTGAACACCCTGCAAATATATATATATATATATATATATATATATATATATGTGTGTGTGTGTGTGTGTATATATATATATATATATATTCACAGTATACTCATCTGCTCCGCTTATTGGAAGAAGTAAATCCTGAGCTCACACTATACTTGGTTTTAGGCGATGTCGTGGTAGTAACCTCATGTTCAGTTTTTTATTCATTTTCATTTTAGGTTTGGTGCTCTTTTACATTTTGTGTTTGTCTGTTTTTAGTCTTGAGAAAACCCCCATGTAGACTTCAACTTTTGTTATATTTGTAGTTATACAAAAATAGACACTCAACCACGCTTCTTCATTTGTATTGTATTTTTTGGTCGGAGCCTAGCACCAGGATATTTGTAAATTTGGAATTGACCTGAGTGCAGTGTCCCTGCATTGTTTTATATATATATAGATAAAGGCTTGCACTCATGGATCAATCCTGTTGAAAGTTGAAACGTCGATCCTATTTTTATGGAAATTCTTCAATAAATCATGACATTTTAAACATGAAAAGACCATGAGTGGAAGCCTTCATCTCTCTATATATGGATATTTGGCCCTTGCTTAGTGCAGCAAGCAATAACAATTTTTGGTTGGTCTGAATGCAAGGACATTTTGGACATATAAAATAGTCTGTCCGGAAAAAGTCCAACCATTGTTAAAGCACACTTATTTTCTTCCTATCTGATCTAGTTTTCTTTTAAACATAAGGCAAAATAGGGTCTACTTTGTCTAATGAATTTTGCCTACGCTTGACCTTCTTTGACTAAACAAGGAGCTTATGTCTGCTCCATTTCCTGTGGTCAAATACATTTTCCCACAATAATTACCTCTCCTCCTGTGTTCTCGCATTGCTTCATTCGCCATTCGAATGTCCTGTCATTTAGACAGGGTGCTGGCAAATTCATAGCATTTCTTCCTAGAATTCTTCCTAGAATTTCTTGTCCATTCGTGTTAGGATGACATTTGTGCATTTTGTTCGGTTTGAAATTTCATTCAAATTAATGAAATTGCGATCCGATTCGTGCAGCAGTTACATCTTGCAGACGCTTAATAGATAACCCCCTACTTCTCATGGTATTAGAGAGTTAAAAAAAACAAAACAAAAAAAACACAATTCCAACGCTACAAAATAATTCAGCTAGGACTGGGAAAGACTTATAGAACCTTCCCACACCCTGCAATTTGACTCAGAGTGATGTGATTGGTTGGTTTAAACCAATCAATCAGAGTGCTCTGACAGGCAAATCTTGAGCCTTGCATATATATATATATATATATATATATATATATATATATATATATATGTGTGTTTGTGTGTGTGTGATTTGTGAAATATTGAAACTCACAGTATGAACTACTGGGTTCTTTACAATGTGGTGTACATTTAGTACCCCTGAGATTCTGTTAGTTTAGTGGAATTGGTAATTTCATTTTGACAAGCAGGATATTGTTTAACACTATCACTGTTAGTTGCATTTATTAGCTGTAATGTTTGTTTCCTATATGTTATTGCTTTCTTGCTGTTGTTCTGGTAAATATTCCCCTGAATATACCACCACGGCATGGCAGGATTGAATTACAGATCAGTTTGTGAGGCCAGTGTACAAAACTGTTTTAGGATGCTATAAAACACAAGGGCTGTCACTACAATCAGACTGAACACATTTCAAAATCATATTTCAGTCATTAAATGCTGGACAGTTTTACACCAATTCAAAATACAAAAAAAATATATTTTTCACTCCTTTTCTGGAATAAAAGAATTATATATGTTTCAATTCCACTAACATAATTGATTGCAAAAACAACAAACCTAAAGGAAGACAAATTACATTGGTTCATTCATTAGCATACTGAATGCATACATAATAGAACAAATGTGTAAAAAGATATTGAAAAGATGATAAAGAGTGTAATAGGGAAATGAGATGCCCCTTGAATTATATTTGTAATATTACTGATGCTTTAATTGTGAGAACAGATGCTCCAATATTTTCTAATGTAAGGAAGATTTTCCTATACTCTTTTATACTAGAAAAACGAAAGAGTACAATACGGGTTATTCAGTAAAATCTATATTGCAAAATTAAGGCAAACATAGCTGATATGGAGACATTTTTCATCTCTGTTCTCACAGCTTGGCTGTTTTAGCCTACATTTTGCATACCTGATAACAGGGTAGACAAATATGCTTTGGAGCAAAAAAAAAAAAAAAAAAATGTTAGTAGTCAGTTTTTTTTTTTTAAAACTCTTAAAGGGACACTATAGTCACCAGAACAACTACAGCTTAATGTAGTAGTTCTGGTGTCTATAGCTTGTCCCTCCAAACACTTTTTCAATGTAAATACAGAGAAAATGCAGTGTTTACATTGCTGCCTAGTAACATCTCTAGTGATAGTCACTCAGATGGCCACTAGAGGTGCTTCCTAATCCAATGTTGCCTACATTCAGCATCTCCACGCTCTTCATGGAGGCGCTGAATGTTCCCCATAGAGATGTATTGACTCAATGCATCTCGATGTGGAGTTGCTGATTGGCGCTGCACAGCATTTTGCCGCGCTTACGCAATAGCCTTTGATATGCTGTCAAATGGGAAAGCATTGGATTGGCTAAGATCATCAAGATTGATCATCTCAGCCATGGAGGCGAGGCCAACCGTAGTGAGAATTGCAAGGCATGGGAAAAAGGTGAGTAAAAAAACCTCTCCCATGTGATTGGAGGGGTGCCAGTCACCTAAACATAAACACTTACTGACACACACACACTGACAGACTTACAGATACGCACACTCATTGACAGACATACATTCTGCCAGAGGCTTCTGTAGACAATGACTGCATTGGTGTGAATGTTCCACCTGTGATATCTGACAATCTAAAGGTTGGCTGGTTGTTGTCCATGTTCTAAATTAGGAAAGTGTCAAGCTCATGGTAAAGGTGAAACAATGTTGCCATAAGAGTATTACGTTCACAGATCTATAACCCATAGCAATTGCACGATTCAACACAATGCTGCATTCAATTCTTTAATTACATTTCTGCTTACTTCCGTGAGAAAAGTGACTTCTACATTGTATATGATAAGAAAAAGCAAAACGGGGTATTTTATCTTCTTAACTCTTACTGACAGCAATGTCAATTATCAGCAGAAAACTGTCAGTGCTTTTTTCAAAATTTGCAAAGCCCACAGGGTTATCTTGAATACAAAAGAGAGAAAGGTCCATGTTTATCAAGCAGTGATAAAAGCTTTCATATAAAAAGCCTGTCACCTATAATCCCGTATAATTTAATGGACTTGGAGTTTTAGACATTAAATTAGCTTTATAAAACACCACAGGGTATGTAGTAGTTGTGTAGCTAGAGAATTTGAGAACGTTTGATCTAACTTTCAAACTAAGACCAAGTTTGGGAATCCTTGAATTTTCCAGTGTGGACTATAGGTGTACATTGCTGTCACAGCTGGGGTTCTTTTGGATAAGATATCGGCTGCAGTGTTCATATATATTTATATTTTACAAGATACAGTCCTGAAGTGTAAATATGCATAATCATCCTAATCAATGGAATGAGTTGCTCATTGAAGCCACTGTACATGGAGAATGAGAATTGAGGCTTGGGTGGGCTGTAATGGTCACATTAGGATTTAGAAACAAGGCTAATAAATATAAAAAGAAAACGTTTCAATGAGATAACTAAGAGTATAGAGCTCCACCCACATATTTAAAAGTCACAGATGCCCAACTCAACCTTCATCCTTCAGAGATTGATAAAACGAGTACAATTATTTGGGTTATGATATGTTATGGACCGTAAGGTGTATTTGGAAACAAGCTCAGTAACCGAATAATCAGAATTTTATTAAAGACAGCAGGTGAATATTTTGCTTACCCTTCTTTACTGAAACCTCCCAGCAGCAAAGAAACAGTTAACAATGTGGACAAAATAAATTAACCAATCAGAATTCATATCAATAACATGTAGTGCTATCAGACTCCTCCCACTTCCTCTTTCTTTAAGTAAGCCGATCAGCAGTTGACTACCATATATTGAAAAAAACCCAGAAGGCAAGTAGAACAGAAGAAACTAAGGCAACTGAAGTCGCGTAGCTAACCATGTAAACCAGTTGTCAAGAAACGAGTAGAGAATCCCCACGTGGAGATTGAAAACTCTTCACACTAGAAAGAAAGAGAAACATCGTGAATGTATTGTCTCTTGGACAAGAGAAACACAACTTAATATCATTTGATATGGAATCTAAGACACTCTAGCTCTGCCTGAGCTAGTTTAGTGTAAGCGGTTTAAGTAAACTGATTTCAAATCAACAGGAGTTCAAAAGAACTGGTTTAGCCATTAGCAGTAGGACTATGTATTAGTAAAAATGCAAAATATAAAACAGAAAATCAGAATAAAGAAACCAGTATTAGAAAAGCATCATAGGGAGGGAAACAAAATGGTGGGAACATTTTCGCCTCCTCTCTTTAATAAAATGTATATTACTCGGTCATTGAGCTAAAATAATCCCTAATTTGATGGCAAGACAGGAGGCTTCATATTTTGCTGTTTTAAAGCTCACACACAATACATAGAGGCATGTGAAGTAGGTATGAAATAGAAGGTTTGAAAAGTAGATGCTCTGGACCAATCTGCAGAAGATTAAATGTCCATGAGATAACCTCGTGCCCGAAAGGCAGAGGAAGTGGTCGCACCTCTGACTGAATGAGCACCAAAAGAGGAGTTAATACCGGCAAGCGTGAAGTCATCTAATCCAACAGGCAATGGTAGGGCATTGTAAGATTGATGTATTGACGAGCACAACATGCCACACAGAGATCAGGTATGTCCGGGAAATTTGAATAAGAAACTGAGAATTAATTGGTCTTAGTGCGTCTTGTTCTGGTAACGTGTACTCCATCCGGCGCATTAAACACAGTGTGGAAATCAAAGGTACCAATATCTGAGAAACAAAAGAAAATATAGGATTTAACTAGGACTGGTAAAGCAAAAAAATAAAAAAATAATAAACAAAGTGTTTAAAACTCAATATTTTAATTAGTAGGCTAAAAAGTCCAATAGGACAAACAAGGAATAAAATAGACCACTCAACAAATATAAATAGTATTATCTATAATATCAAACAAAACAGCCAATAGTAGATGAAAAAGACTATATAAACCTGTATAAAACAAAGGATAAAGACAGGCACCTTGATCCACTGTCTTGAAAAATCCGAAATAGGGAATTACCAACACGAGGTATCAAGCTTCTATATTTATAATCTTATTGTGCTATATCTGTAATACTGAATTAGGGGTAATGCTACCTACCAATTTATAGGAAACTAAATACCTGTTTAAATATTTTGCTGGAGGTTGCGTTTTTTTATATTCCTATACCGTCACTAGGATGATCATGATCTCTCACAATGTACTGCAGCTTATACTTGTACTAGCATAGTAGCACGAACGGCAGGTCGATTGTATAGAATAATAAGACAGAAGGATGTAGCTCTATCACAGATGCAAATATATTACTAGGGTGAATGTGTACATATATAGCTACTGCTAAAAGGCCGTTTGTAGCATGATCACTACGTGCTTCTGCAATATTTGATAATTATAATATTACAGATGTGTAAGATCTAATCTGTAGCTTATACTAGTATTAATCGTATCTATATTTACACAATTAGCCGGCTGGTTGTGCAAAGAGATATGTTACAACTATATATGTCCTATCCCAGATACGAGAATATTACTGGGGTAAGTATGTGCACATATATATATATGACTGAAATGCCGTTAATAGCATGATTGCTTAGTTCTCTTGCAATGTTAGGCAGCTACAGTGTTGCAGCTATTTTGTTATAATACATAAGTTTAGACAGTAAAGTTGTTGTAAATTATTTACTGTATACAAATAAGTACAGAATATCATTTATATATAATAGCCTATTGGAGCGAGTAACCAGGGAAGATCAATAGATATTGGGCAGGCGGAAAAGACTCCGAGTGTACAATGAACTTGCCCTGCAACAAAAACCACCAACAAAAACTGACCCTGCACCAACAAAAACTGACCCTGCACTGGTAGTAAACCAAAGTCCTTAGCCCAGAATATAGGGAAAACGATATGCTGATAATGATAACTTTTAACTTTAGAAGGGGAAGCATATGCTCCTATCAAATGCATAAGTTGCCATGGAGAGAGGATCTGGCAGCCAGCTGAAGAAGGCATCTTTTTGAAAATTTAGCCAACATGCAAATAGATCCAGTGTGGGAGGCCCTCGGAGGTGATGGGAACAGTTGAGGATCTAGCTCCCAATCGCTGGCATCCCTCCATTCTATCTGTCCAGATAGAACTGATAGAGATCTTTCGTGAGGTCAGAGAGAAGTTTGGATTACGATTTGCCCTAGACGATTCACATAGTGGACTGCAGAAATGTTGCCCTAGGACTTGCTTCCTTCAAAAAGCTGCAGATCGCAAAAGAGCCCGCAATCAGTTGCAATTTATATGTAGGACTGGAGGACTAAAGACCTCCAGTCGAATGATTGGGGCAAGTCATGTCCCATCTGAGAAGGCTGGGATCCTAACTTTTAAATGTCTTTATTTATGGTTTTGATTTTGGTGGAGAGCAATTGCAGAATTGCTTGTACGGAATCTATTTGAAATCCCAAAAATTGAATGGGCTGCAAAGGTTCCAGAACCTAGGTTTTGTAATAGTGCTGAGGTCATATCCTTCTGGTGATGAAGTGAGTGTGGGTCTTGAGCCATGATCAGAATGTCATCCAAATATATAATAGAGTGAATCCCTTGAGAGCGTAACGCCGTGACCAACTTCAATAGCTTGGTGAAGCACCATGGTGCTGAATAAAGGCAGATAGAAACAGGTGAACTGCCAAATGTCTCTTAAACCATTGGAATTGAAGAAAAGTGCGATGGCTTTGTGTGAACGGAAACATGAGATACACGTCTTCGAGCTTGAAGCGGGAGAACCAGTCTGCCACGGATAAAAAGCAAAGGTAATAGGCGCTCACTATAGTGTAATAGGTCTAATAGTGGGGGCTGCGGTACACAGTACAAGGATTCCCAAACCTCGTGAATATAAAGATAGTAGAGTATATAGCGTATACTGCGCTCAAAATTTATACATACATAAATCTTCAGATGGTGTAATACTTTAGACCTCAGAATAACAGAAAAAAGCAATAATAGTGCAATACAGTATAATAAATTACAAATTAGAAAGTTACTGCTATATGAGATCCACTCACATTTGATTGAGCTGTCTAAGAGCTCTGCTGTATTGCACGGGGACGGTACAATCCCCGTCTAAGGATACATGGTGGTGTAGGCAGTGCCGGTGCTCCAAGTGAAATGCGAATGTGTGGTACATATGGAGACAAATACAAAAAGAAACAAAGGAAACACCAATGGTGTAGTAAGTACTATATAGATAAAAAGATAAAATGTAATGTACTTACATTTGCTAGAGCAAGACTTGCTCTAGTTAAAGCAGCATGTGTGGTATAATCCCCACCTAAGGATATATTGGTACCAGGTAGCAAATAGAAAGCAAATGGCTATAAAAAGTAACTTTAATTAAAACAAAATATTAAAGGCAATAAAATAATCTAAAATTAGATGTGATAGTCCCACTTGACGCGTTTCGCCTGTTCGAGGCTTTTTCAAAAGTGTGGGGTGGTCCTTACAATGTTCTGTTTTTATATGGTGCTCATTATTGTAGATTGCTGCCTGGTGGATCCAATTTCCGGTTTCATGAAACACACAACGTCATACCGGAAATGACGCGGCGGTAGTCTTGTGTTCATGATGTTAGTAGGATGTCTTCCGGATTCCTGTTCTTCACTTTGAAATGCACACGTCACACAGGAAGTGACGCGGCATAGTTTACATTATAGGTGATCCAAGTAGACTAATGAAACGTCTAATTGGAACGCACGTATCGCCACAATTACGAATGTTGCGTTCCACACGCTAATACTGTAAGTCTCCGTATAGTCCAAGGGGGAAACAAATAAAAGATCCACCTCTCGTGGAGATGATCTAATAGTGTGATTTCATGGTAGTATAACTCTTAAAGGGACACTCCAGGCACCCAGACCACTTCTGCTCATTGGAGTGGTCTGGGTGCCAACTCCCACTACTCTTAACCCTGCAAGTGTAATTATTGCAGGTTTTTATAAACTGCAATAATTACCTCGCAAAGTTAACTCCACCTCTAGTGGCTGTCTACTAGACAGCCACTAGAGGTCACTTCCTGACTCATAGCACAGATTATCTGTGCTAGAGCGTCACTGGACATCCACACGCTGTGTGAGGACCTCCAGCGTCGCTCATTTCCTCATAGGAAAGCATTGAAAATCTTTTTCAATGCTTTCCTATGGGGAGCGCTAATGCGCATGCGCATTAGGTCTCCACTGCTGGTGGGCGGGATCAGTCTCGCCCACTGGCCGACTGAGACAGTAGGAGGAGCGGCGCAGAGGAGGAGACAGCGACGAGGGACATCGTCGCTGCCTCAGGTAAGTGACTGAAGGGGTTTTCACCCCTTCAGCAACAGGGCATTGGGGGGTGGGAGGGAGAGGGAACCTCCAGTGCCAGGAAAACTGATTGTCTTCCTGGCACTGGAGTTTTCCTTTAAATCTGCAGAATAGTGATGGCTTAAACAGCATATCACAAAAAACACACCAAAATAAATATGTACATTAGACCTACAGCGACCATTCTTATATAGAAAAAGGCTGCTTAATTTACACATATACATTGTGTAAATATCCAGTGCTATAAATACTACTGTGTTCTTATGAGAATAAAATGTCAAAGATCAAATTGAAATATGTATGTTTATATACATATATATATATATATATATATATATATATATATATATATATATATATATATATATATATATATCTCCAAAAGAGAAAGAAAGTGTATTAAAATACTGGTCAAAAGTGGAAAAAATGTATAGCAAAAGAATATAGAAAAATACTAGTCACATACACAATGCAGATATGTACAAAAAATAGTAGTGCAGCATAACTGATCTAATAGCATAAATATTCAGATGATGTCCAAAAATGTAGATATAATCGTGAGAGATACATACAGAACTATATATCCATTGGGGAATTAGATAGTTGTAATGTGGGTGGGAGACTTAATACAGTACTATTAAAGAAGCATTAAAAAGTATAAATATATTGTATAAAAAAGGGGGTAACAACAAGGGACTCCTAAAGAGTGATCGTTATAAAAAATTAAATAAATTAAATTCAACGTTAAGGCCCTTTGGGTGTAAGGTGTCCAAATAATACACCCATTTCATCTCTGTCTTCCCAATCTTTTTTACAATGTCTCCTTCTCTCCAGTGGTTTTTTTTTAAAGTTGAAATTCCTGTGAATATAAGGTGTTTGGGATTTTTCTTATGCATACAAAAATGTGATGATATGGAATGATTAATAAAACCCTTTTCTATATTTCTGCAGTGTTCTGCTATTCTCACTTTTCATGGTCTGATGGTTCTACCAATATACTGGAGGCCACAAGGACATTCTAATAGATAAATTACATTCTTGCTATTGCAGGTGTTTATATCTTTGATGTTTACTGTTTTGAAATCTAATAATACAGGAAAAACATGTTACTTTAGGTGTTGATCTAGTCTTTCTGCAGACTATGCAACAATTACATTAATACAAGCCTTTTTACTCGTTATGAAACTGTCAGTTTTTTGGGGACTAGTTCTTGTGTAATTTTTCATTAAATGCATCTTTAAGTTGGGTGCGCCTTTGAATATTACTCTGGGTTTGTCTGGAATAATGTTTTTTTAGAAGGTTGTATTCTTTCAGCAGATGCCAATGTTTGTTTAAAATGCTTCTGAGTTGTTTATTTTTATTATAATCTGTCATGATAGATAAAGAGAAATCTTGTTTATTTTTAGTTTTCTCTTTATGTATCAGTTCTCTTCTCTTTAACGTCAGTGTTTGGTTAATAGTGGATTCTACGTTAGCAGTTTCATAGCCTTTTTGAACTAATCTTTTTTTCAAATCATTCACTTGTTTCGTGAAGATAGGGGTTTCCGAACAATTTGTCCTCAGTCTCAACATTTGGCTCTTTGGTATGCTGTCCAGCCATGCTTTATTGTGGCAACTTTTAGTATTTATAGAATTGTTTACATGGACCCCTTTAAAACGTATCTTGGTATGTATCCTATTATTTTTAATGTATATATCAAGATCAAGGTAAGTTACCATAGTGGTGCTAAAATCTGCAGTTAAAATTATACCCTCATTATTGGTATTTAAGAAAGATACAAAGTCTTGTGCCAAGTCAATAGATCCTCTCCAAATAAACAGAAGGTTGTCTATGTATCTGGAGTAGGATACCAGGCTTCCCACCCAGTCATGCCCCCTCCAGACAGATCGGTCTTCCCACTCAGCCATATAGAGGTTGGCATAACTGGGTGCAAACCTGGTACCCATAGCCATCCCTGTTTTTTGTAAATAAAAACTATCTTTGAACTAAAAATAGTTGTGTTTCAAAATTAAGTCTATGCCTTCAATTATAAAATCTATTTGGTCCTGATACATGGAATTATCTTTTTCTAGTATAGACCTTACTGCCTGACATCCCTTATTGTGTTGGATGATGATATATAATGATTTGACATCACATGTTATAAGTACAAAATCTTCTTCCCACATGATCTTTTCTAGTTTTTTTTTTTTAGCAGATCCATGTTGTCTTTAAGATATGATTTTGTCTTTACGACATAATATCAATGTATTCGGAAAGATTTGAAAGAGGTGATCCTACGCTGGATATGATGGGGCGTCCTGGGAGGTTGTTTATGTTTTTATGAATCTTTGGAAAGAAATATATTACTGGGATCCTGGGGTGTATTATGTATTATGTAATTGTACTCTTTAGCATCTAGGATCCCTCCATCCCTTCCTTTATCTAAAAAAACTTTTAGTTTGGCCTTAATTTCTAGAGTAGGATTGCTAATCAATTTGATGTAGGTGTTATTGTCATTGAGCTGGATAGAATAACAAGGCCTCCACCCTTATCGGCAGGTTTCATTACTATCACGACTATTGTCGTTGTAGAGGTCTTTTAATATTTGTCTTTCCTTTTTATTTATATTAGGTTTATCGCCTGTTCTACAATTTAAAGTATTTAGATCCTTGCATACTTTATTTTCGAAGATATCCAAAGCACTGGATTTACAATGGGCTGGATAGAAGGTGGATCTGTTCTTTAAGAAACATTTTTTATAGTCTGTATGTATATTATCGTTCTCTCTGTTGACATTTTCAGTGTTGGTAGTATTAGTTTTACTAAGATAGAATCGTTTTAGGGTAGCATTCCTCACAAATTTGTTAATGTCAATATATGTTAGAAATGGGTTATATTGTTTGGTGGGAGAGAATTTACGGCCTTGCTTAAGGACATTAATTTGAGTTTTATCTAGGGTCTTACTTGATAAATTAAAAATGCCAGTAGGCATCTCGTTTGATTCTTTATTTAGAATCTCTCTAGCCTTCCTTTTTTTTGTTCTCTTCTGCCTGATCTTCTTACTCTAGGTCTCTTTTATGGCTTATCACAGGTGTTATAATGGTCCGAATGTTTTTCTCGATTTGTAGGGATCTCTAAAAAAGAGGTCTCATCAAATGGTTTGCAGAAGGGTAAGGCATGATACCTATTTTTTTTTTTATTACATCATTTGGTGAATTGGGCCTAACTTCCTCATGTCTTCGATGTGCCTTAGTGTTTACTCTTTCCCATGAGTATTTCCTGTCTCTTGGTTTAACCCCATTAAGGACACATGACATGTGTGACATGTCATGATTCCCTTTTATTCCAGAAGTTTGGTCCTTAAAGGGTTAAACTTAGGGGAATCTGGTATGTACATAAATCTATGTGTTTTAGGTCTCACTATTGGAGGTGATTCATCTGTGCTGTTTTTATAATGTTTTATTTCCCTGTTCTTCTTTTCTTTCTATTGGATGTAGTGTGTTTATGTTTTGCTTAGCTTCCATGGGTTTGTTCTGTAACCTAGTGTCATCATAATATTTCATGTGTGATTGGTCATCTCTGGTGTGTATTTCTGTAAATTTCCTTGGTGATCTGTATCTGTGTTGTATCCTAGCGTGAGAGTAGTTTTTTCTGTGAAAGTCGTTACTTTGTAACCTTCTAGGTCTGAATTGATTTCTTTCTGTAATCCCATGTGTATTGCTAATTGGGTATGTTCCCTCATTTCTCCATCTTGTTTGAGTTTGTAATCTTTTTATATTATAAGTTCTTGATTTTGTGCATAATCACATTTGTCCCTTAAACTTGTTAATTTTTATTCTTTTGGTGTCTGTTTCTATTTTTTCTAAAGTGTTTTTAATCTTTAGTGTTGAGTTGAAATATTCTTCAGTGTCAGCAAAAGGAATAAGTTGGTCCCCCACGCATAGGAGGTCTCGTAGAAGATGGATGTCTTCCATATTTAAGTGACCGTACAAGAAGTGTTAATTTAGGTTGAAATATGTTTCTGAGAAATGTATGTGGAAATGGAGATTGTTTGATCGCTTTCTTCTCCAGTAGTTTGCATAGTTCTGCATGTAAGGTTGCTTCATTTAATGAGGACATCCAAAGCGCCATCGGGGAGGCATTTTGACTGTAAAAGGTGACACAATCTATTCAGAATCCCTTGACAGTGTGTAGGATCCATTGGTCTTTTCCCATTGTTCGGCCTGCAATAGGTACATTGAAATAAGGACATTACCTGCAGCAGTACGAATGCAGAGGGAAGCAGACTCACGTCCTCTGATAGATCCTCTATATGTGAATAGCTGCCATGGTAAGGGCAGCTAGTGCCTAAATTCCAATATTCAGAGGGTCAAGGCCTGTAGCCTATGAAGGCCTTTGTAGCAACCAGCTCTCCTGAAAAAACTTTTATTTATTTATTTTGGGAGTGAAATACTCTCTATAAGGAGAATTGGGCTTATTACGGGACGTGATGACAGAGATAATAATGCTAGGGTCAAAAAGTGGTTGGCCAGAAGCATCCAAGAGGATGTCAGTAAGTGGATCACTGTGTTTTTGTTTGCCGGAGTCCCTCTCATTAGGGTTTGTCTGATTGTTAATATAGGACTCTTTGACAAATTATGATGTCGAGGAATCTTTTGCCAGGAGATCCTCATCAAAATAATTAGTGCAATATTTGACTATCATTTGAAGGTTTTGGGAAATAGGTGGCAATGTAGGTGGAATAGTTTTAAAGGTTTTGCAGGAGTCTTATACTATCCCCTTTTCAGGGACGTTTGCACTGGGCTCCCTCTAGATCCGAGAGATGTGAGTCCTCAGAGTCAGAGTCCTGGTGAGCGGGACGATTAGTGTCAGTGGAAGATTGTTCACAGAAAGCTGCCCGAGTATAGAAGCCACAATAGCGGAATAGAGCCATGCCCGCAACTCAGTAGAGATTTCTGAGTCTTATCTGATCAACCATTGTGTCACTTATCAAACTAAAAGTGAATGAAACTATGTACAGCTATACACAATATTAAAGAATACGAATGTTGATTCTCCAAATTAAAGCGAAAGGCTGTAGGTGGCTAAGGTATTTGGGGTTCACCCAAGTATTAAAAAAATAAGGCCAGTAATATCTGAGTGTCACCCAGAGAATAAGCTGTATAGTAGGAGTCACCCTTGAAAAATATAATTAAAATAGAGTGGGCGTCCCCCAACAAGAAATCACTATAGTAAAGGTTTGATAATAACTGGCTACCCACAAATAAAATCTGTGAGTGAACAACAGGTAATAATAAGTGGGATCTTTCACATATTCATCCACACATAAAAATGTGGTTAGTGGCATTTACTGTCCTGACAGGAAAAGTTGTGCCGAGCAACATTACCGTCCTGACAGGAAAAGTTGTGCCGAGCAGCAATCATGCACATGGAAACCTGGTAATTGCTTTTGTGGTCAAAGGCCGGTTACGCCAATCAGATCCACAGGAGGGTTTGTGCTGAGCAGCAATCATGCACATGGAAACCTGGTAATTACTTTTGGGGTCAAAGGCCGGTTTCGGACAATCGGATCCACAGGAGGGGTATTTAAACCCAATTCTCCTGTTGCTCATTGCCCTGTCGTGGTTTCATCCTGATGGTAATCCGAGAGTGTGTTCCTTAATTCTTGATTTTATGGTATTTGACTTTGGCTTCATTTTGACTTCCCTGAATTCTGGTATCCTTGACTTTTGGCTTTCACCCATCGTTGTGTCTGATTCTGTGTTCCTGACCTCGGCAAGTATTTTGACTATTCTTGGATACGTTAAGTCCGGCCATTCTAAGGTCCGGTTACACGTTATCCTTAGTCCTAGGACTTACCTTAAAAAGGTTGTGTGAAACAGTTTTCACAACTGAGGTCAGAAGGCTGAAGATTTATCAGAAGAAACTCACCTCTGAAAAACATTGCGCTGTGTGAGGTGATAAAAAAGACGGGAAAAATGGTGAGGCTGAAAGGGCCTATTCAAAGCTAAGTTTAGCAAAGCAAATCCCTTTAGACAAGTAAGTCAAGGAATAGAATTCAAAGAAATGTGTAATAAATAACAAATATTAAAAGGAAAGTATAATAAGTTAAAAGGTATTTTAACCTGAAGGCAATAGCATTAGAATAGACTCACCTAGGAGGCAAGCAGCAAAGAAAGATGAAGTGGGAGAGTTCTGATTGCACTATATGTCTTTGTTATACATTTGGATTGGTTGATTTCTTTTATCCACATTGTTAACTGTTTCTTTGCTCCTGGTAGGTTTCAGTAAAGAAGGATAAGCAAAATATGAAGCCTCCTGTCTTGCCATAAAATTGTGTCTTTCTTGGTTACATACTTTGTTAGTATTTTTAATAAATCCACATATACATATATAGCACATGATCATAAACAGGCGGACAGAACAAAGGGAAGTACGGATGGCATGAAAAGATACAGGGATTTGGCTCAAACCAAATAATGTTTCCTATTGTTTTGCCTCTGTAATTTGTCTGACAGCTGTAGCTTCTCCTATGACTTGTTACTTATGTATGATTTATCCTCCTGCTCCATACTTGTTTATAATGAATACTCCCTTTACTGGAACCCTGAGTCCTGAACCTGTACTTGTTCCAATAACATCAGAACAGTTCAACTGAACAACTGTCTTGTTCCTGATCTGTGAAAGCATGAAGCCATGCATAATTGATGTCTTACATTTCTTTCTAACTTGTACAGTTAATGTCTATAATGGTGCATTTGGTGGTTCCAGCCTTGTGTTCTTGCGCTACATATGTGTATCCTTACGATTGTAAATGCTGCCATTTAACCCCTTAAGGACACATGATGGAAATATTCCGTCACATTTCCCTTTTATTCCAGAAGTTGTGTCCTTAAGGGGTTAAAGACTTTCTGGTTCCTGATGTTTTGCAGTAATTTTACTTTTGTGAAATTGGTTTGTATTGCTTTACGCTAACTACACGTTGGCCTTTTAGTATTTACTTCATCTACCGAGATCCAAATCCAGGACCTTGGCTTATTGAGGTTATAATCTCTATTCTAGGTTATCATCCTTGTTTGGACCATGTGAGGTCCTGACATCAGTTTTCAAGAAAAACAGTGAATTTAGAGCCCACCCTGAAATGCCCAAAACCTTCTTCTACAGAGCCTTTGTATATCTAAATAGACAGCACTGAATGCTGTGATAAGACACAAGTTAATCTTTGTCTAACAGTTGTAGGTAGGCGCGTGTACGGTGTTAATACGATTCCCACTCCCATTCATTTTGTGATGGAACTCCAGACTGTCTGTCAGTATGCCAGTGGGAAATTAAAGGGCTGGCTTGGTCGGACAGCTGCACCTGCACTACATTCACTTTCTATGTCATATTGTCAGCTTAAAAGCTAAGCATAAGATATATCTGCTGTCTTAAGGCATCAACATCTCAAGGAAATGAACATTATGTACATTTATACCAAGCATATGTTTTTCACAAACTTGTTACATTTCGTGAGACCCGAGGTTGTCTCTAATACAATTTCTTATCTCGTACACTTTTGCTGTGCTTGGTGTCAGCAACTGTTTTTCTTAGAACAGAAATCCGTCACAAGTTGAAGTGACATGTAGATTCTAGAGAAAAGGGCTGTATGCGATCCCTACAGAGATTAGTAAGCCTGGAATAAATGCTTGTGTTCTCTAGTATGAAGAATATATGAGAGAGAAAATATCTGTGACCTTCTAACCCAGTAATGAATTATTTTATTGAACAATACTTCTGGCCTTGCATTGTGCAGAAAACAGGGCACTGCACTGTGTCAAAGTAATAGTTCTTTTCAAAGGCATATTATAAACTATAAATGAGGTAATCTCACAAGAGAAATTTATACCCAGGAAATTGGCCTATTTCTCCCCTTTAAACTTGGTTTTAAAAAATAAAAAATAAAAATCTGTAATTTGCTAGGAAGCTGCATGAATTTATGTCAAGATACTCTGGGCTATGCTTTCATTCACAGGATATGGTAACTAAGAATTTGAAAGGATCACTGCACTGCCCAAATACGACAAAAATCAGTTTCGTGAATATACTTCATATGAAGACATGCACACATTTATTATCTAAAAACTGCTTGCAAAACCTTCAGTTCTCTTGTCTGCTGTCTTTGCAAATCCCATTCTAATCCTGCCCAGACTCTGTGTCTGTCCTATCACAGACTTTCCAATGCAGCTCAATGTGAAATCTTTCCAAGCTTTGGCAAACTGCTGCTTCTTGAGTTTAGCTTCACTGAGCTAAACAAACAAGGAAGAAACATGACCAATTTTTGACAGCCAGGAGGGTTTAACAAGGTTCATTCATAAAAGTGTTGATTTCTAATTTAGTCTGCACTTTAAGCAAAATTAAAAATATGGGCCATTCTCTTCACAAATAAAGCTTTTCAGCAAGCTAAAATGATGTAGGGGTCTGAAGTGTCCTTTTAACTAGGGACAGATATTCATTCTATTAACAACATAACAAAGCAGAAAAAAGAGGGCCACTGGATATATTTTGGGTTTATGGTGACAAATTATGGATCTCAAATAATGTGTAACTCATTGAACCTTAACCTTTAATAATCGCTTGTTCTATGCTTTTTTTGTGACTACTTGAGCTTTCAGCTTCATTACTTTTAGGAGCGCTAGCCAACCAACCATGATTTCTCAGTGCCTCTGTACCTGTGGATGACGCACATAGATGCACTCGTCAATTTTCCCAGGTCTTTTACTGGCTTCATGTTTAAAAGCCAGCCTTCCCTCTGCTGATTGCCTGCTCATAGTTCATTTTTGGCCATCTTTCGTTTGCTGCCTGCTCTGACCATCTGCGTGTTTATGACTATTCCTTGTCTGCTCCATACCCTGAGCTTTGGCGTGTTTTCTGCTATTCTGATTTCTGGTACCCTATTTGTCAGTGTTTTATATGATATGTGTATAGCACTCATAGGTAACTTTTAAGTGACTTCATTAACCAATCATTTTCATTTAGACATTTTTCATTTTATTTTTCTGCCACATGAAGGATTAATTGAATATGCATGATAACACATGCCAACAAAGGGGGATAAAGACATGTGTAAATGTTTACAATTGTTAAATCGGAATAGCTATATGAATTCTATTACTTTTGTATTATTTTCCACAAAGGGTAAAAAGAATTACATTGCGTGTTGCAGAATCTTTACAATGTGACAAGCATTTACAATAGATATCTTTATCTCTCCATCATGACTTGGCCTAAAGGTTAAACTTGTAAGTTCAGTTGGTTTTATAATCTGGTTTTCTTTCCCTGTAGCAATGTTTGAATCCCTCTTGTTATCTAGAAAGATTATTTCACAGGTTTCACAAGGAATAGGTTGGATAGAATTGAGATAAAAAGTAAAGGAAAGAAATTTGAGGTCTTACAGAACATCCAGAAGTGGTAACAGTGACAGCAAGATAACACAAGGATTTGGAATTATATGAAGAATATATGAGAGAAAATAGCTGTGACCTTCTAACCCAGTAACACATTATTTTATTGAACAATACTTCTGGCCTTGCATTGTGCAGAAAACAGGGCACTACACTGTGTCAAAGTAATAGACAGACAACGTATAACAAAGTGAGTGCACAAACTATTAAACAATTGTAATTATGTTGCACACAATGGGCAGGAGTGAAGCAGTATACCATTTTCCTACTTTGCATATGTTTACTAGGTGCATTTGCTGCCTGAAATGATTAAGTCACCTTGAGTGGGTCACAATCACGTAATATACCATCTTCCCTACTTATAATAAAGATTTTGTGATATACCTCGGCTGGAAGTTTTGACCCTGTATCAAACTGATCAAGCCCACCTAGGGGTAAATAGGGCTTTATCACTCCTTAAATCACTCTAATTATGGCCTAGATTTAACATTTTGGAAAAGCCTTTCAAATGATTTTATATTTTTTAATACACTATTTTCAAAATATTAAAATATCACAAAATATATCGTTTCTAAAAAAAAAAAGTCTATCAAGACTGTATATAAAAATAGTTTCAATATTTCAAATAATTTTAAAAGTTTATCCAAAAATATTAGACCGATGCCTTTGTTCTTTAAATGCATTCCTGAATATGTAATGGGCGGTGTGTATTATCTTGTATAGAAGATTCACTGCACCAAGCCATCCTGCATTCTAAGAATTGGCACAGTATGTTACTTTTTCACCTGAATAACTAAAACCATTTACAGTTATTTTGTCAGCACATTCAATAGTGTGAAACACATATCACTTATCATCCTCAGATTCAACAGTTATCATTCTCAGCCATAACAGATAGCTATAGCTGCAAATGTTCCTGGCAGTAATTCATTTTTAAGACACGCTAACTCTCACAATATATCTATGTAGTCAATATTTTATATACCTGGAACCAGATGCTCATGTGGGTTTTTTAAAAGTGACATTTTTTTACAGGCTGCCAGGTTCTGTCATGTGCATGGGATGATTTATGGGCCATATTTCCAATATTTAGTGTTAAAATGAATAAAAATATTCTACTCTATAAGTAGTTAAGCCTGAACAAGTTTCAAACCTACTGCCAACTTGCCACCTCAGTTGCTCATTATCCAAGCTTCCTCGGTAGAAATTAGTGGTGATGGAAGAGAGGTACTACACATTTTCAGAACCTGTCATTTTCATTAACAGTTTTTGTGATTGATTGTTTTTTTAGGAACATTTACATAATGTTGGCCAGTGGTTCCAATTGAGAGCATGCAAAAATCATAGAAGGATGAATATTTACTGTGATGCCGTCATTTCTCCTGTTTAAAAGATCATTACTCTGAGACAGGAAGAACTGACTTTCAGAATTTATGATCAATGAAAACTGATGGCTTTTATCTTTCTTTAAAAAATTCTGAACCTTTTTCATATGCGTGTGAAGTAAGTCACCACAGGAGTCCCCTCCCATTGACTACATAACACCAATTAGACCTGAAGGGAAATATTTAAATATTTTCAGGAATAGATTCACTCCTTCGCTTTAAGTGAAGCATGGAACACATTGTGCCATAACTGTATAAAATCAGTATACATGTATCTCTGCAGTGAATTTTCATATATGCAAAGAAGAGAACCCGTATTGAGTCCCACCAGCTTATGTTGCATTGATTAATTTAACTTCTTAGAGTTTTTTTTTTGTATTTTAATTAGGAATAAATTATATCAAATGCTCTCAGTTTATCCCTTTACTAATTAGTTATTATGAACATCCAAAGAATTATACTAAACTGAATGACATGTTGCTTAGATTAGCATTGGTAAGTTGCAGATGCTTGCCAGTGATTAAATTACCATGAACAAATGTCATAGGCACATTGTAAATTATAGTATAATAGTCCAGGGAGGAGATGTGGCCAAAATGTGGTGCTCAACTATTGAAGAACTACAACTATTGTTACGGACCGTTTCAGCAGAAAAGGGTAAAAATCCGTTTAGGCGATAATCCCCTTTTCACAAAAAGGCACAGCTACTGTAAAAGCACCAAAACTCACGAATTCGGATATAGGTAAATACATCAAACTCCCGAACTGCATACAAGGGAATAAGGTAGCACTCCAAACTCCCGAACTGGAACCTCACGAATTGCTGCTAGCAGACGAACAGGAAAAGCTCCCAAGCGGCTTACACTCCTGGCAGTCAGTCCCTATCAGCATACAGTGAATCCCCCCAAGAACGAGACAAGGCTCCGTGTTGAGGGTCAAGCAGTGGTCTGTTTATTCAGGGCCACCTGCCCCTGTATTTATGCAGGTCTCCCACCTGGTGGACACTCCCCTAGGGGACCAGATGGAAGACTGAAACAGCAGACAGACATGTATCATTTTCGTACACACAGCCACAATACTTTCCCACCATGCATCTTGGTTTCCTCCTCTCTGCCCTGGAGATAATTAATGAAGTAATTCAATTATCTCCTAGGACAAAGGCCAGACTCCATTATGCACATGGTGACACAGAAACAGACTATCACTTTAAAATACATACAGACACATTTTATACACAAAACACAGACATGTAACATATCCCCAGATAGCTCAGGTCTGGGTGCACATTATTAGGAGAATGGCACCCAGACCACACAAATACATTTTAATTGCCATGGAGCCAAAGTCTTTAATTATACGAACAGGCTCCATGGCAGGCTATCTGGGTTACTACAGTTCACATAAAACAAACTACCGAATTTCCCTGCATTCACCAAATTCATACGAATGAGAACCAGGGGCTGGAGGTTCAGCGGTGCCTGCATGTAAAAGTGTCCGATTTTGGTGCATGAAAGCCGGGCAGAAAAGCGCTGGCTGCCCGGGGAGCTCCAGAACACCGCCACCTAGCGGCCGCAAAGTGTAACAGCGGCCACACAGTTAACAAGCAATTAAGCTGCGGTTAACCGCAGCTTCAGGGAGGTAAATTGGCAGCACACTCCAGCTTCTGGGTGGCCAATTAACAACGCCGGCTGGCTTCCCACAGCTCTGGGGATGTTGGTGAACGGCTGTTTGTTCGGTAGATGGAATCTACCGAACTGCTGTGAAGAAAGGGAGAAATAAATCCTTCTGCACAGTAAAATTAACCCTTTAGCTGCCGGTCCATAGTCCAGAGGCAGCAGGTGGGCAACCAGGCTCCTCCAATACAATGTGGCGAGATTGGTTTCGTCACAACCATCATGAAACATAATGGGAATGGTAGGTTTACAGCAACTGGAGCTTGGTTTTGGCCTTCCCTGATTTAAAGTACAACTACTACTACCATGTTGTACCGAATTCTACAACTTACATTTTGTCTTGTTTTTTGCCGGTGGCTTCTGATTACATATTTTACTCCACTAAAAACAGTTATGGGTGGCTTTCTGCAGAGGACTTAGAAAACTTTTAGATTGGTCTATGGCAGGGATGTCAAATTCAGGGCTGTGAATGTATTCCAAAATTCATACCTAAATTCATACCTACTCACGCTCAAATAGGAAACAAACTATTTCTTACAATCACAAAAAATGTCATTCTTTGTTTATATGATGTTCCTCTATGTGTGCACATTAGTGTACCTGTGTGCATGCAGTTGTGTTCCTGTATTCGTGCATGAGCATATGCAGTGTAAATATGGAAATAATTTGGTATTCTTGTGTGGGTGTGTGGAATGTCAGTATTTGTGCATGTTCTGGTGTATGCAATGTTAGCTTTTCTATGTGTATATCAGTGTGCAGTATATGTTATCAGTCCCCAGCCACCATGATTGACTATTTCCAACACTGTCCTTCCCCATTATCTCTCCCCAAACACAATATCTTTCACCAGTGCCCCTAATTGTGTTTGTGACTTAGATTCTTGTAGCATGGCTAAGTGGTCTGCGCAGCGTATGCGCAGCGTATGCGCAGCGTATCTTTCCATTGCAACCTGAAACCCTGGTTGGCTGGTAGCATCTCTATGTGGCTGTACTAAGAACTCTAACAGGGCTATTCACCCTTACTGAAAAATATATAATAAGTGGAGCGCTGATTAAATGAATGTGCAAGGGGTTAACTAAATAGGGTACCTAACTACCTATAGAATACAGTACAAAAACATAAATATATAACCCCTTCTATAGTAATAAATCAAAAAATGACCTTACTAGAGCACTCAAAGTAAAACACAATTTATTGTAAAAATTCAATATAAAAGAAATCACTTATGCATAAAAAATGTCCTGCCCGAACACAGAAAGCAACCACTTTCAAACACAATATAAAATAAAGCAATCGCTTATGCAGAAAAATGTCCTGTTCGGACTATTTGAATAAAAGCCATAAAAAGAGTCCAGACCTTATTCAGATGCTCGGCGATGGATCCATTGATAATGCCGCAGGAGTGGAGAAACGCGTCTGGAGAGGTCTGACTCCCATCACTACAAGCCTTAACTCGGATTACAAAAGGACTTTTATTCAAGACTTTTTCAACATCATATATTCTGACTCGGGACGCCGAGCATCTGAATAAGGTCTGGACTCTTTTTATGGCTTTTATTCAAATAGTCCGAACAGGACATTTTTCTGCATAAGCGATTGCTTTATTTTATATTGTGTTTGAAAGTGGTTGCTTTCTGTGTTCGGGCAGGACATTTTTTATGCATAAGTGATTTCTTTTATATTGAATTTTTACAATAAATTGTGTTTTACTTTGAGTGCTCTAGTAAGGTCATTTTTTGATTTATTACTATAGAAGGGGTTATATATTTATGTTATTCACCCTTACTGTTAACTCACGCTTGCAGGACTTCTCACAGGTGGCTGCCTTCCTTTGGAACAGCCTGCCTATCCCATCAGACTCTCCCCTAGTCACCTTCAGTTCCGATACGTTTCCACCTTGTTTGATGGCTGTTACCCTTACTGCCCTTTTGTGTATTTGTAGCCCACCTCCTCTAGACTGTAGCTCGTTTGAGCAGGGCCCTCATCTACCTATTGTTCCTGTGTCACTATGTAATTGTCTCATTTATTGTAAATTTACCCCATTGTATAATATTGTAAAGCTCTATGGAATTAGTTGGCACTATATAAATACCAATAATAATACTAAAGATTCACCTTGAATTCTCACTTTTGAATAACCCTTTAACTCTCATGTAGAGCTTGTGCCACATCTGTACATAATCTAAATCTAAACAATATAAGAGTAAAAACACATAGAAACATAGAATGTGACAGCAGATAAGAGCAATTCGGCCCATATAGTCTGCCCAATTTTCAAAATCCTTTCATTAGTCTCTTTTATCTAGTATAGCCAGATGCCTATTCCATGCATGCTTAAACTCCCACACTGTGTTAACCTTTACCTCTCCAGCTGGAAGGCTATTACATGTATCCACTACCCTCTCAGTAAAGTAATACTTCCTGATACTTATATTATTTTTAAACCTTTGCCTCTCTGATTCAAGACTATGTCCTCTTGTTGTGGTAGTTTTCCTTCTTTTAAAATACTCTTGTCTGTTATGGTGTTGATTCCCTTTATACACTGCCGGGCCAAAAAAAAGTCGCTACCCAAAAAAAAAGTCACATACTCTAATATTTTGTTGCACCGCCTTTAGCTTTGATTACGGCACACATTCGTGTGGCATTGTTTTGATAAGCTTCTACAATGTCACAAGACATTTATTTCCATCCAGTGTTGCATTCATTTTTCACCAAGATCTTGTATTGATGATCAGACCACTGCGCAAAGCCTTCTCTAGCACATCCCAAAGATTCTCAATGGGGTTAAGGTCTGGACTCTGTGGTGGCCAATCCATTTGTGATAATGATGTCACATGCTCCCTGAACCACTCTTTTAACAATTTGAGCCCAATGAATCTTCGCATTGTCATCTTGGAATATCCCATTCTGAAGAAGCCACTTATGGTGAAACGCGTTTATGGTTATTAATTCTGTATTTTATTGTGTATTTTAGATCAATAAAAGGTTTTTGGCTACTTTATTATACCAATCCTTTTTTTATTGCACTTTCTATGCACTTTAAACTTTTTTTTACATATTCCTGGCATTTTAACCTTTCCTGGTTACTTTTACTTCCACTGGCAATTTTAAAGTTCCAGTACTCCAAGAAATCCTAGGTGGGGATCATACCACCAGCGCCTATCCATAGAGCAGTACCTCTGCTCTATCTTTGTGAGTATTATTTTATTTCCTCTACTACTCTCTTAACCTATCACAATTGCGAGCACTATTGCTGCTTTTTATTTTTCTATATTGGAGCCTTGGATCACCAGACGGTGCTGACGGACGTATCGCCGCTACAAATCCTATAAGCGGGGATTATACCGCTGTACGCTATCCACACCAGAGCTGGCCATAGCTCCCTCAAATGTGAGTTTTTTACCTCTTCTTATCTGCACACTGAACCACATCAAAATTGAGAGCACTATTGTCGCTTTCTGTCTTTCTTTTCCGAGTTCTGGACTACCAGACGTTGTTGACGGAGACCCCCTCCCTACATATCCCATAAGCGGGGATTATACCGCTGTACGCAATCCACACCAGAGCTGGCCATAGCTCTCTTGAATGTGAGTTCTCTACATTTTGTTACCTATCACACCCTGAACTTTCATACTATACCATTAGTCGCCTCTACCTCTCTTGTATTTATATATACGGAATGGTCTACACTAGACTCATCCACAGAGGAACTCTATCAAGTATCCTAGACCATCTATTGGCACCCTAGCAATACTTTACTGGACTATCTACCCTTATTTGGCACAGCCCTTCCATATATTTTTCATCTTGGAATATGCCTGTGCCATCAGGGAAGAATTGAATAACCTGGTCATTCAGTATATTCAGGTAGACAGCTGACCAGATTGAATAACCTAGTCATTCAGTATATTCAGGTAGTCAGCTGACCTTATTCTTTGGGCACATAATGTTGCTGAACCTAGACCTGACCAACTGCAGTAACCCCAGATCATAGTAATGCCCCCACAGTCTTGTACAGTAGGCACTAGACACGATGGGTACATCACTTTATCTGCCTCTCTTCTTACCATGATGTGCCCATCACTCTGGAACAGGGTAAATCTGGACTCATCAGACCACATTTAATAATGTGTTGGACAGTTCTTAACACAATTTTAGTAGTTACTGCAATCTCCTTAGATGTTTCCTCTGCTTGATGCATGCCAATGATTTGACCCTTCTCAAACAGGCGAACATATTTTCCACAATCATGGGATGTGTCTTTCGACATGGTTGTTTCAGGAATGAGAAGCTACTCATTACATCAGTTGGGGTTAAGTAACTTGTTGCCATCTGAAAGATAATTGCCCATGCAGTAACTCTCCAATAGGAGGTTCTTATCTATTTGCTTAGTTAAATCCAGGTGGCGACTTTATTTTTGGCCAGGTAGTGTTTATTTAAATGTTTCTATCATATCCCCCCTGTCTGGTCTTTCCTCCAAGCTCATAAAACTGTTATCTATTGATTCAATTCCGTTTTTTTGCAAACAAGAAAAGTAATATTTAATAAAAATATAATATTACCGTTTCTGACATTGCTTTGTGGGCACAACTTGGAACACAAAGAGTTAAACGGATTCCATCCCATAAGTGGAGCTTAAATAAATAACACAGTGTGATTATATTCATCCACAATAATATTAAGAGGAAAAAAATGTAACATGTTTATTTGCCATTTACAAAGAAGGACCTTAAGTCATAATTCACGATTTAAACATTATGTAGTTTGAAATGCTGTCTTTTAATTACTTAAAAGGATTCATAGCTTCTTCTAATTGGGAGAAGAAAAAAAACACCTTCTAGAAAACATGCATATCACCTGGAACGAACAGCTGATTATACTAATTAATGCTGCATCCATAATATAGAAAATAGAAAATTTGAGCTTAAGAATTTTGAATAACTTGAAAACATATTCTGAGTGTAAGTGCAACAGTATTGTTCATTAAAAGGATCGCATAGGGGGGCGTGGCCTAACAGCTCAACAGGACGGTCACATGAGCTGTTAGCTCCGTGAGACATCAACCCTGTACAGCGATTTGAACAGCAGTGGGTACCCCGAATTCCCACACAAACATACAGCAATGCCCGGGAGTACCATGGCATCCAAATCTGCCAAGAAAATGAAACACAAGCAGACGGCACTACAAGTTTCGGTGCTGACACCGCCACGTGCACAGGCCCAAGATGGCGCCGGCGCGCCAAACTCGCCCTCTGCATATTCAGACCACAGCGACCTTACCTCGATATCGGAACCAGCGGCGACACCCGCAACCGATCTCTCCATCCACAAGATGCTCAAGGCCCTGCAGGCATCTCTCCAGGCAGATATGACAAAAATGGCACGGGACATTAAAACAGAAATTCAGGCGCTCGGCGACAGAACGGCGCACCTCGAAGACAAGACGGAGGAACTCATCTCTGCCCATAACACCCTGGCGGATGCCTATGCAGAGCTGGGGGCCAAATTAGACAACCTCACCGACAAAGTTGAGGATAGGGACAAGCGCAGCAACATCCGCCTCCGCAACATCCCTGAAGAGGTCCTCCCTCAAGACCTGCCAGCCTATGCTGTCCGCCTCTTCCAGGCCTTAGTCCCTGACCTGACACTGCAGGACTGCCTACTCGACCGCATACATCGCCTACCGAGGCCGAAATCTCTCCCGACCTCGGTTCCTAGAGATACCATTGCGAAATTACATTACTATACTAGCAAAGACAAAGTATTGCAAGCTGCGAGAAGCACAAAGTCTCTGCCAGAAGGATTTGCAGGCGTACTCCTCTTTACAGACCTGTCCGCCACAACTTTGATGAAGCGCAAGGAGCTGGCCTGTATTACCAAATCCCTGAGGGACGCCAATGTCCTCTACAGATGGGGGTTCCCAGCCCGCTTGACCATCCGCCGCAATGGAGCTGATCGCCACATCACCTCTGTCGAGGAGGGTATGAAGCACTTGCAGGACTGGAACATTACCCTATCGCAACCACCTGGACAGGCTGCCCAAGCGAAGCCGCAGAGATCACGGTCCCCGAGGAAGGTCTCCACAGATTGGAACGTGGTGTCTGCAGATAAGTGAACTGAACTGATCTTCTCTTTTCTACCATAATTGGGCGCACAAGCCCAGTACACACACCCTCTAGGGTCATGGACCGCACACTCCCCTAATACCCCTTGATTTCATGTATTTATGTGGGCTACCTTTTTTCATCTCACCGATGCTTTTTTGTAATTGTTTCTGGGAAACTATCTGATGCTGAGCCTTGCCGCCATGCCGGGGCCCTTGACTTCGGCCCAGCCATGGCGGTGACGCACTGGGTACGGCGGGGTTCGATTTTTGTGCAATCTCTAGGACTACCTAACGTATATTGCCTGGTGTATCTGTATATGTCCCACGCTCTTTTCATCTCACTAATGCTTTATTTATAATTGTTTCTGGGAAGGTGTATGAAGCTGAGCCTTGCCGCCATGCCGGGGCCCTTGACTTCGGCCCAGCCATGGCGGTGACGCACTGGGTACGGCGGGGTTCGATTTTTGTGCAATCTCTAGGACTACCTAACGTATATTGCCTGGTGTATCTGTATATGTCCCACGCTCTTTTCATCTCACTAATGCTTTATTTATAATTGTTTCTGGGAAGGTGTATGAAGCTGAGCCTTGCTGCCATGCCGGGGCCCTTGACCTGGGCCCAGCCATGGCAGTGACGCACCAGGTATGACGGGGTCAGATTTTGTATGTGTCCCACGCTCTTTTCATCTCACTAATGCTTTATTTATAATTGTTTCTCGGAAATTGTCTGAAGCTGAGCCTTGCTGCCATACCGGGGCCCTTGGCCTGGGCCCAGCCATGGCGGTGACGCACCAGGTATGATGGGGTCAGATTTTTGTGCAATCTCTGAGACTCCCTAACATATTTTGCCTGATACATCTGTGTATGTCCCACGCTCTGCCCACATGCTCACGAAGACATGCTTCTCTACCACAGACACCACTAGAATGGTTGTTGTATTGTAATTATCTACCACACAGTGCTGAGGTTTTGCGTGCCAAGGGATCTTAGAGGTCAGGACACACACCACGCAGGCATGCACCACAGTCTGCACCAAGGGAGACCACACAGAGTGGTCGGCGCGCTTAAGCCACACCAATCCCCGAACCCATGCGACCACCTTAGTTACCAAAAAGAACGCGCTAAAATAATCTGTAAATATAAAGAAACAAATAATGGTGCAGACCATCTGGTAATAATAGTATGGGGAAAAGGTGTTATATGTAATAAACTCACATGTCCCAGAGCCCTATCACCCCTGGCTCTGGGTTTGAAATGCTCCTTGGGAGAGGGGATATTCCCACACTGCAGGATAGTCAGGAGGATATGTCCACTGATAATTCCGTTGTGCTGTATGTAAAAGGAAAGAAGGGCAGGACCTCCAATTGAATAGTATCACAATTCGTTTTATTGTATAAAAAAGGTTAAAAACCCTTACTTTGGATGTGGTGGGTACAAACTCGCAGAGTCACCCACATAAAAGCATAAAACACATGTATTCGAAAAAACGCTTCCTGGTTATGGTCCGGTCACGTGATCGCTTCCGGGTCCGCCCTCCAATGACGTCCGTGTGACGCGTTTCGCCCGCCTCCACAGGCTTCTTCCGACAACGTCATGGGGTTTCAGTCTTCCTTTTAAGTCCATAGTGCCGCCCTTCTCTCGCCTCATTGGTCGGGGGGCGTGGTTTCACACGATCTTTTTCAATCATTCAATTGCACACTAATAAACTTCATAGACTTAAGTTTTATTAGTGTGCAATTGAATGATTGAAAAAGATCGTGTGAAACCACGCCCCCCGACCAATGAGGCGAGAGAAGGGCGGCACTATGGACTTAAAAGGAAGACTGAAACCCCATGACGTTGTCGGAAGAAGCCTGTGGAGGCGGGCGAAACGCGTCACACGGACGTCATTGGAGGGCGGACCCGGAAGCGATCACGTGACCGGACCATAACCAGGAAGCGTTTTTTCGAATACATGTGTTTTATGCTTTTATGTGGGTGACTCTGCGAGTTTGTACCCACCACATCCAAAGTAAGGGTTTTTAACCTTTTTTATACAATAAAACGAATTGTGATACTATTCAATTGGAGGTCCTGCCCTTCTTTCCTTTTACATACAGCACAACGGAATTATCAGTGGACATATCCTCCTGACTATCCTGCAGTGTGGGAATATCCCCTCTCCCAAGGAGCATTTCAAACCCAGAGCCAGGGGTGATAGGGCTCTGGGACATGTGAGTTTATTACATATAACACCTTTTCCCCATACTATTATTACCAGATGGTCTGCACCATTATTTGTTTCTTTATATTTACAGATTATTTTAGCGCGTTCTTTTTGGTAACTATTGTTTTGCTTTTCACAATCTCTTGTGCATTGTATTTGTGAACGCTGCCATATTTTCTGCATGGGATTTTAGCGCTCACACATTGGTTATTGTGTTGCCATGCGACCACCTTGCCCGGTAATGGGGTCACTATTTATCACCCCACCCGGTGCGCATAACCCAAAAACACACACAAAAAAAAGAAAGATGAAATTTTTGTTCTGAACACTGTGACAGCCCCATACTGACTAGCACATCAGGGTTGTATGACCTGTCAACTCTCGCCGCCCCACCAGGCTCAACAGAGCCTTTTCAACACCGCCTATGCCCCAGGGCGTCCCAACCGGCGGATTTTTGTACATAGTTTTTTATCTTTATGTGTATCAATACCTGTTATGTTTCTGTTACCTCCTTCCCTACTCCCCTCCCTACAGACATGTAATGCACGCTGATAAAAATGCTCTGCAACCGTGTAATGCGCTAATAACGAATGCTCCTATAACTATAAGCAGTATGTTTTCTATGCCACACTTGCTTACGTACACTGCTAGTGCAGGTCACACCTACCTGGGTCGACTGCCGGAGGATGGCGTGGCCCCCACACGGCCCACCCTTAACACACCTCGCAGGGATACACCGGCATACTGAACCACGCTCTAAATCAGGGATACCAGTCGCCCCCCCGCTGACTACTATATCCCCATCATTCACTGTCACAGCAACCGTTCCTATATCTCAATGACACTTAATGTCCTATCCCTGAACATGAAAGGCCTAAATTCACCGCATAAGCGGAGACTAGCACTAGACGAAGCAAAAAAACACAAAGCTCAAGTCGCCTTATTCCAAGAGACCCATTTTAAATGGGGCGCACGTCCCAAATTCTGCTCTACTGCATACCCCCACGATTTTCATTCATGTTACAAGAAAAAGAAACAAGGGGTATCGATTCTGATAGGGAAAGGGGTAACCTTCTCACTACTTAAGAAAACAGGAGACAAACATGGTAGATATTTGATACTCCAATGCTATTTAAACAATGAACCATATACGCTTATCAACATTTATGGCCCACACACTAACCAAGTGGAATTTGCGAACAAAATCTTCACCCTAGCGAGCGCACATAGATTTGGGACTACTGTAATTGGAGGAGATACCAACTTCCTCCTGGACTGCTCTCTAGACTCCACATCTACCGATAGACTAACCAACGCATCCGCACGTAAATCACACAAAACTTCATCATTGCTATGCAATCAAATTCTCCAACACAATTTTCTAGATCCCTGGAGGGTCCTCCATCCATCCGAGAGAGATTACACCTTCCACTTCCTGGCACATAATACATATACTAGAATCGACAGGTTCTTAATCCCAACCACACTAATGCAAGCAGTCCGAAACACGACAATAGGTATTGTAACCTGGTCAGATCATGCCCCAATAACCCTAACCTTATCAGAAAAATGTGCCGCTGCAGGCAAAAGAACATGGAGGCTAAATAACTCCCTGCTACGAGACCCTAAAATTGTAGACCAGCTCAAGGTGGATCTTACTGACTACTTCAAAACGAACCTGACCCCCGACGTAGACATGACCACTGTCTGGCTAGCGCACAAAGCGGTAATAAGAGGCCTCTTGATTAGGGCAGGGAGCCACGCTAAAAATCAAAGACTTAAAGATTATTCCGCTCTAATCGCCAAGATTACTGACCTCACACACCAAAATAAAACACATCCCACGCAAACACTGCGTCATGAACTCTCTGTACTGCACACCGAACTCAGAAACATAGTACAGGCCAAAACCTCCCACATGCTTCAGCGCTACAAACACAATTTTTTCTCGCAAGGGAACAGAGCGGGTGCACTGTCAGCCGCACGACTTAAAGCACGCACGGCCCATTCCAGGATAGCATACATCACCACGGCAACTAAACAAAAACTCACCAACCCTCAAAACATAGTTGATGCATTTGCAGCCTACTACAGCAAACTCTACAACCTTAGGGATGACCCCAAGATAGCTCCGCCAGCCACACAAGACATTCTTGACTTCTTAGCACAAACCGATCTACCCAAACTTTCTCCAGACGACATATCCTCTCTCACCACTCCATTTACCGCCCAAGAATTAGACGCAACAATTAAGAAGCTTCCCAAGCATAAAGCACCTGGCCCAGACGGATAGACCAACTTTTACTACCAGACCTTTGCCTCCATCCTCTCACCACACCTGTCCACGCTATTCAACCACTGCTACTCGCAGGGAACGTTCCCCTCCGAAATGCTGAAGGCCCACATCTCCACTCTACCAAAACCAGGCAAGCCTCCAACACAGTGCCAGAATTTTAGACCCATATCTTTATTGAATGTTGACGTCAAACTCTAAACTCATAGCCAACCGGCTGTCCGCTATTTTCCCCACATTAATACATAATGACCAGTCAGGCTTTGTCAAAACAAGACAGGGCTTGGACAATACCAGGAAGATCCTGAACATTCTATCTCACTCACACAACAAGGGTGGACAAGGCCTTCTCTTAGCACTGGATGCGGAGAAGGCCTTTGACAGGCTTAACTATATGCAACATGTCTTACGAGCGTTTGGTTTCACTGCGCCCATAATCCTAGGTATTATGGCACTCTACAATGCCCCGACGGCTCAGGTTTCCAATGCGGGCTTCCTCTCCACCCCATTCAAAATAACCAACGGCACTCGCCAGGGATGTCCCCTATCCCCACTACTATTTGTCCTTTCTTTAGAACCACTGGCACATATAATTAGACGTCAACCTACAATTAAAGGCATGGTGGTAGGTAGGTCTGAATATAAACTGCCCATGTTCGCGGACGATATCCTCTTAACATTGAACGACATGTCTTCATCCCTGCCCACTTTGATGTCGCTCTTACAACAATACGGCAAACTGACATACTACAAATTAACCAAACGAAAACCCAAGCACTGCCTATAGGCCTTCCTAGAGACCTAGCTCAGGAACTCATCAACACATACGATTTCGACTGGAGGTCGGACTATATCACCTACCTCGGGATCAAAATCGAACCCACAACTGAGCAAATATTCCAATATAACTATAAACCACTCCTTAACTTATACAAAGCTGAGTGCCTGCGGTAGAAACCGGTTAAACTGTCGTGGCTGGGCAGAATTAACACAGTAAAAATGATCCTCCTTCCCAAATTGATGTACATTTTCCGCCTCCTACACCTACGGGCTCCTCCACTGTTCTTTAAATCGCTCCAAAAAGTGCTGTCCTCTTATATATGGGATGCCCACAGACCGAGAATCTCCCAACGTTTCCTCCAGAATCACCACATGGAGGGAGGTGTTGGCCTTCCAGATATACACACATATTACAAGGCGGCCATCTTAGAGGCGGCAGTGAAACTTCACACCTCAAAAGGGGTTTTCCAATGGGTGGACATGGAAGTTGACCAATTGGTCGGCACATCGCTAGTAAACATACTCTGGACACCAAAAATGCTACGCCCCAAAGACGCAACACTCTTCCCAACAACTACACTAACCCTACATCACTGGGACGCGATACGCCAAAAACAACCCGCACCTCATAAATACCATCCACGTTCCCCACTGACAGCCCTGAAAGCGGTTTCACCCTGGCTCTCATTACATTCCTGGGTCAAGCTGGGAATAACCACCCTCAACCAAGTCCTCCATATAAACCACATCAAACCCTTTCCAGACCTACAAAAGGAATATCACCTACCTAACTCCTCAGTGTTCCTGTATATGCAACTCAAGAGTATCATACCCACCCATGTCACACATGATATTACAATACATAACCCAGACCTGATGGACCTGGAGGCTCTGTATGATAGATGCTGGCGGGCCCCATCCAAACCTAAATCTCTTGCGTCCTGCTACAAATCCCTACTGCGGACTTCACCGCCTCCACCCCCTACATTTGTGACACAGTGGCTCACAGAATGTGACACGACATCTAATGCGGAAATACTAAAGTCTCTAACTGCACTCAGGGGGCTCACACAGTGCTATTCTCATATCGAAGCACATAAAAAAATAGTGTATAGGTGGTACCTAAAGCCCCAAAGACTTCATAAAATGTACAAATCGGTCCCCCCATACTGCTGGAGGTGTGGAACAGAAAGTGGCACAATGAATCACATTTGGTGGTCGTGCCCCCACATACGCCCGCTATGGCAGGAGGCACAAACTATACTGCAAACCATAGGCATTACTGTGCCGCCCCTAGACATACATACAGGCATATTTTTAACATATCCCAATCTGGTACCGAAACGAGTAAAAACTATCATGGCGCTCACGGCATTAGCGGTGAGAAACCTAATTGCAAACCAATGGAAGCAAACACAATGCCCCTCTAAGGCCCTACTCCTGGCCAAAATTCCCCAGTACTACACCCACGAGTGTTTATCTGCACAAACGGCGATGCACAAGATACGCCTCTTATCAACTTGGGCCCCATGGGTCGCATACTGGGAAAGGCAACTTACGCACCCACCCTCCTCGGCCCACCAAGGAAGGCCCCTTAACAGCCCAACATCCTCAGCTTCTGACTCTGAGCTACATAATTAGGGCAGTGCCATGATTCTGGAACTAAACTGAGCTTGTAGTAACACATACTGCCACCCGAAACATGTAAACCCATCTCCGTGTTGCACTGCGGGTGGACCTAACATTTAAATGCTGGACAATCATTTCCCCCGCTCCCCCCTTGACTGCCTACAGGGCCCAAGTGGTCTTTCCGAGCAGGACCCCTAGCAATTCAAAAACTATCGAGCCTACGTCACCCTTATGAGACCTCCCTACCGACCTCCCATGAACTATCTGAGGCCCAAAAGCGACACGGAGATTTGGTAAGGGGGCAGCCGACAATAATCAATGCCGTGATCACAAACTTGAACTATTGCAAGCAGGGTTATAGCTCAACGCTAAGATAGCAAATTGTCCCACAACGTTATAAAGTGTACCCCCCTAGCTTGACTCCCAAGGTACAGAAGTACCTCGCACAAGGGCACGTTAAGGCCCTTATTCCCAAAGCGAGAAGCAGCTCCCACATGTAATACAACCTACGCTGGTAGGCATTCAAAGTAGGCACCCAAAATGGATAACGAGCCTATAAGACATCTCGTTCTGCCACTAGCGGCATTCCTCCGCTACACCTCTACACCTCTACACTCGCACAACGGATACACAATCCACACACAACAATTTAACGCAATGTAAGTTGTGTCCCAAGCACCATATGCTATGATACGTATCAACCACCACACACAGGGCGATGATCAGTATCTGTATCTGTATATATTGCAACCCACATATTATGTATTATGTATTGTATACTTTGCATTACCTGTTCTGCTCACTATACTGTGTATTCATATGCTACATCAAGCTGCAATGCATGCCGAGCTGTATTATTGTGAACCCTGACATCCCTACCCCAACCCCCCTTCTTCTTTCTGTACCCTCCCCTTTTCCCCCTTGAAAAATCTTGTCAATAAAACATTGAATATAAAAAAAAGGATCGCATAAAGCTATAATTGATCCGCTGTTTAGTGCATTATGAACATATATTAAAAAAGTTTAAAAATAAATGTAAATAAAACTAATAAAATAATCAATAATTCTTGGTGTCCTATGTTTTCTGCAAAACTGCAACTTTTGCAGAATCCTGCGGGGTGATTTAACCTCACATGTCAACATAAAAAAGGCAGGTGCTGTAAATAGTAGCATTCTCCTAATAAAATAACAAAGGCTAGGGTGCAATAATCTGCTTGGAACAATTATGTGTATTCCCCCTAAATAATAAGGCTACAGCACACTATCTCAGCCTGCTACATCCATGGGGAATATAGTTATTTTATAACACTGCATGTCCATCTATGTCTTAGCTCACCTGCCATGTCAAGGCAAGCTTTTTAGTCGAGTCCTACTCTATCAATTCACCTAAAAGGGCAAAATCTCCAATGAGACAGAAATGGTATTCTTATGAATCCCTACAAATAAAACAACCCAATATAAAGCACACATGGTAAAAAACACAAAATTGTAGTGGAAACCTCCAAAAGCACCGTCACTCCCCGGTTAATCACCGGATAAATGCAAATCGTGAAAACACAATAGTGGTGGTGAAAAGGTGTAAAAAACACTTTATAAAACAAATATACTAGAACAAGTGATGTGTAAATACACCGCAAACAAACATCAGCTTACATGTATAGTAGTTTAACCCCTTAAGGACCAAACTTCTGGAATAAAATGGAAGCATGACATGTCAGACATGTCATGTGTCCTTAACCCCTTAAGGACTGGACTTTTTTTGCGATGTTGTACATTTGCGACCAGGCATCTTTTTGACACTTTTGTGGTGTTTGTGTTTAGCTGTAATTTTCCGCTCTCTCATTTACTGTTCCCATACAAATTATATATTGTTTTTTTCAGGACAAAAGGGGCTTTCTTTACATACCATTATTTATATAATCTCATCTAATTTAATTTAAAAAAAATGAAAAAATATGATGAAAAATTGAAAAAAATACACGTTTTTTGAATTTTATGTGAAAAATCTTTTACTCATCTACAAAAGCGAATGAAAAAAACTGCTAAATAGATTCAAAATTTTGTCCTGAGTTTAAAAATACCCAGTGTTTACATGCTTTTTGCTACTTTTTTGCATGTTATAGGGCTATAAGTACAAGTAGGATATTGCGGTTTCAAAACATACATTTTTAAAATGTATCAATAGTGACATTGTAACACTATTATCTGTCATAAATTGCTAAATAACACCCCACATGTACATATTTTTTTAAAAGTAGACAACCCAGGGTATTCAATATGGGGTATGTCCAGACTTTTTTAGTAGCCACTTAGTCGCAAACACTGGCCAAAGTTAGCGTTCATATTTGTTTGTGTGTGAAAAAAGTAAAAAACTAAATTGAACGCTAATTTTGGCCAGTGTTTGTGACTAAGTGGTTACTAAAAAAGACTGGACATACCCCATTTGCAATACCTTGGGTTGTCTTCTTTTGCAAATGGTATGCCATCATGGGGGTAATTCTCATTCCTGGGCTACCATACGCTCTCAAAGGCAACCTAACCAACCTGGCCATTTTCAATGTAAAATATTTGACCGATATATTTGACCCTGTAACTTTCAAAAACGCTATAAAACCTGTACATGGGGGGTCCTGTTCTACTCAGGAGACTTTGCTGAACACAAATATTAGTGTTTCTAAACTGGAAAATGTATCACAACAATTATATCATCAGTAAAAGTGCTGTTTGTGTGTGAAAAATGCAAAAAAATTCACTTTCACTGACAATATCATCGCTGTGATATGTTTTACTGTTTTGAATCACTAATATTTGTGTTCAGCGAAGTCTCCCGAGTAAAACAGTACCCCCCATGTACATGTTTTAGGGTGTCGTAGAACGTTACAGGGTAAAATACAGTGATAGCAAATTAAATTCTCTGGTCTTTCGGCCTGGGTTGGCAGGCAGGTCCCTTAAATTGCAATCAATAAAATAACTTAATTATGTAAAAATATTACCTAAATACGCACGTAGAATTTAAATATATATGCATATTTATATATTTGAAGTCTACGTGTATATTTATATAATTATTTATGTAATTTTGTATATCGACATATGAATAGTTCGCATTCTTTTTATTTATTTAAATATACATAGATATATATACAATTTCATTCTAAGTGTATTTTGATATAAATATATATATATTAATATCAAAATACAGTTAGAATAAAATTTCGTATAGATATATAATTTTTTTTCAATTTTTTATTATTATTTTTAATTTTTTTAATTTAATTTAAATTATTTATTATTCGTATTTTATAATAATATATATATACAATATATATAGTTATTATATATATTATATATACGTGTGCAAATTAATTATAAGTGTATTTTTATATTAATATATGTACATATTAATATAAAAATACACTTAGCATGACATTATATATATGATATATAGACATATATTATATAGGTATAATATATGTCTATATATCATATATATACACATATATAATAATATATTTTTTTTTATTAACTATAACTTTATTTTTTTTTATGATTTTACACATGCAGGGAGACTGCCTGTCAGCACAGACAGTCCCCCTGCAGGCAGAGACATGGACACCTATTGTGACCATGTGGTCGCCCTGTTGGGCGATCACATGGCCCCAGGGGTCCTAAACCGCCATGGGGAGACTGTCTGGGCTGCAGGCAGTCTCCCCACACCGGGAGCACCGCCGATCGCCGCCGGGGGAACGACGGCGATCGGGTAAGTACATTTTAAATTTAGGACGGTTCAGGACCGTCGTCGGTCGGCAACGCAAAAATGCCGATGACGGTCCTGAACCGTCCTGCGTCCTCAAGGGGTTAAGGAGTTAAGCCTTCACATAGGATTGGCAATGCAGAGTTTAATCTGATGATGGTAAAATATTGTGATTTTAGGACTCTTGGAGCAGTTTGAATTTCACATATAATAAGCAGTATCAATGATCATAAAATGCTGCAATCTCAATAATCTTTAATAGCTTAAAAACACAAACATAACACATATAGTGTAACACCATCAATGCATTGTAAAAAAAAATACAGTATATTACATGTATGTATACACAGGCCACCTAAGGCCACATCTTGCTTTATCCCTCAAGTTTGGACCAGTTATGGATTAAAGAACTGACTGTTGTAATGCATTACTTGCAGGGCTTGATACCTGTGTTTTTTTTTTTACCAATACAATGTATAAAAGTTATACATTAAAAGTGCATAAAAGCTATTTACCGTAAGCTCATCATTACCATAAAAGTCACGCACAAAGTGCCCTCACAGTCTGCTATAGAGAATTAATAAATACAATGATTCTTTCTGGAGCAATCATAGGCGCATTGCAGCATGTGCTGCTCCTGCACCTACATGCCCGAATGCTCCTCTTTCAGGTGTATTGGACTGACCTCTGCCTCCCGGATGATATGGAGATTCTGCATTGGAGAAAAGATTAATAATTTGTTTCATTTTAATTTACTTCACTTTTTTTTTTTTATATAAAACTAAGGGCTTTGTATTTCTAATGCTACAGTGTTTCTTTAAGTTTTCCCAAAAGAAATACACTCGATTCACAAATCCCAGAGCCAATTCTAAAGGTAGTGTTGCATCTGTAGCCCCTTATGTCACAAACGCACCCTACTTCAAGAGTGTGCGTGATGTAGTTGTGATGGTGAAAGGGTTAAAGTTCACTATTTGTCTGCACTAGACTGGAAATAATGACAAAATTCCCCTTAACACCACCCACACTTAAACATAATATTATAAATATTACTATTTTAACGCTGTCACAGCCAAGACAATTTATAAATGGGAAGCCTTGGTCCCCCAGGTAAATCAATAATAAAAACCCACCAAATACAATATTTAAGGAACTGCAAAAATACGAATTAGTCTCTTCAGGTAAAGTGATTTCTTTACCAGACAAATGCAGAGCTTAATAAAGGAATATTTATTATGAGCAAAAAATAGTCACAGTGCATACACAAATATAGATGTCAAGCAAATTATTTACACCAACAACAGATACAAACAAAAGGGATAAAATAACATAAAGTCCTAATCACTTACTCAGCTCTTCAAAATAAATACTTCTGCCCCAGTGGGTCTCTGGTAGAAAGGATGGTGACTTTATTAGATTCTGGCCCCAAGCAACTACACAGACATTTCAGTATCATTACTATGAGAATATGTTAAAAGTGATTCCCTGGATTCTCTCTATTTATTTTTTAACTGTTGAAGATCAACATTAAATAGAAGTGATATATACATAAAATATTTTAAGCTGATATACCCAGAGCCAGTTTAGAGTGACTCTGGGATCTGTGTATCTATTTAATTTAAGAATTATTAGAAGGGAATCTAATATTGCGCAGACATTCTGCACTACCAAGTGCTATTTGTTTTTACAGGTTTTTAAAAAATTTTTGGAAAAATGATTTTTATATTGGATGCATAGGTATTAACATAATGCACTTGTATCTATATGGATCTTGAGAAATAAATAATAGTGCACTATTTTATGGTAACTTTTAAGGACTAAGGATTTATAGCAGAAAATGTAATGGAAAGAAATGGGTCAAATGTTTTACATTTGCAGATAAATTGTATGTTCTCCTTTTCTTTTCTAATTTTTTCATTTTCAGTATATATAGCTCCAGTCTTCCAATTCTCTATTCTGTTTATTGATGTGAAAATTCTAAATACAGCAATTTTCTGATAATAATGTAGACTTAAAAACTCCTGCATTTTTTTTTTCTCATAATGGTTTTGAAGTGTATATAAGAAGGCTTCACAGTAGGAGCACTTGAATTGAGAGACCTGGGAATGCTATTTATAATTATCACAATTCTGATGTTTTTATATGAATATTGACCATGTCAGTTGAGGCTTGGAAGAACATTTATTGCACAATTTTTTTTTTTTTTTAAACCAGAGGTTTGTTCAATAGACTTTTCCAGCTGTGAATATGTTATGGATTAGAAATGAAAATCCCCTGTGTATAGATTCTTTAGAAAATGGCTTCATTGTTAAAGGCAAAAGCTTAATATTGTGTAGGGTTAAATTGCTATTATGAAGGAAAGATAGGATCCTGGCACCTCTGATTTCAGGAATCTAAAATTGTCAAATGCATTTGAGGAGTATTTATGAGGATGTTGTAGGATTTAACAATAAGTGTTTTATAGTAGTGCTGCTTAACATCATCAATGGTAAAAAAACCCACATATAAATATTGTTGAAGGAGCAAACTTCAGAAACATTAGGATTTAAATTGCAGGTTTGTTAGATATGCAAGTCGGCTATGAGTTTAGTGAATAAGTTTGTTGTTGCGAGGCAGAAATTCTAATTGTATGTGATATTCATGCACAGGGCCAGATTTGCCATAATGGTCTTGGGGTGACAGGCAAGTCAGAGGCTGCATGGCTCCTGTCATGGGCTAGCGCTCCATATTGTATCAAAACATTACTGCGGCAACACTTTGATACAATCCCCTGGTGCTGGCTGGAATGATCCATCTGCACCCACCAGGGTGTAGGCATCAACATCTCCAACCAGACCACCGGGTGTCAATTCCCTGACCCAAGATAAGCCGCAGGAAGGGGGAAAAGGTTTTTAAGCAGCTCCTCAACCACCACACTGCAATACCAGTCCTCCAACTGCATCTCCAATATACACAACAATCCTCCAATTGTGTCCCCCAAACTTTTGCATATGTGTATGTGTAATATATACATTGGGATACATTGAGGAAACTGGCCTTAGGGCAGCAGGAAGCATAAATCTGGACATGTTCATGCACGTCAGTTTCTAGTGTGGGTTTGTTTCTAGTGTGGAAGTTTGTTTCTAGTGTGGAATGTGGATTTCATTAGTGCTATACAGAATGGCATTTCTGAATGTAAAATACATCCAGACTTGAAGTGGATGTGCAACTGTAGCATAACACAATACTATTTATTAGGAGCATGAAACCACGGCTTTACTGGACACAAGTGCAACAAATCAAGGCAGTAGAAGATTGTAAAAGTATTTCTTCTGTGACATATAAGAAAAGTCAGGATTTTTTTGCAAGCAACATAAATTAATTTATCCATTCCAAGCATGAATATAGCACTAAAAATTACTTTACTCTTGCATGAAAGCAAGTGAACAATAATTTGCGAATGTGCATTCGGCTTCTATTAAGTTTAAAATTAGTGCTTTGTAAATCATCTGAATCTTATATGGTATATGGGATTTGGACATGAAAGAACTAATTTTAACACGGACAATGAATGATTGCTGCAGATTCATTCGGCTCAATTGAATTCTGACATCATTAGGCTTTACTAAATTTGAGAAATTTGAAATGCAATTGCAATTCACTTATTTTCATGGATTTTGTATCCATTGTTTAGTGAATGACCCTATAGATCTATTCATAACAGTTGAACATTGTTGAAATCCCACAGCCTACCTGAGGTTTTTTGCTGACTCCATACATGATCACACTCAACCAACAATCTGATTGCTAATCCTTAACAACAAAACATACAAAGTATATGTCAAAAACTGGTTCCATGAACATGACAATGAGTTAAGTTTATTTCAGTGATCCCTACAATCACCAGGCCTCAAGCACATTTTAGATGCATACCTTCCAACCATCCCAATTTCTGTGGGACTGTCTTGATTTTCAAGTCCTGTTCCCTCATCCTGACTTTGTTCCCTGGTGTCCTGCTTTTGGGGACATCAGGGAAATGTTGGGGGTATGTGGATGTGGTTGAATATGTGATTGAATATGTCAATATTAAAATGAACTACAATATCTAAGAAATGTTTTATGCACCTTGTTGTGGAGTCCTACCCAGAATTTGAAAGGTGTACCTGATAAAGTGCCTTCTGTATGTATATTTATAGTAAAAACCTGTCAGAAGAAGTATGTTGGACATGGACAAGTCAGGTAACTGCATTTAAGTACAAATATTTTCTCAATTAGTATATACTGAAGATGTGCACAGTCACAACAATTGTTTAATTTTGTTTTATTCCAATTTGTAATTTTTCAAATTTTGGGTCGTCCAAAATTCAGAAATTATTAGTTTAGAATGAGATGAAATTCAGAAACAAATTTATTTATATTGTCGAATTCAGACACTATTAAACTTATTATTCCAAAGGATGCCAAATTAGGGCAATGCTTAGCAGATATCTAATACCTAATTTGGTATTTCTATGAGGGATTGTCATAATTAATTAGCTAATTTTGGAGCTATTTCCTAAACAAATGAAAGCTCAAACATGAGAAAAGCCCTTTTTTTAAATTTGCTCTTTGAGTTGCTTAGTAGATAAGTCCCTAATTTGGTACCCTTAATTGTTTTTTGACAATCTTTATTTTGTGAGTGCAGAGAAACAGACATGAATTGACTGAGACATATAGTGCAAAACAAAACGATTGTATACAGGCTTAGAGTTAAAGCACATAATGTCAAGATATACTGCACTTTTGTTTTATAGGGAAACTATAGTGCCAGGAAAACAAACTCGCTCCTCCCCCACCGACGTCCGCGCTGGTATTAGGATCTCTCCATAGAAAAGCATTATTCTTGCGACCTTGGAAGTCCTCATGCATAGTGCAAGGACTTCCAGCGTCATTTAGACTACCAAAAGTCACGTAGGCACCAGGAAGTCCCTATAGTGAACTAGAAGAAGAGCTACTAGAAGAAGAGTTAACCCTAGCAGGTAATTTTACCACTCTAGGGTTAAGGGTGATGGGAGTTTGCACAGAGACCACTTCAATGAGCTGAAGTGGTCTGGGTGCCTACAGACAAACATACTAGAGAATAACCATGCTAAAGGGACCACTTACTAACCCTCTACATCGTTGCTGCACAATTAGAAGGCCTCATACTGAAATTCTTAGATCCCAATCAATGCGTAAAAAAAAGACATATCTAGGAACCATGGAAAAATAAACACATCTTAAAGAAGCTTGCGTTGGTTATGAAATTATGATTGCATTGTTTACATGAAGGTGTGTTCCTAAGATGTGAGTGGTAATAGCACCTAAGATGGAAAGCCAAAATCCAACCTATTCCTAGAGCTCGTAGGCATGAATAATGAAGGGTGCAAAAGGCAGGGACTCCTGGTGCGCGCTGTAGGACATCCCTCTTGCACTGGGTCACAATGAAGGCCTGCATCTTCGATCCGCATCAGTGATTCCAAGTCCTGACCCTTGCAGGTGACCACCTGCGGTGTGTGTGGTCTTCTGTCCATGTGGACGATGTGAGAGGTGTGTGTCCCTAATGGCTTGTGACCCAGATTGGCTGGTAGAGTAGGGTTCATGATTTGCGTGAGCTGACTGTCAGAGGGAGGCCCACCCTTCACCTCCTGAGGGGGACATAACTTCGCCGTGCCTCTAAGGAAGCCCAGAACTGGCTGAATATTTCCTCCAGCCGTCGTAGGGAATGAGCAGAAGATACAGGATGCATCTTGTCAGGTTTCACCATTTTGCGTGTTCAGACGGTGTTCAGGGCTAGAGCAGTGCTCACCGATGCATCCGATCAGTCAGTGGGGACTGTGATTACACCAGCAGGCCAGAGGGGGGATATGTGCGTCTTTGTTAGTCTACAGGGGTGCCCGAGTGGACCTAGATGTGGAGATTGACTGCGTCTCCCGCTGTGGGAGCACCAGGCCGCATCTAGTCAAAGGCAGCAGCTGCATGAGTAAGAGAGCAGCAAGATTCAAGATCAGCTCCCAGTTTGCCTGGAGTGCTCCAGAAAGCAACACCGGAGGCAGATATTTTTGTCCTCAAAGTCAGAAAAGGCGCTTAATTTTTCAGGAGCTCATGCCCCACGTGCCTGACCAGTATGGTGGTCAAGCCCCGCCCCTCTGGTACCTTTAATTATGGCAAAACCACATAAGAATAGCAAATTAGGGAGCTATCTACTAAACAGCTGAAATAGCTGTAACGAATGGATTATGAATAATTAATTTTGATAAGTTTTGAATCATGTGTAAGTGTATATATATATATATATATATATATATATATATATATATATATATATACAATAATTCTTTAAAGAAAGAAATTGTTAATTGAGCACGCTAAACACCATAATCACTACAGCTCTAATGTTTTATTTATTACCCTATGGAGGGCAGTACTACATTTTATTCTTAAAGAGACACTCTGGACAGCAATACGTTAATGCATTTGATATATTTTGACCTCATTAAAATGCTGTCATTTTTGCATGCTCAAATCTTTATAGTTTTTGCATTCAGTGCTGTTGGTGCTGAAACTGTGTCCACACCTTTGATATGGAAGTCTTTCTGGCATGAGGGGACGTGGCTAATGATTATAATGCAGCATTCTGGCAAACAAAAATATACCGCATATAATGGAGGCCATATAATGGAGGCCAAAGTCTATCAAATGCATTAAAGGTGTATTGGTGTCGGGAGTGTCCCTTTAATGTATTTTAGAGTGATTTGAGTCCTATGCATCCATAACTTGACTGCACTTCAGCCACATTAAGAATGTGAAAACTGCATGTCCAAATGATCAAGTATGATTTAGCCTGAACTGAGTGAAGCTGAAAGCATTGCACTAATCCACCATGCCTCTTAAAATTAGGTTTTTTTTTTTGTAAGTGCAACGGAATCTGTTGACGCTATATAAATGAAAATAATAATAATAAAAAAAAAGGAAAACGTGCAATAAGGATATTAAACATGCATTGTAAACACATACTGTGTTTTCACAGATCTTGTAACTATCATTGACAGGAATAATGAAACCCGTAACAAGGTTATCAGAGATGTAATATATCTGTGTGTATTTTATATTATTGCTTTTTAGATAAACTAATAGTGTTTCAATACGTTTTATTGAGCTGAGCACCTGTTTTATTAGCCTAAGGGAACTTCTTAAAGCTTTTTAATGCTTTAATCCATTCCATCTGTCTGTCTGCTATATGACAGTATGTTTCCATGCATTCATTTTTGCACAGGAAGGTTAAATTCCAGTTTTGGTTCTTTCTTTATGATGTTTGGCTTTTCCCAGTCGGAAACACTACTATTTCCCAGTCCGAAATACTACTTTAGCAGGTAAAGACGTTTATTTCAGAGCTAAAAGAAAAAAAAAAAATATGTCTGATGAATAAATTAAAAGTTAAAAAACAAATATGGGAAATTAAGTGCTTGTGTTTTATTTTATAATTTGGATACCTACTACAGAGAGTAGTGGAACAAATTTCACGAAGCCGCTAAATCATTCTTCTATTGAGGCAGAGGGGTTTATACAATGTACAGAGAATTGCAGTGAATTGAAAACCAAGCTGCAAAACTGAGGTCAATTAGCTGAATGTACTCAGTAATTCTGAAATAAATTTTGTTGAAATTTGGTCATTTTCAATTTTGAACAAACCTACATTTGTCTGAAAGTTTTTGGAAATGTCCAAAATTTGGAAGTCAGTTAGTCCTTATATCTCCCTATATCTCTTTAGTAGATAGCTCCCCTAATTGGGAAATTTAGGACTTCCCTATTTGAGACTACCAAATTAGAGCACTGTTTAGCAGTTAGCTTCCCTAATCTGGTACCCTTACCTGGATTGCCCTAGTTAGGATACCAAATTAGGGAGTTACACAGCACACATGGGTAAAATGACAGTGTATGTGACTGTGTTCATGCATGGGTAAATGTTCATGTATATGACTCTGTGCATGTATATGTAATGACTGTGCATATAACTTTGTGTGTGAATGTGCAACTAACTGTGCACGCATCAGTAAATGAACGTCTATGTGACTACACACATTTGTAAATGAACATGTATATGACTGTGCATGTATGTTTAATGACAATGGGACAGTATGCATGCATGAGCAAATGGCTGTGCACTGTTTGAAGTGGCTTTGCGGCCTGGAGTCCGCAGATGCCGTCTCCTGCATTAACAAACCATTGGTTTTCCATCTCTCCGGGATGCAGGGTTCCTCAGTGTTCACAGCCTGGCCCCTAGTGACTGCATGGAGAAGATGAGGTATAACTCCACCTTACAAGATGCTAGGCAATCATAGGTTGAGAGCATCAGTAGATGTCTGGTATGACTCTGTAAAGCGCAAGTTGGTTCTACTCTTCATCAAGAGACACTTCATCTCTGAGAACTGGTAAGATAAGGGGAAATTAGTTATAGCTCCAAGTAATATCGAAAGGCCACTGATTGCTGCTATAATTTACACTGATCAACCACCACATTAAAACCTCTAACAGTTGAAGTGATTAGCATTGATTAAATTGTTACAATGACACTTGTCAAGGGGTGGGATATATTAGGCAGCAACTGAACAGTCAGTTATTAAATTGCATGTGTTGGAAGCAGGAAAGGTGGGCAAGCGAAAAAGATCTGAGTGACTTTCACAAGACCCAAACAGTGATAGCTAAAAAACCTGGGTCAGAGCATCTAAAAAATGTCAAGTCTTGTAGGGTTTTCTGAGTATGCAGTGGTTAGTACCTACCAAAAGTGGTGCAAGGAAGGAAAACGGGCGAACTGTTAACAGGATCATGGGTGCCCAAAAGTAATTAATTCACATGTGTCAATGTTTGCACCGTGCCAAGCATACTGCCAGGCGTGGACAACACTCCTCAGGGCCTGGTTGGGATTGAACCTGGGTCCTTTGCGTCCCAATCAGTGACTTTACCTTGTCACCATGCCTCTTTGTTATTTTCTGGCTTTGTTATATTCCTGTGATGTCTGAGTCTCTGGGCCTGGATTGCTGCACACCTGCTTTTGGTTCCACATTGAGTGGCTAATTATCTGCCTATATAAACCCTGCCTTGCTACTGCCTTGTTGTCAGATCGTTTTGTTCCCCTTCGTGGATACTGCTTTGTTCATCTGACTCCTGCTTTGACCCTCTGCCTGTTTACTGTATTTGCCTGATTGCCGCCTGCCTTAACCATTGGTACCATACCCGACTACTCTTGGATTTCCATTTTTCCTGTAAAGCCCCAGTGCACTGTCTCACAACCTTGGAGATTTCTAACTTGAGTCTCCTCGGTTTTTGTTAAATTGCAAGGGCATGCCCTTAACTCTGCACTATGGACTCCCACCTCCAGGTAAGATCCTGGCAACATGAGGAGTGAAGGCTAGCCAGTCTGATCCAATGACACAGAAGAGCTACTGTAGCTCAAATTGCTAAAAAAAATAAATGCTGGCCATCTCACACAGTACATCTCAGCTTGCTGGGTATGGTGCTTCAGACTGATCAGAGTGCCCTGATGACCTCTGTCCGTTTTTTAAAAGTGACCTCAATGGGGACATCAGCATCAGAACTAAAACATGGAGCAATGGAAGAAGGTTGCCTGGTCTGATGAATCACATTTTCTTTTAGATCAGGTGAATGGCCAGGTGTGCGGGAGTCTTCTACCTGCCACACTGCAAAACCTGTTCAGGACTGGTTTGAGGAACATGACAAAGAGTTCAAAGTGTTGCCTTATCCTCCAAACTCCCCAGATCTCAAGCTGATTGAGCATGTCTGGTATGTGCTGAAACAAGAAATCCGATCCACGGAGGCCCCACCTCACAACTTGCAGGTCTTAAAGGGTCTGCTGCTAATGTTGTGATGCCAGATGCCACAGGACATGTTCAGAGGTCTTGTAGAGTTCATGCCTCAATGCATCATAGGTGTTTTTTCATCATGAGGGGAACCTACACAATATTATGCAGGTGGTTTTAATGCTGTGGCTGATCAGTATAAAGACATATGACAGTGAATTTTCCAGCATCATACAAAGACTTACAATGGGAAATGGATCTGCTGGCTGAGCTCAGTTATGCTCAGAAACCAACCTGCAAGCTGTGATAATAAAAGTCACAGATTTTTAAATTGACTTTTAAGTGTAAATGATTTTAGCAGCAGTATGGCCCTTTATGCCACTTAGAAAATCAATAAGTCAGCGTGAGGGAGCTGATCATCTATCTCTAATTACATGTTGGGTTCTCACAGACCCTAGTGTGTATTCATTTATTATTTTAACTATAAGTGCCATGGGGTCTCTAGTAAATTATTGTGTTGGAAGGTAAGCACCAAATTCAACATATTGCAGATGCACCAATTTATCAAACAGTCGTTGGGACCATGTAATGCAACTTCTTCATGTGTAAATATAAAATTATTTTTTTTACTTCATTTTTTCCTATTTGAAAACACTATAGTAACTTTCAACTTTAGCACAGGTAGGCACATTAATATTGCAGTCTATTTAAACTATAATTCCAAGTATCCTTTATATAAACCATCTTTCATACACTATTCAACTAAACAAATTCAGTTTCTACAAACAATAAATTACAAGCAATAAGAAATGGACGTGATGATCAATGCTTTATACAGTGTTTGATGGATTCTGTAACAATGTCAGTGGAGTACCTCATGCTAGTATATTGACAGCATAATTTTTATTTTAGTGGTTTCAAATTGGGGAAACATTTATTTGGCCCAGTTTATGGTAAAAAAAATTCTGTTTTGAATAGAGTTCAATAAACTGTTGTGTAGCTAAATGTCTGGTGTATACAATACTCTGTATCTATAAGTGTTCATATTCAAGCTAAAAGCTAAATTAACTACTAGGTGTGTGAACACATAAGGCTTTATTCTCTCTCTGGCCACTTTAACCCCTCAAGGACACAACTTCTGTAATAAAAGGGAATCATGACGGAATATTTATGTTGTGTGTCCTTAAGGGGTTAATATCCCTGTCAATGTATAGTCGAATAAAAGGATAATATTATTGTCTATACATGTGGGTATCAAATGGACGTTTTTTTTATGTGAAATATAGATTTTAAACCTCTAAACATTTTATTAAATAGAGTGATAACGCATTGTTTCGTGCACGCTAGAAATTCGAGCAGAAAGCAAGAGATGGATGTATATGTCTTTAGTTTATAAATTAACATATTAAACCATTGATTGTTTGCTTTTTTTAAATGCGTAATGAATTGCTTTCTTTTTGCCCCTAAAACATATGCCTTTTGTATTAAAGTATTTCCTTTGCAGGTTAATTATTACTGATGGAGTTCAATTCCCAGACACATACCGTCTATTGTACAGGGTCTGCAGTGACGGCTTGGTGGTCACTCATTCCACAAAATACTGCTAAACTCTTGATATGTACATAGGTGCAGGCACATCCTAATATAAGGTCACATTGTTATCTCTAACCCCAGTTGAGATTTCTGTGGGCATTTTTGTGTAAATCTAGGTTAGCTTTGTGCATGCCATGATTTTAAAGAAAAATAAATAATAAACAACTCTGTAAACAGCTGATCACTACAGCAAAAATGACCTTGTTTTCTAAATTAGTATTAAGTTCAGGCTTAGATGGTATTTTTCACTGGGTGCACATCCTGATTTAATGTGCTGTGCTGTGCATATCAGCACCAACAATATCACTTAGCATTTCAGAATATATGTTACAGTTAAAGTGCAGAAATCAGTTAATGTGCACATTACCTAGTTAATCTGCAGATTAACTAGGGCGATCAGTTAAAGTGCAGAAAATGATTTTGTTTCTCAAATATTTCCCACATTACCTAGGTAATGTGCACATTACCTACTAGGCACTCGTTAAAGTGCAAAAAAATAATTCTGTCCTCCATCGCTCACAGCTCTGGAGGACACCATGGTGTGCACATTCTGCTGTTCTGTTCTTGTCTGGACCACATAGTCGCATACCTCTTCAAACAGTTATCCCGAACTAGTAAGAAACAAGGAGCCCCCACCACCACAAGAGAGCAAGCACATCCTGCACATTATGCAGCAACACCCTGAAATGATCCCAGCAGATGCTCTCCACTGTTCTCCATATCATCATCATATTTGAAGACTGTCAGAATCAGTGGTCCATGAGCAGATCTCTCCTTGGTCTCATTCTCCTCAATGAGAGAAGTATTATACTACTGCTCCTATATTTCTTATGAAATCAGGTTACTCTTTTAGTGTAATATTGTTTTATTGTGGCTGAATAATGCACAACCTACTCTCAAAGCAAAGTTCACCAGATGTCCACCATTCTTTACTGAAGACCGAGGTAGCTCATTTACTACTTACAGAGGGCTCCATCCAGGGCTGATCCTAGGGTCACAATAATATTTATGGTGTCTCCAGGTGGGCTTGGCTATATTGCTAACCCCTTCTCTTCATAAACATAATACCTAATCACATTCAATTTCTATGAAAACCACTCCAACTCTTTGGGCCCCCCAACTTCACCAGGTAGCATGTCAGCCACTTCCTATAGTGCCAGCTTTCCTGATCCCTAGTGGACCCAGGCGCAGAGTGTAATAAATGATGCCTACTATAGAAGGTAGAGCCAAGCACAAGGGGCGAGTCTAACACCATGAAGCGCCTCTATCTGCAAACCACCTGGGCACTGTGCGCCCACTCAGGATCAGTCCTGGATCTGTTCAGATGTTTCCATGATGGGTGTTATATAGTTTACTCATTCTTGTGTTATATTGCCCTATATATATATTTTTTTTATTATTTTTTTTTTTATTTGCTCTTTTCAAAATCTTCTCAAAACCACCCAGCTGTGGCTCAAAAATGCAAAACTAGTTTACAGTGGAAGGTAGTCTTGGCTTTGCATTTTCCACTACACCTTTCATATTGTAGTTATTGTAGTCTTGACCGTTTAAAGTTTTCTTTACTTGTCTGTATTCTCCTAGTCTTTCTCTTATTATTCTATACTATTACTAATATTTTCTTACTATTTCTATATTTTATATTTCTATTACTTCTTACAGGGACGTTACAGGCACTGCCCTTGTCCCCTTATCCCTGCAATCTAAAACATTGCAGTTTCAGAGAAATTACTCTATTGGCTGTCTACCAAACAGTCACTAGTAGCACTTGTTGCAGTTTCAGAGTTGAAACTGGGCATCATCACACTTTGCATTTTTTTTTTTGCAATTCATAACATCACGGTATGATAACTTGAATATACATAGTGATGTAGAACCCACCAACTCATCAATAATAATAATAATCTATTTTGCAATGCAGCATCTCCCCTCCCATTTCCATAATACCTGCTAATTCATTATGGCTATTTTGGCTTAACGTATGCAAATCCCTTGTTAAGTCTCCATATTTTCCAGTTCAGTGAATAATCTTGCCATACCTTCACACATTTCAAATGGGCAAAGAAGAACTTTAATTTTAGCAGTATAAGTGGTTTTGTCCAGTAATTGTTCTGAGAAATTTTAAGTGACTAATAACAATTTATGAAAATAAAATGTAATTTGGAAACAGAACAATGTATCTTAAAGGACCACTATAGGCACCCAGACCACTTCAGCTCAATGAAGTGGTCTGGGTGCCAGGTCCATCTAGTGTTAGCCCTGCCTGCTGTAAACATAGCAGATTCAGAGAAACTGCTATGTTTACATATGGGTTAATCCAGCCTCTAGTGGCTGTCTCATTGACACTTCCGCGCTTCGATGCAAGCGTCCATAGGAAAGCATTGAGAATGCTTTCCTATGTACTGACTAAATGCGCACACGGCTCTTGCCACGCATGCGCCTTCGGCGGAAGAGGGTAGAGAGTCCCCAGCGCTGAGGGAGCCCAGCGCTGGAGAAAGGTAAGTCTTTTAACCCCTTCCTCGGCCTAGAGTCCGGCGGGAGGGGGGCCATGAGGGTTGGGGGGGACCTATTAACACTATAGTGCCAGGAAAACGAGTTTGTTTTCCTGGCACTATAGTGGTCCTTTAACCTCTTCAGGACGGAGTCAATAGTGCACGTTCTGATTAAAACAAAACGTAAACAAAAACTAGAATTTGCGCTACATGTCTGTTCAACCGTAGTTCCCCTCTTTCAAATTATATACACCCACACTTATTATATATCATTTTGTTCAGGAGAAACAGGGCTTTAATTTACCATTAACTATTCATATATGGAACATAATTCATTATGAATAAAATTTTTAAAAAATGTGAGAAAATAAGATTTTTTTTTACATTTGTATTTCCGTCTGACATTTTAGCTGTGAATGTCATAATACTGTTAGGTTTTACTGCACAAAAATGCACATATTTGTAATCAGCGATGTCTCACGAGTACAACAGTATCCCCCATTAACAGGTTTTATGGTGTTTTGGAAAGTTACAGGGTCAAATATAGAAGTTCCATTTTCAAATAGAAATTTGCCAGATTAGTAATGTTACCTTTGAGATGGTGTGGTAGCCCAGCAATGAGAATTACCCCCATAATGGCATACCATTTTAAAAAGTAGACAACCAAAGGTATTGAAAGTGGAGTATGTTTAGTCTTTTTTAGTAGCCACTTAGTCACAAACACTGGCCAAAGTTAGCGTTCATATTTGTTTTTGTGTTAAAAAAGCAAAAAACGAATATTTGGCCAGTGTTTATGACTAAGTGGCTACTAAGAAAGACTGGACATACCCCACTTGCAATACCTTGGGTTGTCTACTTTTGCAAATGGTATGCCATCATGGGGGTAATTCTCATTCCTGGGCTACCATACGCTCTCAAAGGCAACGTAACCAATCTGGCAAATTTCAATGTAAAAAAAATGAAATGCAAGCCTTATATGTGACTCTCTAACTTTCCAAAACACCATGAAACCTGTACATGGGGGGTACTGCTATTCTCGGGAGACTTCACTAAACACAAATATTAGTGTTTTAAAACAGTAAAACATATTACAACAATAATATAGTCCATAAAAGTGCCGTTCGTTTGTAAAAAATGCAAAAAACGTCACTTTTACTTAAAATATCATCGTTGTAGTACAATTTACCAATTTGAAACACTAATATTTGAGTTCAGCGAAGTCTTCCGAGTAAAACAGTACCCCCCATGTACAGGTTTTATGTTGTCTTGGAGAGTTACAGGGTCAAATATAGTGCTTGCGAATTAAATTCTGTGCACGTTCTCCCTGTGTTGTCAGGCATGTCAATCAAATTTTAATTAATCAAATCACCTAATTATGTTAAAAGATTACTTAAATATACACGTAGAATTTTAATACATATGCATTTATAGGTATTTAAATTCTACGTGTATACTAATGTAATATTTTATGTAATTATATGTATTTATCTATATATATATATTTGCGGTTATTTGCATTTTATATATAGATAGATATATATAGAATGTCATTCTAAGTGTATTTTGTTACCAATATATATATTAATAACAAAATACAGTTAGAATGAAATTACATATGTATATATAATTTATATTAAATTTTGTTTCAATATTTTATTTATTAATTGTATTATTTTATTTATTTATTATTGTAATTATACGTATTTATATATATATAATATATGTGTATATATCTATTATATATATATATAATATATGTATATTATATATATGTAACATCATTCTAAGTGTATTTTAATACTAATATATGTACTTATATTAGTATTAAAATACACTATGTATGACGTTAAATATATATAATATACATATATATTATATATATATATAATATATATACACATATATTATATATATATATAAATACATTTGATTTATTTTAAAACATGTCTAATTGTTTTTTTTTACTTTCCTACCAGCAGGGGGACTGTCTGATATTTTAGACAGTCCCCCTGCTGGCAGATCCACAGCCAGCTATTGGGGGCCATGTGATCGCTCTTTGAGAGCGATCACATGGCCCCCGGGGGCCTGATTTACCGTGGGGGGGGCTGCCTGGGCTGTGAGGCAGTCCTCCCGAAGCGGAGCGCCAGGAAGGTAAGTATCCCAGGCGCTCCAGGGCTTAAAGCCGTTACGGCGTGCTATGCCGTCACAACGGCTTTAAAGCCCACTTAAACCGTGACGGCATAGCACGTCGTAACGGCGGGAAGGGGTTAATTACACAAACTGATTTCTAAACCCATTTATTGTAGTTTAATAGACTGTAAGCTTTTTGAGCTGCATCCTCTTCAACCTATTGTTCCTGTAAGTTTTCTTGTAATTGTCCTATTTATAGTTAAATCTCCTCTCTCATAATATTGTAAAGCACTACGGAATCTGTTGGCGCTATATAAATGGTAATAATAATAATTTAAATACACGTTGCTATGAGTATTATTGCTGTGAAGCTTTCACTCAGACACACTAACACTTTGGAGCTCCTGGTGTTAGGGACAGGGGGATTTTTGCTCATCATAAGTACTGAATTACTTTGGAGTCATGTTATGTCATGTGGATGTAATCATGTTAGAGAAAAACTTTTTATGTTTAATGTATTTAGCTATTTTTAACACCTTTCTAATTTGTAAAATGGTCAAGTGGTAATTAAGATAATATTAGTTTGTATGTATACATGTATGTGTGGGTTAAAGAATTTAATAAATAAGGGAAATATAATGTTTTAGATTTTTCTGATTCCGAGGCAGAGCTGTATAGAAGGAGTGTGGGCTGAAGCATGTTGAAAGAACAAAATATTACATTTATTCTACAGGAGCATGCTGTGAGCTGACACATATTGCTGTAATCACATAGAGCTTTCATCTAAAACAAAATAATATAGACTAAGGAAGTTACAATATGAAGTACACTGATCATTTAGAAAATATTACTTTTCTCTGCAGGATATTACAAAAGTCAAGGAAAGATTAAGAAAAAACTCCTGTGCTGTTAAATGAAAAATCGATATATATGTTTTAGCACAAAGGTAAACATTCACGATTAGATTAACCATTATGCATGTGAGTCACATGCCGTGGGGCTCTTTCACTAAATGGTGATTGTAAAACTGACAGATACACAAAATAATAAAATATAAAAATGGGGACGGGGCTTGACTGCCGGCATTTGGGGATCGTAAACAAGCCTGAACCACTAACAACTGCCTCAGTTTTGGCTCTCAGAGACCGGAGGACTGACCTGAAACAAGCTTGCACACGACGATACCCGACTCTTGTCGTTACTCCAGGAGCTCACGCAGTCCGACCTTGTGACCTAGCATGACTCGTGGCCTGATGTTTGGGGGAGGCGGCCAATCCCCTGGCTCGGGTTGTGCTGCGATTACAGTGCCTTATGCAGTTCCCCCTCTGGACCGGTGGGGGTATCCCGGTCTCTGCTGGGGAAAGTCACCTACTCCCCTCAGGAGGAAGTCGTGCAACAGTGCAGCAAGCTAAGGATAGCTATTCTTCACAGCCCCCTCGGCATTGCGAGGGTCCTGAGTGTCTCGCGCCTTGCACCACAAAACGGCTTTGACACCAGGTTGGATGCAATATTCGCATCTTTTTGGCAGAAACTGGCCCAACATATGCAGCAACACACACAGCAGGGAAGCAAGGGTGCATTGAAACAGAGTCAGCACAACGTGTGCACAAAGCCTGCTAAGCTGAGGTCTCGGCTCCATTCTAGCCGACCCCACAAAGCATCCCCACCTGCTAAATCTGCGACCCATATAGCTAACAGGATTGCAGTCTCTTCTTCCCAGCTGAGGGCCCAATTGGTACCACCTACCACCCATAGTCCATACACCCAAAGGAGTTCCCAAGTTCTGGAACACCCAAGGGCCCACAGTTGTACCACAACTAGCAGGGGACAGGGCAGTAGCTCTCCTCACAGCCTTTGCCTGAAAACATGCAAGAACACAGCAATTCACCAAATAGCAGGCTACACGCCAGGAAAGTCAGCGTCTCATGTTGGGTCCTGAGGCACCATTTTTAACATGCAGAAGGACACTCTTCCATGGCCTCTTAGTGGAGTGGGGTGAAAATTCACAGAGGGCATTCCACATCCTTGCTACTCAGCACTAACGAGCTATATTACTTCTTTGCCTGTACTAATCATCCTATACATACTCTGTTTAGCATACACATAGTTTGTTTAACCCCTTAAGGACCAAACTTCTGGAATAAAAGGGAATCATGACATGTCACACATGTCATGACTCCTTAATGGGTTAAAGAAAAGAGTAAAAGTGCGCCAAATAAAATAAAATAATATAAAAGAGATAATATTGCACTCACATGTTATAGAGCTATAGCCAGCTCTAGTTTTGAAGGCGTACAGCGGTTTAAATCCCCGCTTGTGGGATATGATGCAGCTTTCTTTTCTTCAGGGGTAAATGCCACTCAGAGGAAATAAAAAGACACAACAGATAGTGCTCTCTGAATTAAATAATATAAGAATAAAAATAAATAAAATGGTACTCACAAGGATGGAGCAGGCTTACTGCTCCTTGATGATAGCGTAGGTGGAATAATCCTGGCAGGTTGTATGTTCTATTCCATATCGATAAAGCCATTACAGGCGAAACACGTTTATGGACATTTATATTGTATATTTTATTCATTAAAGATTTTTTGGTCACTTTTTCTGGTTGTGCCAATTATCTTTATATACTTCTTACCTGGCATTTTCTACCTTTGGACTCCAAGCAATCCTTGGTGGGGATTATTCCACCTACGCTATCATCAAGGAGCAGTAAGCCTGCTCCATCCTTGTGAGTACCATTTTATTTATTTTTATTCTTATATTATTTAATTCAGAGAGCACTATCTGTTGTGTCTTTTTATTTCCTCTGAGTGGCATTTACCCCTGAAGAAAAGAAAGCTGCATCATATCCCACAAGCGGGGATTTAAACCGCTGTACGCCTTCAAAACTAGAGCTGGCTATAGCTCTATAACATGTCAGTGCAATATTATCTCTTTTACCTCTACATATTATCTCGATTTCAAACTCTACATTTGCTCATTTCAGCATTTCAGCATTTGACTACATTTGAACTTTCGCTTGCGAAAAGTGTTTGGTCTGACTCATCATTGACTTATTTACTATTTATTTGTATTCATATATTTGACTTAGTGGCTGTCCACTAACAATTGATCATTTCTTTTTGGTTTTTTTCTTATGTTCTGAGAGATTACTACATTAGTTAAGGTTTATTAATACAACTGTAGTAATGGTTCTGTGGTCCTGGAAAAAGAAATCCTAGCATTTGATCACTTGTTATGTTTTTACCTAGAAGAATGTTTCTGGAGAATAAAGATACAACCTAGAAACTATATGAGTCGACAGTCTCACAACAGTGCCCTATTCTGCTCATCATCTTTATTCCCATTAGAACCCTGGGCACTGCTTAGCACTATTCTGTCAAATCCGGTTATTAAATTAATTAAAATGTTTATTTAATTTCTTCCTGTATTCAAACAGTTTTCTCCTCAGTGTCCATGATTCTGTTTATTATGCCTCACTGCCAAATAAAAACTTGAATTACAAAAAAAAAAATCAAAACCCTAATGGGGTTATTCACTAAAGTCTGAATGGCCCTGTACCAAATGGGGCAAAACCATTCGACTGCATACGGGACCATTTTATGAATGAAGGATTTTCGTTTGGTCTTATTTTGAGGTAGAATAAGACGAGTTAAAGAGAGAAGAATTCTGATGGTAAGTGTAATCTTTAGTTTTACAGGCATTAGTTTTATTGACCCACACTCACTAAATAGCCGCCACCCACAAGGCCAATATTTATGTAAAGTCAATATTCTTGTTCCTCCCACTTATTTAACAGGCCCCATCCATATGTGTTATAGTGATTGGGCTGCAGTGGCATCCCATTTGATAGTATCTGATAGTTAATAGATATGCCTACACTTGCTGCATGGCAGTGGTGGGCATAGAGAGGTTGAATACCTCCCTTATAACGGTATGGCTTTTTTTATTAATTGGCAGCAAACACTAAGCAGCCACCACATAATTAACCATTGTGCCAATGAAGGTTTTTAACAATTTGCCTGCTGGTTGCATTAAATCACACCAAAAACAAATTGGAACCAAGTTTGTACACCAATGAGTGGTTAAAAGATAAAATACAAAGGGGGCAGAGCCAGCAACCATACTGTGAGGACGCATCTCCCTTGAGCACCGAGCAAACAAGCGGATTTTAAGCATAAAACACAGGAATTTTAAAACCAACCTGCACCCAAAGCTGCTCTTTACCTCTAGAAAGGCATGGGGCGTCACAAAAAATATAAAGCTGATAGACAACCCCCCCCACGACCGCCGACATTGGAGAACTCCTGAGAAGGCCGCAATCCACAGGGAGGCTTGAAATGGTGCCACTATCTGACGGGCTCACATCCAGCGACTAGCTATCAGTTGATGGGGAGGATTATGGTATTAGGGTACCTATCAGACCTGCGCTCCCACAGCCCAAGCCAAATGCAAAGCCTCCGGTCACAGAGGATATGCTGCGGAGCCCTCTGGATAAATTACTCTGGAACATCTCAACCTATATCTGGCGGTTCTGGGAGAAATTAATGGAGTCTTGGCACAATTATACCATTATACCATATAGAGCTGAACTCTGCCGACCACAAGACCTGTATCCAGTCACTGGAGAACCAGCTGACAACTCTACAGCACACTCAGACACAGGCCCAGGAACGCATGGCGGCCATGGAAGATAAGAGGCACTGGAAGAATATAAACATTTGATGCCTATCTGACACCTTGGAGCCTACTGAGTTTCCACACCTGTTTCACAGGATACTCACCATGCTATTCTCCTCCAAGCAGGCTAAGGCGATGCCTCTGGATAGATGGTACCGCATCCCTAAATCAAATACAGCCACTCAAGGCACAAGCAGAGACACGATGGTCCACTTCCAGCAGAGTCAAGACCGTCTAGCTTTCACGGAGGCTATCCATAACAGGTCACCTCCTTGCCCATAAAATATGATACCGCTGGAGAGCATCGAGGAATCTGATCATACCGAGGGAAACTGGCGGAAAATCACTGCCGCTGCCTAGATTCCTGATACTTTGCAGACCCTTGGTCTCCCGCAAGCAGCAGCACCAGTTCAGCCAACACCGTCGACTTCCTTTCACTGGGATCCAGCGAAAGTTTGTCCATTCGTACCTGCGGCTTGACGTGAGGATTCATCAACAACCCTGGTGTCCTGAACTGTCTGCAACTTACTCTCATTACTCATTATAATTTGTTTAGTTTATTATTCAGTTAATCGTTTATTCCTGTGTTTGCATAATGTGCATAAATGCCTGAGGGTGTTGCTTTGAACACTGTTTATAGCTCGCCTTACTGTCTCATCCTAAGGGGGCTCTAGCCTCCGCCATCTACCTACAACACCATTAACAGACCTTCATGGACATGGAGGCATCTGGGTTCTTCCTGCCCCTACCAGCAGTCTCATTACCTATATGACACTAAGTTAGGGTCAGCATACCCGATAACCTACTGTTTGGTTAGACACATAATATTCTAACCCACAGTCCACCACGCCATGGTACTATAATTTGTTTATGCACCGTACTTTACTACTTGCGTAAGGCATATGCAGTCTTATATTGATGAAACTGCCTACGCATGGCTGTCTGATCCGCAACGATGCCAAATTGTGAAGGATGGAGTTGTGTTGTGTCATTGCATGCCTATTTATATTTTTTCTTCATGCAGGATAAAATAATTAAAAAATAAAATAAAATACAAAACCTTTAAAATATATGTAATAGCAAGAAGATTCCTCTGGATCTTATGAACAAACACATAAACAAATACAATCTACAGAACATAACAGAACGCCAATAGCAAAATACTGTGTGATACCAAAGAAATAGGAGTGTGAATATATTGCACTCACAAAATTAAATTGATAGTAGACACATCAGAATTGTATGACAAATGTGTCAAATAAACATTCTTTCTTCCAAGTAAAAAATGTGGGGAAAAAAGGAAAGACATCTGCATAGTGTAGCAGTAAGAACAATATAAACGGTTTTATTAATATTGCACACAAAAGGAGCTGAATTAAAAGCACAATCCACTGGGTCTGTTGCCAAAATACCGAGCCAGTAGCAGGAAAAACAGGAACACAGGGAAAGATGATAAAACAAATAAATAATAAACAATCAAAACACTAGTAGTCTCACACTCTACGCGTTTCATCTGTACGAGGACTTCCTCAGGGTCACCCACAATTTGTCTGGGGTTTCCAAATGCACACAGTTTAAATGTCCGTGTTTGCGCAGCCCGATTTGAAATGCACCAATTGGAAGCGGCGTAATCACGTTTTGCACCCATCAAAGACGTAGTTTGGGTCAAGCCTCCTTCTTGTAATTAATGTAAATGGCCTATATCCGGTTCCGCCCACAACATAGCATATGTTCCACATGCGTTCCAAATTCATAAGTCATTCATTTGGGTATCAAGTCCACGCGAAGTGTAATAAAATAGGCGTTCCACAAATACATAAAAACAGGAAAATAGAAAATAGAAGAGGATAAAAAGAATCTTGATTACTGGCCAATGTAATAAAAAGACAATAGTAAAGATTTTGACACAGTTTTGCTGTAATAACAATAGGTAACAAAAGGTTAAAAATAAAGAAAAAATAATGATCCAATCACCTAGTGTAGGTCACCCAAACCACACAAAATAAAGTACTATAAAGTGAATAAAAAGTTGGTGAGAGCACACTAAAAATGTATGAAATAACGTATTACAATAAAGTATTGTATATACAGTACATATTTCACTATGATCTCTTTCTTGTGTTTTTTTTAGGTTCTATCCTATTTGATGGTAATTTGCATGTGTGTGTTTTTTCATAATTTTTTTGTGTGCTCTCACCAACTTTTTATTCATTTTATAATAGTTTTGATGGGCCTACTATCAATTTAATTTAGTGAGTGCAATATATTCACACTCCTATTTCTTTGGTATTACATAGTATTATGCTATTGGCGTTCTTTCTATTTTTTTCTATAGATTGTATTATTTTTTTTTGTGTGGTTGCTAGCATTGCCAACGGGCAAATAGTATTTAAACTTATCATTCAATCTCAAAGAGACATCAGGCAAATGCTGCAGAACCGCACGGTCTGACTGTATTCCGACTGTATATTTAGTAAGTATGAAAACTGCATGGCAGTCAGAATTCAGTCATTTCCACCATATTTTAATACAAAGATAAATAACAAAATAAAATGTTCAAACCATCTGCACTATTGTTGTGTTTTAGATCTCATTGCAGAATTGTGTTTGCAATTCCGTCATTTGTACCCATCTCTAACATATTTATTCAGGTATACCAGAGCTCCACTTATATATATATATTTGTGTGTTTGATACCACCATTTTTTGTCCAAGTAAAATCCATGTTTAGTGAATAACCCAGTTAGAAAAATGAATACAGTAATTAGTAACATCAGTGGTATTCTTACTTCTGAATTAGAGGCTAACAATGAATTAGAGATATTTATCAAAATAGGTGATACTGTGAATGCAAAGTGCTAAATGTGAATGTGAAATTCTGTTTGTTTCCATGGTGTTTGCTCCATAATTAGCTTTTTACCCCAGTTTAGCACCGTTTTGCCATGATAAACCTCCCCTAGGTCTTTGTTTAAAGATGAGATTCAACCTTTGCAAGTGACTGAGATATATCTTGAACTTTGATTTGAAAGTTAAACATACTCTTAAAGGCACGGATTCGAAATCAGGAGCTTGAAACATGGTGTGGCCATTACTATGATTGAGTACTCCTGTTGACGTGTCTCTCCCATCACTACATAATGTCTTTCAGTAAAATTAAATAGCACATAACTCCTTCACTACCAGCTCAGGCTAACAGGTTTCCAGAGAGTTAATTATTTGCTGTATACCCCTCCCCTGTGGCAACCCTCATCCCTAAAAAGCTGTTTGCAGAATTCAATTTCAATATATTTCTCTCTCCAGAGCATACATTTGCTTCCAGGGGAACAACATCGGCTTTTGCAGCTCGCTGATTTTCATGACTTGAGAGCTTTGCCGAACATTACAAAGCACAGCAAGATACTTCAAAGCAAAAAGACAAAGGTTTGCCACTGAAATCACAGACACGCTGCAATGTGTTATGCCATTTCTGCATTTGTAGTTTGCTTCTTTTCTGGCTTCCTCATTTTCAGTGTAAAATCTTTGAAGATAGTAATGTCTTTGTTTTCCTTTCAAATTAAAATGATGGTGAAGTAGAACAGTCATGTTGTGTACAATCAATAAGGCTGGAAGGAGATATTTAGGGGGTAACGCGGCATATGACTTGAAATTGATCATATCTGGCACTAATCTTCAATCCCTGTGGCTATGCCATACTCTTAATTCTGGTACATGAATTCTAAACAAGTTTAAATTATTTTACTATGTAACAACACTAGCTCTAAGCTTATTGTATGACTTTATGTGTTTATACAGCAGCATTATAAGAGTGTGCAGGGGGTGCGAACCAGTGGCGGAACAAAAGTAGAGAGGGCCCTGGTCGCACAGCTCCCAAAATGCTTATCCAGCTTGTGATCTAACATTTGACCATCCTTGCAGGGTGTACTTAGCATTGACCAGTGTTTGTTTATTTGAAAGTAAGCATGTTTTAGTATGGAGTAAGTGTGTGTGAATTTTTGGGGATGCATTTGTGTGTGGTGTTGTGTGTTTTTATGCACTGTTGCCAGGGGTCAAGTCCTGGGGAATAAAGTGTGGGAACTCACTCGAGTTCCCCCGTCACCCCACCACCAGAAAAAAAAAACTTGCATGCATATATAAACACGTACACACACACACTCAGGTGCACACACACACTCACAGACACACACACACTCACAGACAGACACACACATACGTACATACATACACTCACAGACACACACACAGACACATACACACACAAACACACCCAGACACATACACACTCCCAGACACACACACACTCCCAGACACATACACATACACTCCCAGACACACACACACACACATCCACTCAAAGACACACACATACACACACTCACAGACACATGCACACACACACACACACTCACAGACACACTCCCAGACACATACACACACACATCCACTCACCGACACATACACACACACACATCCACTCAAATACACACACATACACACACTCACAGACACATACACACACTCACAGACACATACACACACACACACACACTCACAGACACACTCACATACACTCACCGACACATACACACACTCCCAGACACATACACACACACACTCCCAGACACATACACACACACACTCACAGACACACACACACACTACCAGACACAGACACATACACGCACAGACACATACACACACTCACAGACATACACACATACACTCCCAGACACACACACATACACACAGACACACTCCCAGACACATACACAGACACACACACATACACTCACAGACACACACACATACACACACACACACACACACACACACACACACAGACACACATGTTAATGATGATTCATGACATGTTAAGTGATGATTCAGTCAGTATTTGTTCAGTGAAGTGGCGGCAGAGCATCACAGAATGTGATGTTTTTGGGTGCAATAGCCCTTAAGATCATCATATACTAAATGCTTCCAATCATGTGAAATAAGAAGGCAAGATAGTAATTTTGTGAATTTTGTTGCATAAATTACTGTACAGCGATACCTTCAAATTTGAATTTACAGAATAAATGGAGCACAAGAACAGAATTTGTTGCGGATTTAGCTTTGTATTTTCTAACTCTATTCTCTGCAACATTCTCTTCCAACCTGCCTTGCCTCCCTCTCCTGATGGGAAACAAATCATCTGTGGACCAGAGGGGGGCATGAAGAACCCATGCCTCATCTGGCACAGAGCTCATAATAATGGTTATCGAGGGGCTCAGGAAGTAATGGTAGTTTTTCCTGACACATACACTCACAGACACATACACTCACAGACACATACACACACACACTCACAGACATACACTCACAGACACACAGACACACTCCCAGACACATACACAGACACACACACATACACTCACAGACACACACACACACACACTACCAGACACAGACACTCACAGACATACACACATACACTCACAGACACACACACACACACACACTCACATACACAAAAATAATTTGTATATTTTGTTTTAAATTTAAAAATGTCCACCCAGCCTCCCTACCTGGAGAGCTGGCGTGGACCTGTCCCTGGGGTCCAGTGGGGCTTCAGTGCGGCCGGCTCTTGTCTCTCCCTGTCAGACGCGGCGAGGGAGCTGTGTCCTCTCTGCTCCCTCTCGCCGCGCGGGCTGTCTGCTGATGCCGGGAGCCGGAAATGACGTCATATTCCGGCTCCCAGCATCAGCAAACGGCGCGGCGAGAGGGAGCAGAGAGGACACAGCTCCCTCGCTGCGTCTGACAGGGAGAGACAAGAGCCGGCCGGGGGGGGGGGTCCTTCAGGTGGCCATTAGGCCACCTCTTGGGCCCCCCCATGACAGGGGGAACACGGGGGGCATTTGGGGGCGGCATTTTTTGCCGCTCCCTGAGTGCCTGCAGGACCATAAACGGGAACGGCGTTCCTGCACTAAAAAAAGTGCAGGAATGCCGTTCCCACGCGTTCCTGCAGGACTCGAGCCCTGACTGTTGCGATTCAAAACCAGTGGTGGTTTGCTTTTGAAAGTAGGGGTGCGTCTGTATGTAATATTGACGTTTGGTTGCAGGGGTATTTGTGTGAAGTGTTGTATTTTGAATGCTGAGATGCACATATACATATACACTCGCTCATGTATACAGATACATCTGGGTACAAAGACAAACACACAAATACACAAACACACTAACATACATGCAGATTTAGACACAAAGACACACAGATCAGACACACAAATATACACAAGGGGCAAACATTGACACACAGATACATACACAGATACACATTAGATCGCATTACTTATTTTTAGCCACCCCCTGCTTTCATACCTTCTTGGTGCCGGGAATGACTTTCCTGGGGTCCAGTGACATCTGGCTGCGTCTGATGGGAGTTGGATCCAGACTCCATGCTCCTTCCTCTCTGGTTTACCCTGAGTTCCCATGTGGCTTGATGGTAAGCTGGGATGAAGTGACTTCCTCACTTTCTCTCAGCACTGCGGCTTCACACAGATCAGGGGCAATGGTGTATTTAGTATTTGTAAAGAAACAAAAGTTATAGGTGCTCACTATAGTGCAGTAGGTTGATAGTGGCTGCGGTACACAATACAAGGATTTCCAAGACCTCGTGTGATGGATAAACAGAAAAATGTGTGGCGTATACCGCGCCCAAAAATCATACATACATAGACCTTCAGGGGGTACAATGCTGTGAACCTCAGGATAATAAAAAGAGACAATAATGATACAGTAAAATATGATAAAGTGCAAATTATACAGATAGTAGCAATAGGAAAACCACTCACATGTGATAGGGCTATTTTAGAGCTCTGCTTTATTGCGCGTGGACGGTACAATCCCCATCTTAGGATATATGGTGGTATAAATAGTGCTGGTCCTCCAAGTGGAGATGCAGGTATGCATGGTATATCTGAAAGCGGAAGAGCAGAAAAACTCCAATGGTGTAGCAAGTAACTCAGTGACAGGGGATGGGAAGAGGTTGCAGAGGTTTTCCTATAGCTACTATCTGTATAATTTGCACTTTATCACATTGTACTGTACCATTATTGTCTCTTTTTATTATCCTGAGGTTCACAGCATTGTACCCTCTGGAGGTCTATGTACGTATGATTTTTGGGCGCAGTATACTCCACACATTTTTCTGTTTAGTATTTGTGCTGATCTAGGCAGGACGGTGCTCGGCAACCCCCCCCCGCCCTAATTTAAATTTCCCCCACCCCTTCCTGTGAAGGCTGCACTTTGACTGACAGACACTCACTCAATGACAGACGCACACACTCATTGGCAGACACACATTCTCATATACACTGACAAACAATGACATACACACACACTCACTGATTTTACACACAGACACACACTATTACTCGGACACACACTGACAGACTCACACTCACTGACAGACGCACACTCTCACTGACAGACGCACGCACTCACATTCATTCACAGACCTAGACACACATACACACTCACTGACCGACACACACACATTCACTGACAGACGCACACTCTCACTGACAGATGCACGCACACACATTCACTCACAGACCTAGACACACACACACATTCACTTAGACACACACATTCACTCACAGACATAGACACACACATACACACTCATAGACACACACACTTACTTAGACACACACACATTTCCACCAATACTCACAAATTATTATTTTTTAAATTTTATTTTAAATCCACCCAGCCTTCCTGGGAGAGCTGGAGTAGATATTTTACCTTCGGTCCAGTGGGGCTGCTGGTCAGGCAGGCAGGGGTTGGACAGGCTGAGTAGGGGGGCGAGAGAGTTTTAATCCCTCTGCTCAGCTCCCTCGTGTGCTGCTTAGTGATGCCGGGAGCAGGAGTGACGTCATATTCCGGCTTCATTAAAGGGACACTCCAGGCACCCAGACCACTTCAGCTCATTGGAGTGGTCTGGGTGCCAACTCCCACTATCCTTAACCCTGCAAGTGTAATTATTGCAGTTTTTTTAAAACTGCAATATTTACCTTGCAGGGTTAAGTCCTCCCCTAGTGGCTGTCTATTAGACAGCCACTAGAGGACACTTCCTGCTTCATAGCACAGGTTTTCTGTGCTAGAGCGTCGCTGGACGTCCTCACGCTGTGTGAGGACCTCCAGCGTCGCTCTATTCCCCATAGGGAAGCATTGAAATTCATGGGGTGCGCTAATGCGCATGCGCGGCATTGCCGCGCATGCGCATTAGGTCTCCTCGGCCGGCGGGCGAGATCAGTCTCGCCCACCGGCCGACGTAACCAGAAGGAGGAGCGGCGGGGGAGGAGGAAGCAGCGACGTGGGACCTGTCGCTGCCCCTGGTAAGTCACTGAAGGGGTTTTCACCCCTTCAGCAACTGGGTATTGGGGGGTGGGAGGGAGAGGGACCCTCCAGTGCCAGGAAAACGGATTGTTTTCCTGGCACTGGAGTTTCCCTTTAAGCGGTGCATGAGGGAGCTGAGCAGGAAGAGCTCAGGTGAGCAAAGTGGCCAGCCAGCCAGCTCTTGAGTCCCCCAGGACATGAGGCAAACAAGGGATCCTGCCTCGCGGAAGATACATCCCTGATCAGGGGCCCACGCCGCACTGTTAAAGGACCACTGCGCCTTACCAGGCCCCCTGATCGAAAATGGCCATTGGGTGGCTCAGCTGCCCAGGCAGTAGTTCGCCACTGGTGCGGACCGCATTGGGGGACACAATCAGAGGGTATGACACCTGGTGGACCACTTCTGTTCAGTCAAATTCCCATTGGGAGGAGGTGTCTGGGGGGCCTACTGTAGCCTGGGTGACTGTGAAGACTTCTTCATACTGGAGCCATGGAGCTGAGGAGTGGGACCGAATAATCTTGACTGACAATAGCTCTCTCGTAATGCCCAATGTTTAGGTGGGTGGTGATAGAGAGCTACAATGTTTCTGCAGTGTGTGTATGTATCAATGTTTGTACCTGTGAGTATGTATAGGTATATTAGTGTGTGTATGAGTAACAATGTGTATATGTAAAGCAGTGTGTGTATGTATACCGGTGTGTGTAACAGTATATAACCGTGTATGTGTGTATACATAACAGTGTGTGATCCTTGAGTAATAATGTGTTATGCAAGCAACTGTTAAAACACTTACTATTATTTGTTTTATTAATGCTTAATATTTCTAATACAGTATGATTAAACTTCATATTATGAATTCCTAACTCTCCATTAAACATGTTCTGTGCTACTTGATAAGTCACTTATCCCAATAGAGGGTATAGGCATCAATGAACTCTTTCCAACAGAGTACGTTTATGATGCATATGCGTGTTTGTGGATATACATGAGTATTTGTGTAACTATCAGAGAATGAGTGTGTGCATCAATTAGTGAGAGTCTGTTTGTGTGTGTCAGCGATTGTAACGGATCGCCTGGCACCCCGACTGGGTACCTCCGTTAATGGATGCTCCTAGTGTTTCCTGAGGACTCCAAGCACTCTGGCAGACACCACAATCACCGAATCAGAGAAGCATATGAATCCTCTCAAGCCTCTGAATGCTGTAGACAGTTGAATAGGAACCATACGAATAGGTTTGCCCTCCTAGCAGTCAAACTGGAACAGCATGCAATAAATCCTCCCCCAATAATGAGACGACACTTCACTTTGAGGGTTAAACAGGAACACTGGACTGGCTCATCCAGCCTGGCTTTTTATTTCCAACTCACACATACAGGCCACACCCAGGGGGAGGCATAAAAGAACCAATGACATAGATGTTACCTCCCACACATCCCCTCCCCTTAGTGTGACACATAATCCCATTATTCATACAGTTTAAAATATACTTTTTACACAATATTTATAACTTCAAAACCATACATCACATTCACACAAAATTACATATCCACAATCAATCCATTCAGGGGAACAACATATTAATAAATGGCATGGATCAGACCAGGGGTTCGAAAGTTACTAAAAGTATCTTTTAAAACCCCTAGCTTTCCAGGGCCTTCTCTGTGCTGGAGAAGTAATCCAATTATCTCCCAGCACAGAGACAGACTCCATTAAGCACACGGGGACACAAAGACAGTAAAACACTTTAAAATACATAAATTCACCTTTTACACATAACACACAGACATTTCACCTATCCCCAGATAGCTGGGATCTGCGCGCACAAAACGACCGAATAGCGCGGAGATCCTACTCACACAGTACAATTGCCATGGAGCTAAAGTCTTTCCCATAGTCTTTCATTATGAATAGGCTCCATGGTATAGCTATCTGGGGTATCACATTCCCATAAAGTCTGGTCCATAGTCCAAAGGCAAGAGGCGGGCAATCGGCCCCCTCCAAGGACACGTGGCGAGGTCGGTTTCGCCACAATCCCAAAAAGTCCCAATATGTCCATCGATGATTTTAAAAGGGCCAGTTGCAGCAATATAAAGTACAATATGCCCCAAATAACCCAGGGGCCATAGTCAGCAGGTAGGAGGCTAGCAAACAGGCTTCTCCAGGGCCCAGTGGCGAGGTTGGTTTCGCCACATTTCTCCCCTTTTCCAAACAGACTAACAGGGTACCTGACCTCTTGCCGGTCAGTGCCCTTGTTAGTCCAGCAGCCTACCCACAAGACAGAAACAGCAGTACAGCCCACCCGCAATAAATGGTTGCTACACCTGGGTAAGGGAGAATCTTGTCCATGTCCAGGTGCCTTACCACGGCTGTGTGGGGGACTGGTAGGCTGCCTTGGTGGGTTGCTGAGGGGGCAGAGACCAGCGGTACTCTGTCCTGGTGCCAGCACTACCACGGGAGTAGTCTGGTTGGAGCCTGGTTGCTGGAGACCGACTGTCTCCCCTTTGGATACATAGCTCCGCTGTTGGAGGGGGAGACCGACTGTCTCCCCTTTGGCTAAGCAGCCTTGTTGCTGGGGGACAGGACTGACTGTCCTTACCCCCTGTGCTGTAGGTGCAGAGACCACAGTCCCATCTGCACAGTTGTGGGGCTTACAGTCTCCCCTGGTACATTAAGCTGCCGCTGGGGAGAGGTGGTAACCAGCTCCTCTCCCATTAGAACACTCTGCCGCTGGGGAGAGGTGGTAACAATCTCCTCTCCCATGCATACTTTCAGTCTTTGTGGAGGGAGACCGACTGTCTCTCCTCCCAATGCAGTGTCCTGCTGCTGGGGAAAGGAGACTGGGCTCTCTATTCCCTGCTGGACACTCTGCCGCTGGGGAAAGGAGACTGGGCTCCCAATTCCCAACAAATCACACTGCCGCTGGGGAGGGAGGACGGCCCCTTCAGCTCCCTGTAACTTGGGCGCAGAGACCACAGCCCCATCTGCGCTGGTGTGGGGCTTACTGTCTCCCCTTGGTGCGCTAAGCTGCCGCTGGGGAGAGGGGTTAACAAACTCCTCTCCCTTACACACTTTCAGCCGCTGGGGAGCAGGGCTGACCCTCTGTACTCCCTGTAGGCAGGGCGCAGAGACCACGGTCCCATCTGCGCTGGTGAGGGGCTTACTGTCTCCCCTTGGTGAGCTGCGCTGCCGCTGGGGAGAGGGAATAACAAACTCCTCTCCCTTACACACCTTCAGCCGCTGGGGAGAGGGGATAACAGGCTCCTCTCCCTGCACCGTAGACTGCCGCTGGGGAGCAAGAACGGCACCTTCAGCTCCCTGTAACGCACACTGCCGCTGGGGATCTGGGCCGACTGCCCAGCATCCCTGTAGGGCCGGTAGAGAGACTGCAGTCCCATCTCCACCTGCCATCTGTGGGTCTTCCCAGGACCAATCCGTGAGGCCCCTCAACATTTGTGAGTAAGGGCCACCTGCTTCCCCACCTGGCAACTCTGGCTGCTGCTGGGGATCTGGGCGGGCTGCCCAGCATCCCGGTGGGCCCGGTGGAGAGACCTTGGTCCCATCTCTACCTGCCTGTTGTGGTTCCTCACAGGACCAGTCTATGAGGACCCCCACTTTGGGTTCCTCCCGCCGCCTCAGGGAAAGACGGCTAACCTCCTCGGATGCAGCCTCTACTCGGCTGCTGTAACGCTCCTGCTGCTGAGCATACTTCCTCTCTTTTGCCAACCGGAATTCTCGGTCCAGCCTTGTGTTTCGCTCAGCCATGACCTGGTTCCAGATCACCCGGCGTGTCTCCATGGGTATATCATCCCCATACTCGGCCACTCGCTGCCTCACCTCGGCCAGCCAATCATCTCCAGAGCCAGAACCTTCCATACTTGTCTGCTCCCAGGGGCGCTGCACGACTGCTAGCGTTGCCCTCAATTTGTAAATCCAAACAGTGTCTCTGAGCTGCTATACCTCGCACTAGGACGCCATCCCACTGCTGCCACCAATGTAACGGATCGCCTGGCACCCCGACTGGGTACCTCAGTTAATGGATGCTCCTAGCGTTTCCTGAGGACTCCAAGCACTCTGGCAGACACCACAATCACCGAATCAGAGAAGCATATGAATCCTCTCAAGCCTCTGAATGCTGTAGACAGTTGAATAGGAACCATACGAATAGGTTTGCCCTCCTAGCAGTCAAACTGGAACAGCATGCAATAAATCCTCCCCCAATAATGAGACGACACTTCACTTTGAGGGTTAAACAGGAACACTGGACTGGCTCATCCAGCCTGGCTTTTTATTTCCAACTCACACATACAGGCCACACCCAGGGGGAGGCATAAAAGAACCAATGACATAGATGTTACCTCCCACACATCCCCTCCCCTTAGTGTGACACATAATCCCATTATTCATACAGTTTAAAATATACTTTTTACACAATATTTATAACTTCAAAACCATACATCACATTCACACAAAATTACATATCCACAATCAATCCATTAGGGGAACAACATATTAAAAAATGGCATGGATCAGACCAGGGGTTCAAAAGTTACTAAAAGTATCTTTTAAAACCCCTAGCTTTCCAGGGCCTTCTCTGTGCTGGAGAAGTAATCCAATTATCTCCCAGCACAGAGACAGACTCCATTAAGCACATGGGGACACAAAGACAGTAAAACACTTTAAAATACATAAATTCACCTTTTACACATAACACACAGACATTTCACCTATCCCCAGATAGCTGGGATCTGCGCGCACAAAACGACCGAATAGCGCGCAGATCCTACTCACACAGTACAATTGCCATGGAGCTAAAGTCTTTCCCATAGTCTTTCATTATGAATAGGCTCCATGGTATAGCTATCTGGGGTATCACATTCCCATAAAGTCTGGTCCATAGTCCAAAGGCAAGAGGCGGGCAATCGGCCCCCTCCAAGGACACGTGGCGAGGTCGGTTTCGCCACAATCCCAAAAAGTCCCAATATGTCCATCGATGATTTTAAAAGGGCCAGTTGCAGCAATATAAAGTACAATATGCCCCAAATAACCCAGGGGCCATAGTCAGCAGGTAGGAGGCTAGCAAACAGGCTTCTCCAGGGCCCAGTGGCGAGGTTGGTTTCGCCACAGCGATCAACGGGTGTTACATCAGTGTGTCAGTTGTCACTGGATTTTTAACAACTCTAGTGATTGGCAGCAAATTGGTGTCAGTGTTCAAGTGACATTATGTGTAAATGTCAGTGAGAATGTTTGTATGTTAGTGAAAGTATGCATGTGTGTTAGTGAGAGTATGTAAGTGACCTTGAGTGTTTGTGCCACAGAATATATGTGTGCATGTCAGTGAAGGTGTGTGTTTAATGTGTATCCATTCCATAAATAGATCCTTTTATATTATATTTACAATATTTATTGATATCATTATATATATATATATATATATATATATATATATATACATATACATACATATATATATATATATATATATATATATATATATAAAAAAGTTTTACCATTTCTGTAATATTAGTACCTTTGCTGACACATTCATTTCAAGTATGTATTATTGAATATTATGCAATTTATTTTTATAGGGGGAAGAAACAACTTGTATGGGAGGAGGTCCAAGGGAATGACAATATGAGTTACTGCACTGGGTGACACCACCAAAATGGTGCTGTATTCAACTTTTAACAAAATGTTCTAAACCTTTTCATTTCCAAGCATATGGTTGACACAGCACAACCAAAATCAGAAGAATTAGTGCTTAAAATCCCGAATGGTCAATGATAATCCAAGCTTTGAAAAGGTTTCCCCCCAAAAAAAGAAGGCAGGGGCATCTTCAGAATCCTCATTTTTAGGGTAACCCAATAAATCCCTTCCTCTATCCATGGTAGGTTAGAGGATCATATTACCTTGGTTTTACATGTTCTACGCATTTGTTATTTTTGAAAGTGTTCATCCCTTCATACCCTAGCTGGAATTCTTTGACTTTCTTATTGTACCCCACTCCATATGTAAGCAAAAGAGTAAGAGATGCACAATACCCTATTACTAAATAAAAAATATATCACATGTCCAAGGGTCCAGGGAAAGAGTTGTAGCTGGACTGCTATCCCTATAAGAATCTATTGAGCGTTTATAGACATGACGCCAATGCGAATATACCTATTAATTCTCTCACAGAAAGCAACGAGATAGCATGGATTGACTGAGAAATCTCACGCAGTTTCTTATTTACATTATCTGTTAACTGGGAAACCTGTTAACTGGGCAACAAAATTAATTGATTTGGATGCGGTGTTTACTCGTTGACTTAAACTTGTTAATTTATGACATACACTACACACAAATAAATTAGTTAATAATCCATTCTGATATATTCCCATACATCATGTGATGGGGTCCAGCAGGTAGCTAGGGCATTGGTAGTAATGAGCAGAGAATGGAAAAATCTGGCCATAGAGCGAACTGAACTATTTTAAATATCTGTAACTTTAATTTATTTAAACACTTAACATTCCACATTCAACACTGAATTCAGAATTTCCAGGAGTCAATATGGAGGGTTCCCAGGCATGGCATGTGTTTTCGTTCTCTGAAACAGATGGTACATTACTGTTTTGGGACATATTTTACAGTTGAAAAATATTTTACCTTTAATGAAGTACAATGTTTTTATTGTTGTAGAAACAATTTGTTTTGGGTGAAAAAAGAGAAAGGAATTGGGGAGGTAAAAATACATAAATAAAATTGGCAATAGAACTGACGAAGATTATCCAAACACAATTTAATTGATCTATAAACAATAGAAAAGCCTTAAAAAATTGGGTTACTACTTAAGTAATATAAGAGAAACCATGTGCTCTAAAAATGTCTTGATCTCATATTTTATTTTCATCCCGACAGCGTAAATTATTTAAAATGTCATATTTCACATTTGCTGGAGGCTGCAGGTTGCAATTTCTCCTGCGTTATATTTTATTTATTGCTTAGTAATGCTGTGCACATTTCTCATGCAGGGATTTGTTTTATTTGATCTGTGCTCTTTAGGTGTAGATGGCTATTTGGTTGCTTACAGGAATGTTTTGTCTTATACAAATCTTACAATATTCCTCAATCCTTTCAATCTTCTTACTTTACCTACCTAGTGCGAAAGAGACGGACTAAAAAAAAGAGAATTCATGTGTTAACAAACTGGGTTTTTTCACTAAACATTGGACTGTTAGTCTATATGCTGGGGTTTATGCAGTTAATGCATTGTAGTGAAATAAAAAACAAATGGCAAAGTTTAGGCTTAAATAGTCAAAGTGTGACTACAGCTGGGTAGCTGTTTAAAAAATGAGAAATCCAGTTATTATTCCACACAACAAAAATGGAGGTGGAAAGAAAATAATCACTTTGTCAAAAGTGGAAAACGTGTGTAAATAGTAAAGACGTGATATGTGCAATAAAAATACATGGCACACAAAAATAGAAATGCACAAATCCAAATATACAACAATAATAGAGCTTCTTAAGGCAGCTCGATCTGCTTTCCTTTTTTTGTTTTTGTTTAAACAGTAGTTGAAAAAAAATTCTAGTTTAGCATGAAATGTTTAATTTGCTTAATAAACCCCTTCTGCAACTATGCCTTTTTGTATTTGAAATGAATTGCAATAAGGAAGACATTTTAAGAGTTATGTAGATTTTGTATGCTGAGACATTTTAATATCCGATGGGGTCATAGACCCAGGAAAAAATCCCAAGGTATTCCAGTAAACAATTTTGTGCAGCTAGAACATTTTAAATTTACAATTACGCTCTGCTCTATGTTTGTGCAGTTTTTTTTTGGAATCATATCAAATATCTAAGCATAATTCAAGTAGATCATATGCACTGTAACACCCTGATCTATATCAGCCCTTCCAACTGTCCTAATTTCAGCAAGATGGTCCCTATTTCAGGGTTCAGTCCTGCTGTCCTGAGTTGGTTCCTTGATGTTCCTTCTCCCTTTGGGAGTGCAGTTTATGTCATTAGCCCACCACCCTTTAAGCCGACCGCATACCAATGTTTGGGTGTGTGCTATTTTTCTACTCCTTTAAAAATGCAATGAAGTTACTTTCATAAAACCCTGTCATTACTACCAAATATCATAACTGTAGATGTGAGGTGGCAAAGGGAACTTCATTCCCAATACAGCCAATCAGCTCACTGGAAACTGCTGCAAAAGTGTAATGATAAGCATTCGTGCCAAAATGCTGCCTTCCAGTTAGGAAGTAAGTGGCAACTGCAGCAGAAAATCAGAAAGCACTCAAAATTTGTTTTCAGATATGTCCCTTGACTCCCTCTGCCCTTTGATCTCATTATTCTGTTTTAACTTAAAGGGCCATTCTAAGTACCATAACCATGACATGTTGTTGAAGTAGTTTTGGTGTCATTGAGGCTGTAGATCTCTGGGATACTGAGTGCACCCAAGATGGCTTCATCACCACTGCTCTAAATCTCCCAAAAAATATCCTAAACAATCTAACTAACTATGCAGGAGACATCAAATACCACAAGATTCATTATCCACCATGATTTTATGGCACATAAATCTTTCTAAACTTAATGGATAGAATTAAGGATGAACAAAGCAAATGCACATAGAGTATACTAAAACATAGACTAAAAAAAAAAAAAAAGATAAGGGCAGTTTTACAAGTCATTGACTAGCATTAATTATTTATAAAAAAAAAACACTGAATATAAATGGAATATCTTCAAACACAATATTAGAAAAATACAGTTCTCAGCATCCTATATTGGGTAACACATTTTAGAAACAAATGAGCTGAAACCAATGTAGCATAGTAGGAAGGTAAAATGAGAAATGAGAAATTAAAAATAAAAAAAGGCATTTAAAGCATTAAAATCAGAGGCATCATATATAAGATATAAGGAAACCAATAATGCCTGTAAAATGCAAATATATGAGCTAAACTAGAAAATGAGAAAGTGACAGGCAACGAGAGCAAGAATAACCCTCCAAATTTTTTAAGTACATGCATTCTAAAAACCTCAAATGTCAAAGTGTAGGAACACTGAAATCAGAGATGAGTATGTAAGTAAATCAAATTCAGGAAAAGGCAGACATTTTAAATAGTTATTTTTCTTCAGTATACGTCAAGGAGGAACCTATGGCAAGAGATATGCAAATAATTGCTGCAAAATGTTTGTGATTAGAACTCAAGACAAGGTGCTGCAGCAACTAATGAAAGTTAAACAAAGCCCCAGGGCCTGATGGTATTCACCCAGAAGTACTATGTATGGAAATAACCAAACCATTGTTTTTCACTTTTTCAGGATTCTTTTCTTTCACTACTATTACTCAATGCTTTCCTATGGAGGTCCAGCGTGTCTTCAATGCGATTTTCGCATTGAGGATTGCAGAAGCGGCCTCTAGTAGCTGTCAGGGAGACCGCCACTAGAGGCTGGATTAATCCTCAATGTAAACATAGGAGTTTCTCTGCAGGGTTAAAACTAGGGGGACCTGGGACCCAGACCACTTTATTGAGCTGAGCCTCAGGGGGCATATGATAGCATTATACAAATATATTCAGGGCCAATACAAACTATTTGTATTTGGAAATCTATGCTTAAACAGGTTACCTATATAAAGATTAAATCTAATCAAAGCAAAAGGGTTATTTACAGTAAGAACAATAATGAGGAATGATCTGTCTAAAAATGTGGCATTATCAGAGTTTGTACAAATATTTAAACAGCAGCTGGGTGAATTCTTGCAAACATATAATATTCAGTGATATCATTTTTCATATGTGGGGTAACGGCTTCTTAGTTCACAGAGATATCCATCTGCCAATCAGATGATTTTTTCCCCCCTAGTTTGTTGCAAAATGTGAGATCTTATTTTTTTTGTTTTTGCCTTCCTTTGTATCAAGAGCAAAACAGATGTGTGAGAGGCTGAACTTGATGGACGCAAGTCTTTTTTTCGGCCTATGTATATAATATAATATAATAATTATGAATTGCACTTCTACTCACAGAAATTCACTGGATGAACTTTCCACCCACCAATTCACCTGGATTACTATGTGCATGCCACTGGACACTTCCTACAGTACAGAGTCTACAAAACGTCCGCAGATATAAACCAGATACAAGTTAAGTGTACTAGAGAAAGTGACGTACAGGGTAAGGTGCCTATCACAAAGAGGATAAATGTGAGAAAATGGTCCACGTTTTTCTAAAGAAAACAAAAGTTATTTAGTGAATAAGGGGTAATTCTGTGTTTAGCTTGACTATATTAAATTCCATTCCAGATACTACATGTAAGAATTGCATATCTGAAAGTCATACAGCCCCAACCTTATTAAAATGCATTTTAACCACATTAGGTAGGATAATATTGTTGTGAAGGTTTGCTTAACATGACCTATTCTTTACGTCACTTACCAGAAACCTACAGATCTGTCATATTCATTACATTACCTTCGGCCCGTGCATGCATTTTTATTAATGGAATTGTTTTTTGAATTCAGTATTTATTTATTACAGTACAAAGCAAAACCAATTATGGAACATATATTATGTTAGATGCAACATGAAGAAAATCTTTCTATTCTCTTATACGTTTACAGTTTTATACTAACTATTTGAGTGCCAATGATTAGGGCAACATGTTGCTCACCGCATTTGCAATGAAAGAGTTAACACCATAGTGCTGTGAATTAATATTATACTGGTAGTACTACTTTTGTTCACTTTTTTGTGTATTTGTTTTTGCCATGCCATTTGTTTAAGGAATTAAATCCTTTTGAATCATGAATGCATCTTATTCTTCTAGTAATAATTTCTCTTATTTTATAAATGTTACCAATAGTAAAATTATCAGGAAACAAAAATCCAAAAGCGCAATAAAAAGTGAAGGTAGGACAGATTTTCTTTTGGAGCACAACAGAAAATGCAAGAAAAAAAATCTTAGAATAAAGGGTGAAAAAAGGGGTTTATTAAAAAAAAAAAATATATATATATATATATATATATATATATTCTTCTTTAGTTGCAGCCTATTTATATAGATCACATTAATATGCAAACGTTATACATTTGGTTTTGGTGATGGCATTAAATGTATGGAAAAAAAATTGGAAACATTTTCCAGATAGGGTTTCCTTTTGAAATAAATGCAAACTACAGAAAAGTATATAAACGTAAAAATATCACCACAGTAGATAATGTGTATAAGTGACAAAGTATATACTTATCTCAGCATTCAAGTAAGACAGCCTCCCAGGTCATCACCCAGATCAGATGACCTTTACACAGCAAAATACAAGACAACATGAATATTTGGGATACGGCTGAGAGATCTACAATTGAAAAACAAAAGTGTACATAGTGTAAATCTACATTAAATATTTAGTAAGTGATCATGAAATGCACTCACGAGATGTAGATGAAAAGATAGCGTTCTAGGGTGCCTCCCCCGATTATAATGGGGGGCTGGTGCCTTTCTCCACTTGCTCCAAACGATAAGTGAAAAAACAGGACTTCCAAGGTAGTGGAAAAAATAAAACAATTTATTAAGGATGAAAAATCACCCAGCAATAAAAGTAGAAATACAGGCTTAAAAATGAGGTCCTACGCGTTTCGTTCACAAACTGGAACTTCCTCAGGGACCAGAAAATTAAAATTACATGCAGAAGTGACAGAATGAAAAAATACAGCCTGTATTTTTTCATTCTGTCACTTCTGCATGTAATTTTAATTTTCTGGTCCCTGAGGAAGTTCCAGTTTGTGAACGAAACGCGTAGGACCTCATTTTTAAGCCTGTATTTCTACTTTTATTGCTGGGTGATTTTTCATCCTTAATAAATTGTTTTATTTTTTCCACTACCTTGGAAGTCCTGTTTTTTCACTTATCGTTTGGAGCAAGTGGAGAAAGGCACCAGCCCCCCATTATAATCGGGGGAGGCACCCTAGAACGCTATCTTTTCATCTACATCTCGTGAGTGCATTTCATGATCACTTACTAAATATTTAATGTAGATTTACACTACGTACACTTTTGTTTTTCAATTGTAGATCTCTCAGCCGTATCCCAAATATTCCTGTTGTCTTGTATTTTCCTTTTGAAATACCCTGATAGCCTAATAACATGGAGACCATGTAGTTTAAAATTAGTCCACAAATCTTCATTGGCGTTATCCTCCAATAATGTGTTTTGCTGTTATGAGTAAAATACTGTAATTAATGAATGAATAGAATTAGAATTGGGTGAACTGTGTGAGACAAGGTATAAACTGATACATTACATACGTCTGCATGAATCCACACTATGTTTTATAAATCTTATGCATAAACTCTGTAAAATTTTGCTGATAGTAACTACGTATTGAAGATGTTCTTGCTGCCAAGAAGGTTAAATCCATCACTGCCCTTGATTCTCCAACATGCATTTCACATATAATGGTCTAGTAGGTTAGGGAGTAGGGGCAGATAATCTGACAATTTATTTTACTAAGCTTGGCAGGCCATAGCTCAAATATGGATGGACAAAACAAGATTTAGTAGTATAGCTGGTATAAATTATAAATCCATATCAGTAGACCCAGATAAATGTGTATATAAATATCTATATACGTGCAGAGAGCAAAAGAAAGAGAGATAGCGAAAGCAAAAGATTTGGGTTTGCTATTTAATTTTTAGTAGCTTATAGTGCAGAAAATAGGTATAAACATGAATAAAAGTCAACCAGCATTTATTTAATATACGAACACAAAATAAAGCATCATGCTTACATTTTTTTAATATATATATATTTGAAACCAGGTTTGTTTAGGAGAGGTTGGATCAGTTGTTGAGCTGTATTGGTTATGGTGCTTAGAGTGGGTCTTTAAAAGACTGGAAACTCTTTATGAGTGTGCACACCTCTACTGCTCAACTCCTAAACTGATTTACTGAAATTAAATTTAAAATGGAAGACACTAACTTCTTCAGTTATAGCTAAAACCTTAATGTGTACTAAACAACAAGTTTAATGAGAAATCAGTGACATTTTATTGGCATGACTTCTTAAATAAAAAATGAAAGCCAACGTATTGAAGATTAGTACTACCTCAGGGAGGATGTCAGACTCCCCTGAAAGAATAGGTCAGGCATTCTTGCAATAGCACACGTTACTACTTAATCATCCATCTATATATTAATCTGACCCAATCACTCTTAGCTAATGAACCTTACAGTTCTCAGACACTTTACAAGTACCACCACTACCCAGCAGTTCAGGAGTCCTTCATGGCCAAAGTCACTCTAAAGGAAATTAAAGAGTCCTCAAAACACCCTATTACAAAATGTTTAGTCATATTTTGCTCTTTCATCTTTGCATTTTAAAAAAAAATGTACACTATGGCGTTACGAATACTATCCTGTGTTCCTAATGCTGCAGTGCCCCTGTCCCTAGTTATATACACTACAGCTCCCCTTTTTTAATGAAAATAATAAAATAATGATTTTATTTGCCTTCTTTCAGTGCTGAGACTCCCTTGGCTCTGCTCTCCACCACCCATGGACCTTAAGCAATAGACCAATCAAATTCTCCTCATACGAGAGCATTGGAGACCTGATGTGCATGTGCAGCATTAAATACCGGTGCTTTCCTATGATCTGCTGCGTCACACGACTGATTTTTACTTGGCCAGTGTAGCAGAAGTACCTCTGGTGGCTGTCGGTATGCAAGGGGAAATAATCCATTGAGCTGGATAGACTTACTGCTCAGGTACACTATACGGCTAAAGCATTTCACAAAATCTGGGTCCCTTAGCTAGTAGATAGGACTTTACATTATCTCTGAAGACATTCTAGCTTTCTTTGCTACAAAGTTCCAAGGCAATTATCTAGGTGTAGCAGTACTTACCCTTTCCAGGGGCCGGCCGGGGTCCTCTGTTCAAGCCGCGCGCGGTCCTGCTGCTGCACGAGCCGCGCGCGGCTCATCCGCCATCTGTGACAGGAAGGCGGGCAGTGACCGCGAGAAGCGGTCACGTGTCCCGCCTGACTCTAAGAGCGCGCCGCAGGTATCGGGCGCGCTCTTAACCCCTTAAGGACCAAACTTCTGGAATAAAAGAGAATCATGACATGTCACACATGTCATGTGTCCTTAAGGGGTTAAAGGGACAGTGGGAGCCTAAATTGACAAAGGTCTCCCATTGGTCCCTGTCATGCCACACTCCCCATACACTTACCTTTTGGGGGCGTGGGTATGACAGGGGCCAATCAAAATAGATGTTAAGGTATATATACTCACCTTTTTCCCTTAGTTCCTTGCCCTATCGTGGTTTCTGTTTCAGTTCCCTTTAGCGCTTGTTGTGTTCAGTTGTGTTCCTTCGTACTTGACCTTGGTTTTGTTTCTGACTCATTTTCTCTTTATCCTTATCTGTTCTGTTTGCCGGCTTGCTGTTTACTGTGTACCAGACCCCGGCTAGTCTTAGTTTACGCTGTCTCTTTGTGCCCTTGACCTCGGATCGCTCCTGACTCTGTACTCCTCTCATATACGTCGAGTCCGGCCATTCTAAGGTCCGGTAGACGTATCTCCCCTCTGTGTTGTCTTCTGTTGAGTTGAATCCTGCGTGTTGGGGTATATTTTCATTACACTAGGATTGCATAGACCTATTCCCCATCTTGTCCAGCCCAGTTTTCTACACCTTTTTGGGTTATGGAAGCTAGTCTTATTTCTCCTTCACGGGAAATTCACTGTTATGGGCCTGCATTTTATGTGGACTACTCTCTGTATTCACCTCCTTGTTTTACATGATATTTTTCTATTATTTCCCTTTTATGAGAAAATCTGAAAATTAAAGAACATTTTAAAATAGAAAAATAAAAAAAGTGTATAAGTGGATATGTAGAGATGCATTGTGCAATTCTCAAATTAAGTCACAACCTATTGAAATATGTTCTACTGTTCTCTTCTCCTTCCTACCAAATTGCTAGCTATTCTGTGAGCACAACCTATAGATGGAATTTAGTGTATTTTTTTTATTAAGGTAAACCTTGACAGGTACGCTTCAACAGGTTTTGCTTAAATCTGATGAGTGAAAACAAAATTGTACTAAAAACCTCTATCTTCTAGAACCCACCATGAACATACAGGACTACTAGATATGCAAAAAAAAAACAACAAATTTTTATTTTTAAGAAAGTAAAAACCAAACAATAAAAACCATGTTACGATGCAATGCAGAACTAAATAACATAGGTGAAAAAAAATAATGAGAAGAAAATCTCTGAATGTTGTAGCTGCTGTCCATGGTGCTGAAATGATTTGCACATGTTTTTGTGAATCTTAAAATTTGATTGGGAAATGTACACTTTTAGAGCGTGAATTTTTGATCAAATGTCTATTATTAACATGGGCTGTGATGTCGGCATCTGTTTACCATCTCTTTAATGATACACTTCAAGGCTTGATATGAACATTGTTGCTGAATGTTTTACGATTGGAGAGCCTCAGCAAAAGTATGAACTGTTTGAACTTGAAATGAATATAAACATGTACTTTGTCTACTGTATTTATCATTTAGCATGAACTGCTTGAGCAGAAAAAAATGGTAGTTATTGAAATGAACTGTAATGTTCCTTTTTAGATTTATTACAGTTTTCTCATCCCATAAAAAACATTTGATTATTTATAGTTTTCTCAAGTAACAAACTCAAAAAAGTATTTAAACTCCGTTTTTCTTTGGGGAAAGATATTTTCAGAAAATCACATTAAATCACACAGTGTGTAAAACAACACAATGGGGGTTATTTATCAAAGTGTTCTATTCTAAAAAGTGGTGCAGAAATATAAAAGGTGGTAGTCACTAATGGAACATGCCTGCTGTTGCATGTTGGGTATTGAGGCCTATATCACCTTCTGTGTACAGAAATATTTAAAAAATAATAATTCTGAGGAATAAAATTATTCTAGGATTTGCTAAACAGTAGTTTCAATTTTCTTTTAGTGCAGTATCAGCAATTATAGATTTTTAATAAGGTCATACTGTGAGGGGTTATCCCTTATAACAGCATTCCCGCCATTTGATTAGTTGAGTGCCAGCCATACTGTTTTTGGTTGAAAGTGGCTGTTTATTCCACTGGTTTCCATGGTAATTGCCCCAATATTAGTACTTTAACCACCTTTTAGAACAGAACACTTTTGATAAATAACCCACAATGTGCACTGAACTAAAATTGACAATCAACATTCTTCATATCATTGCGGGTGCTTGTGTCCTCTAAGGGGCACCTATTTACAGCTCTTATCATTTGTCTTTTTGGAGTTTAGGTGGGCTGATGAGGGGAGATACATACAAAGAGCCTTAGTCAGTGCCCCCTTCCTGTGCTTGATAGAAGAGTTTCAGGAGCAGTTTTAGAGGGTGTAAAACTCAGTCCTATATGGTATCCTCCAGTGTCTGTGTGAGGCTGGACAGGAAGTGGATCCTTCTCAATCTGCCCACTAACAACCTCTCACACAGGAAATGCTTTGCAGAAGTAGCAGAGACAGCTGTAAATGATGCACATGGTATAAAAGCTCCTGCAGCTCTATCAATCATAGGAAGGTGAGTACTTTGCAGATAATCCTTCAAACTCCTTATGCCTGTACCATAAACACCCCCCTTTCTCTAACCCTACATGTAGCCCCTCCCAAGACATAAACAAACTATATCTTTATCTCAAATTTAAGCACTCAAACCTAATTCTAAGGTAAAGGGTTATGTTTCAGGTTTAAGCATTAACTAGACATAAAAATGTAAACACAGCGTATACCTTGATACTAAATTTAACTCCATTCTAAATATCCCTTATACCACAAATATAACCACTCTCAAGCTTTAAATCCTCTTAACACTAAACATCTTATGTAATGTAAATGATATTTGCCCCTATATGATATTTACCACTCATTTACACAATGGGTGTAGGAAACACTGGACTACTCGAATTGTATGCATAAATAAGGTGTGAAGTGTGACATTGTTTAGAGGCTTAAATTAATTTTAAATTTAGCCCTCAATCGTTCAATTGGAAAAGTTATTCAAGGCAGGTTAGTTTTCAGGCTTAAATTTTGAAATACTCTGTGTTCCTGACAATTCATAATTTAGTAAACACAAACAAATGCAATACTTTCAAGATATTTTTTATACTATACTTCCCATACTTCACTCAATACACATTGCTTAAATGATATGGGAACATCACAAATCTCAATTTTGTTTCTATATTCTGGCAATCAACTGACTTGTAAATCCTACATGAATTCCTATTTTGGTAAAAGTTGTTTCTATTCAGGAACAGAGAGCCATTTTAATTCCAATGGGACGGAGCTTGCATTGTTTTTGCCAGAGTTTGACAGTTTGCCTGTTAAGAGTTTACACTAACTTCACAGAGCATTTTTAACGAATTGTGCGCCAGACATTTGATTGAGAAAAGATAGAAGATGAGAATCATGGTAAATGGAAGTCAATTTGCACTGCATCCATCAACAATGTTTTGTTCTGGCAGAATAGTACAAAATGAAAAATAAGAAAGCAATGAAGCTTGAAAATAACTAAGCTGTACTCTTTCACTGGATGGTATTACACCCTGAACTCATAGGGCTTATTTTAATAAAAGTGGCAGAAGACAAGCATTCCCTTAATTGAAGGGAAATTGCATGGTGTAATATGATGTGCATCATTGCAAAGCGTTGCACAGCAAGGTACCACAAGCTGAAACATTGCATCCTTAAAAATCAGGTTGTAATAATTAAAATTCCATGTCAGACTTTCTGTCTCTGAGTCCTCTCTAACCTTAACCCCATATTTACCTAACAGTAACTCTAGTAGCAGCATGCTAGAAGGTTACCACAGTTAGTATGTATGCAATGTGCTTGAATAATGTTGCTCCAAACACAGAATCATTACTGCTTTACTTAACCCATTACAGACAGAGGCAATTAAACTGTCAGGTCCCCTGCTCCCGTGCCACTCAGGGCGACCTTGCTTACCTCATCACAGTGAGCAGCCTGTTTTATATTAAGGGCACCCACGATTATTATATACAGTTTTATTCAGGAGAAGCAGGGCTTTCAATCAAATAAAATATTTATATAATATCAGAATACTGTTAGTTTTTACTGCAATAAAACTCACATATTTGTCTTCAGCGGTGTCTAACAAGTATAACAGTACACCCCATGTGCATGTTTTATGGGGTTCTGGAAATTTACAGGGTCAAATACAGGGATTTCCCACTCTCAGTTTTTACACATTTAAATTCTCCAGAGTGGTTTGCTGGGCCTCTGTTGCCTTTGAGACCGTATGGGAGCCCAGGAATGAAAATTACCCCAATCATGGCATATAATTTGCAAAAGTTGTGTGAGTGAAGTCTCACAAGTACAACAGTACCTCCCATGTAAAGGTTGTATGGTGTTTTGGAAAATTACAGGGTCAAATATAAGGCTTGCAAATTATGTATGTATATTGGATGGCAGCCAAGGAATAAAAACTATCCCCATTGTGGCATATCATTTGCAAAGGTAGACACCCCATTGCATTAAAAATGGGGTATGTCCAGTAATTTATAGTAGCCACTTAGTTACAAACTCTGGCCAAAGTTAGCATATTTTTTGAATTTTTCACAAAAAAAACTGCCCTTTCACTGATTATATCAGCGTCATTACATCTTTTACTGCTCTAAAACACTCATATGTGTGTTCAACAATGTCTCATGTGTACAACAATGTCCAGGTTTTATGGTGTTTTGGAAAGTTTCAGGGTCAAATATAAGGCTTACCCATTTCAGTTTTTACACATTGAAATTTACCAGATTGGTTATGTTGTTATTTAGACCATATGGCAGCCCTGGGAATGAGAATTACCCCCATCATGGAATACTATTTGCAAAAGGAGACAACCCAGGGCATTCAAAATTGGGTGTGTTCAGTCTTTTTTTGTACACATTTTATCGTGTTTTGGAATTTACAGGGTTAAATATAAGGCTTGCAAATTAATTACTCTGCACTTTCTGCCTGGGTTCTCAGCCAAGCCCCTCAAATTATAATGAACAAAACCACATAATTATGTAAAACAAACACACATAATATATATGTGTATATATGTGTGTGTATATATATATATATATATAAATATATATATATATATATATGTATATATATATATATATATATTTATATATATATATAGAGAGAGAGAGAGAGAGAGAGAGAGAGAGAGAGAAAAAAAAATCCATTGAGTGCTCCCATCTCTTCATTTCCTATACAACCCTAACGCTGTGCAGCACCGTGGTTATTCTGATTTAAAACAAGCAATGGTAGAGTGCCAGCATTTAATTTTTTATTTTTATATATATATATATATATATATATATATATATTGTAAAGGATTCTTATGTGCTTACCTGTGTGCCTTCGGTTATATCCTCTTCCTGCTGTTTTTATGCGTATAATCGGTTAGTTTCTTCTATGTATTTGAACAATGAATTCGTCTACCGAACAGAGACCACCCTGGGTAGCAATTAGAACTTGGAACGTTGATAAACCGCAACTTATTTGCTCCTAGGTGGCCGCCATTCGGCATACGAACATGTGGCGAGAACAAAGGATGGCATCCATCTTAAATCTCACGAAAGCGGTCAGCGAGACTTACGCATGAATTGCCTGGAACTGTTTTCGGCAGGGCAATCATGCGAATGCCCGGTCATCATGGAAGTCCCGCCTGACTATTTTCCACCCCATGAATCAAACCGGCATTCCGGAGGTGGAATCTACTGAACAAGGGGAGCATTCCCATATATAAAACTGCAACGTTCGTATGGTAGTTTTCGTGTGATTAGGCGCGAACGGAGACCGGCTCTTGCTGCTGATTTCATGGAACTGTAAAGCGGATACCACCACATGGCGAGCCTTTCAAACTTCCACACAATGCGACACGGAAACTACCGAACGGAATTTCATGAGATTTGGATATGTGACTCCCAGTATCCTCAGCTACCCAGGGATGTAAATGTTATATTTGTATGTGCTGTAGAAAGTACTTTTCTTAAAATGTTCAAAATTTTAATGTTTCTGACCAGCAGATAATTGAGTTTAGTATGTTGCTGAAACTCGATTTTCTATCCTGGCCCAGAGGAGGAGTCTGTTACTGTATAAATTGAATGCCTGTTGCTTCCAGTAAATCAGTCATGTTCCAGCATTAAGCTTTGGCTCATGTGTGGATTATTTGGCGATACCAGCGATATTTATTCCTGTGGATTATTGGGAATGTGCTACTATTGGGAAAAAGGGAACATTGGACGATGATACAGATTACTACCGTCACATATATATATATATATATATATATATATATATATACAAACAAATAAAAAATTTATATATACTGTATATATATTTCCTGGCTTTAGGCCATGGCAGTACAACAATGGGTAGCTCCTCCCTGTCCCTAATTAGACAGGAACCTATTTAAAACAGAAGGTATAAGAACATCTACAATGTTTTGATGAAACCAATGAAGGGTAGAAGGGGTTATATCCATATATATATGCTCTGTATATGCCTGCCCAGCCTGCTACTCCTTGGTCACTGCAGGAAATATGGTGATGGCATAATCTTGCTACCCCTAGGGCCACTGCAAGTAAATCCATGGGTAAGTACAAGATAGCAGTGTTGTATATTAACCCCTTCCGTGATAGAAAGCTAGTCAGTCTCAAAATAACTCTTTCAGTGATTGAATGTTAGTCAATGTCATATTAGTTATCTTACCCCTCCCACCCTCAGTCTTTTGTTCCTGCCCTTTCCTTATAGAACCAACTTAGCCATTGCAGGACTAAAAAAATAAATAAATTATTTAATGGCTTATCTGAGGACAGTATTTTCCTCTGGCGCCTTGGGAGTTCAGCCTCTCTCTCTTGGAAAGTCTCCTGTACACAGAAATGTGACCCCCTGGAGAAACCCCTTTAGTGACCGGGGGTTCTAACTTGCTGTGACCCTAGGGGTAGCAAGACCATGCCATCACCATAATTGCTGCAGTGACCCAAGGGGTAACAGGCTGAGCATGCACATACAGAGCATATGGATTTACTTGCTGTGACCTGAGTGGTAGCAAGATTAGGCAATCACCCTATTTCCTGCAGTGACCCATGGGGTCACATGCACATACAAAGCATATGAATCGCAAGGATTAATATGACGTTGACTAGCATTCTATCACTGAAATGGTTAATGTACAATACTGCTATCTTTTACTTTCCCATGGATTTACTTGCAGTGACACTAAGAGTAGCAAGATTATGCCATGACCCTATTTCCTACAGTGACCAAGGGGTAGCAGGCTGGGCAGGCATATACAGAGCATATATATGGATATAACCCCTTCTACCCTTCATTGGTTTCATCAAAACATTGTAGATGTTCTTATACCTTCTACCATTCCATTTTTATAGCTTGTGATTTCTCTTATGCATTCTCGGCTATCCGCCACTTTTATTACAATATTCAATCCCTCTATATTTGGTTTAAGGCATTAACGGCTATTTGCAGCTTTATTAACTTATATCTCTGCCTCTGTACTTGGTAATGGGCATTCTCGACTATTTTCTGCTGTGTTCCTCTATCCCATGCTTTCGACCTGTTTCACAGCTCTTCGCCACTTTGTTTTCTACTCTAGGGTCACTTTGGCGGTGTTTAATCAACCTGAATGCGCAGGCGCAAATCGAACGATCAAGCCATGCCATTTATGCGCATACGTAAAAATCCGATTTCCAATGCGGAATCTAAAACTTTAATACAGTTGCAGTGGTTGCAGTGTCGTATTGGCTCCCCCTTTTAAGCACAAAAGCACAATTTTCTCTTATAATTTTTTTCCAATAATAAAGTTATATTTTTTTCTGTTGTTACCAAACAAGAGTGCCTATTAATAATTGGAATTCCCTATGATGATAGTTCTACGGGAAGAAAATCACCCGGATACAAAGAAAATTGCCTTAAAGGATCCTTTCTGAGGCATACGATAATTGTAAAAGTATCTTGTAAAAGTAAAGTCTCTGCACAGACTGTCTGAAAGTGGCTACAGGCCAATCTACCCCTGTGCCGTATATTATGCAATATCAAACAGGAGGTATATCAAGACATGATAGAAGCGGTTAAAACTCAGATCCTCTGGACAATTCCCAGAATGAATACTCTGGGAAACCTTGGAGATGCATACATTCAGAGATATGAAATAATCGGATGAGGATTTTCAGCCTCTTTCAGTAGTTCCAGAATCCGTTCACGTGGACCATTTGATTTCCAGAGTCTGCAGGTCCTTGTGCCTTCTACCTCTAGCATTTCTTTTTTGATGTCAGATGGTGCAGAGCATTTTTTCAATTTCCAGGTATTCTGAAGATCCTTAATGGAGGAATGGTTCTACACTGAGAGAAGTTTTTTTTTTTTTATTCTTTATTTTGGTGTGCATAGAAATGACTAACATGCCGTTACTGCCACGACAGCAGGTACCGGCGGTTCTGGGATATACATAAGTTACAACTGCACAATTTTTATATAACATGCAAGCTTGGTTCCAGGCGAAGTAGTGGATATGTCAGTGAACAGGCAACTTGGAGCGTAGAAGAGTTAACAAAAACTGGTATGCAATCTGACTTGAAAATAGAATGAGAAAATTGTAGACCTGTACATGCTTAGGTGTCTGACATTGTGATATTTGCCCTAAGTCTTGCTAGTGTCACGTCCTAGGCACTGAGTCACACTATATGTTATGTGTATGTCTCGTTGTTGTAGGATGAGTGAAGGTGGCGTCATATTGTGTGCCATGTTAAACATGTTGAGAAACAGCTAAAACTTAAGTCAGTAACGGGCTAAGTACATGAACGGGAGACATAGTCATATGAAGTACAGGCTATGCAGGACACGTCTAAAGGAGATTATGAGAGGGAGTTTCTAGTCTATGCATGCAAGTTTATAGGCCTGTATTTAGAGATATTGTAGATTGTAAAACATGCTTATATAACTGGGTTAGAGTCAAACAGGTTAAATATTACACATCTATGCTTTCAACCCTCGATATGGTCTCTGGCTATACATTGTACAGTGCTTAAAGCCAAATGCTGCTTGTAATACATGCAAACATTGTAGCATGGTAAAAGCATGCAGTAGAATCAGAACGTAGGTAAGATCTGGGGTAATCCCTTGATTGTCGCCTAAGGCAAGCATTGAGTAGGGGTAACCTTTGCGTAAAATGTCCAGTCCAAGCAGGCCTAGGTTCTGGAAGGAGTTTAGAGTCCAGATCTCACTGCTGGGATGGTGCTCAGCCTATTCCCGCCAAGCAACGATGCCTGCTTAGGGAGTGTCTGGCGTACCAGGTCCCCTGTACGCTGCCTCTCCGGCCCAGGCTTCTGGTTTCAGCGCCCCCCCATTCCCCTTTCTCACCACTTTCCTGAGCGCCTGTTATGGCAGTTTCCTTGCTATGTGCTTTAAAAGCCCCCGGGCTTTAAAAGCCCTCCTCCTACTACCCGCTATGCGTTGCAAGTTAGGGCTCTGGTTGGAGACTGCAGGTTGCCGAGTGTTGTCTTGTGTGGGTATTGCAGGTGGGTCTTCCCCCTTTGTGCCCTTGTTATATGAGAGCCTTGCCCAGAAGTCCGCGAACAGGGCGTCTAGCCGTTCAGCCAGAGATAGCTGCGAGGAGTTGGGCTCGGAGCTACACGTGGCATCCGCCATTTTGGTTGTGTTGGTGAAGCAGTGTCTCTTCTCAGGGTGTGCTCAACTGACTGTGTTTGCTGTGATATCTCTCACCGGCAGGGGGGGTAGACTGTGGGATGAGGGTGCTCTGGTCAACCAAGGGATCGGCCATCTTCCCTGTGCTGTCTGTGCTTGCCTCTTGTGGGCCTCCGGTCAATCCCCGAGGAGGTGCCGCCGATCTCGGTCGCTTGTTCCGTAGGGTGTTACCGCCGTGGCAGTCCCCTGTCCCTGAGGCTTCAGGGAAGGTATTATTTTAGTTTATTTTCCTTTATTTTTGGCTGTTTGGCTCGGAGCACACGCAATGTGCTACCGGTCAGCGCGGCTGCTAGGCTCCGCCCCCACTGAGAGAAGTTTTCAACACAAGGGAGTATATCAGTCTTCATCCATTGGGATTTCAGACACTAGTACCCAGGAAACCTAAGTGGACAATGCAATACTTAGATTGGCTAAATGTTCCACTCTGCCTGTAAACAATGCAGGATCTCTCTGAGACTCCATGGAGTATAAATGGTTTTGATCCTCTCTAAAGCCTATGTGGCAGCTGGCACAGGCTTTCATCTTGCTGTAAGCTCTTACCTCAATCTCTAAGGATCTAAGATTAGTATGGATAATGGGAGGAGCATATCAGAGATAAATTTCCTTTGTCTGTTGACAATTTACAAGTCATTAAGGCAGAATTAGTCTCCAGCTAAGAAGCCTACATAGGTTGCATTATAATCGAGCCAGAAATATGACTTTGTCTGTGTCTACTAGCCAGGCTCTTTGGCTTAGTACCTGGTCTCAGGATGCATCCTCCTAAATGAATGGATCAAGAGAATGGCAGAGGGCAGCAAAACTTGTCTACTTCAAGAAGATAACAGAGAGAAATGTAGATTGGTTAGCTCCCCCTTAGAAAGGGAAAGGGGGGAGCTCGCCAGTCAACCTGGTATTTGAAAAAGAACACTAATTAATGCAAAATTATACCAATAGGTATATCCAAAGATAACACACGTATCTACAGGGAAAGCATATATTAGAGACACTCGATACACATGTATCCTAGCATAAACAGTGAGACACTGTAACTTTATTAAACAGACTGTGGAGAGGATACAATGTGTCAGTGTCCAGAAAATGCTTTAAACCCTAGACATCCTCAGTGAATATATCCCAATACCCGCTTAATAATTGGTTAAATGCTAACGTATAGCGATATATTTCTATTGGGTACTCCACTGGGGAATGAAAGAGTGGATGTGATATCTCGAAATCTTTTAGAAGTTGGACAGATGGATCAGTGGAAACAGTGTAGCATAGTATAGGAAAGGACACAGAATGTCCGTCATCCAGTAGCTTACAAGTAATTTATTGGATGCCTAGGAGTGATAGGATGAAGTATATACAGTGGTATAAATAGTCATATAAAGGACAAAAAATGCCTAGTAATCACCACTATTCAGAGCTCCTATCGACTCCCCAACACCTTCGTGGGTGTTCTAGCGCTAGTAGAGATAGTGTAGCATAATATGGGAGAGGACACAACCTGTCCGTTGTTCAATAGCTTGTAAATTGCTTATTGGATGCCTAAGAGTGATAGGATAAAGTATATACAGTGGTATAGATGGTAACATAAAGGGCGAAAATGCCTAATAATTACCACTATTCTGAGCTCCTATCAACTCCCCCCAACACCTTTGTGGGTGTTCTAACTCTAGTAGATCGCTATGCTCTGTCCCCTTAGACTGTTGTCAGTATACTAGTCCAGCTTCAAAAGAAAAATAAACAATCATTTAGACTAACGAAAAAAAGAAAAAGCAGGTGTCAAAAAAGGATTCCCTCGTGCATCGTGATGTGCTCGGTGAGTGAGGGAAATCCACAAACGAAAGACCCGACGCGCGTTTCGGAGTACAAGACTCCTTTGTCAGGGGCTGAAAGTTGCCGCCCGATCCCCCCCGGTATTTAAATGCGAACTAGCCAATCAAGTAGGTGGAAATAAATTTCGTCATCCATCACGTGTTGCTGTGCGACCACGTGGGATTACTGTGGGCGGAGTGTACACCGCCGCATCAGAATGATTGGCATCACGATTACCTCCCTCTGTGCCCGAACTGACGGCGATCTGGAAATAATTTAAAGATCACAAATCAGTACCATAGATTAGCAGGGGAGCATTAGTAGTCTCTCTTGCTGTTTATTATTCAATACATTTATATGGAAAAATGCTCATGATTAGTGATGTACTTATCGATCGTTATGAATGTATATAGGGTAAGATCTTAAATTAAAGAAGTACACCCACCAATTCTATTGTCTCAGTCATTGGTAGAGAGTGTCTTCTGTTGTTTCTTGTCTGTTCCAGGTATAAATATACCGATTTAATTGTTATCTCAGTCACTGGAAGGGAGTAACTTCAGTTATCTCCTATCACTAGATGGGATATATTCAGATAGAGACAATAATGTGTAGACTTATTAGTATTTCATCCTATATATAAAAATGAGAAGGGCTACTAGAGGAGTGACAGGGAAGGGAAGAGAGGGGGAAGGAAATCGAAAAGATTCCAACTAAATATGTGCTATTAGTGATACAAAGGTTAAATCACCTATACGTTAAAGAGAAAATGTGTTTGTAGGTAATTAGACTCACCGAGGTATAAACGGTAATTTTGTTAACAATGTTCTAAGAGATGTTATTGTGGAGGCATTTTTTAAATAAAAGGAGAGTATGAAAATCCTTCATTCAGTCCCCTAGGGGACAGTGTTTTAAGGCGGTATATCCAATAGCATTCACGTCTTCTCAGACGTAAATCCCAGTTTCCTTTTCTTTGATCAGGTTTGATTAGTTCGATGCCCAAAAATTGAAGGACATTAGGGTCACCATTATGGGCTGTTTTAACATGTCTGGAGACAGGAGTTTCAATGTTCCTTGTTGTTTTAACCGAATTGATATGTTCAAGAATCCTTTTCTTGAAGGGTCTAAAGGTTTTCCCCATCTTTGACATCTACATGTAATCAGGTAAATTACTCCTTTAGAGTTACAATTGAAAAATGATAAAGATTCGAAATTTTCTGTGTGAGTGCTGTCGCTGAAGTTTTTGGAGCTTGTGCTTATATAGCTGCAGGCTTTACACCTTCCACATCTATAGGTGCCCTTGATTTTATTTGACAGCCAATGTGTTGGTTGTTTCTTTGGTTGAAAATGGCTGTGCACTAACATGTCCTTTAGATTCCTGCCTCTTCTAGCTGTTAGAGAGGCATGTACTGGAAGGGCATCTTTCAAATGTGCGTCTTGTTTTAGAAGGGGCCAGAAGCGATTCATAATTGTCTTGACCTGGTCCCAGCCGCTATCAAACGTGGCAATGCATCTTAATTGTTTCTGCTCAGTTTCCTTTGAAGTCGAGGGAGAGGTTATTTTTTCACTCAGAAGACTTTCCTGCTCTGTTAGGAGAGCCCTATGGTATGCCCTCTTTAGACATTTATTGGGGTATCCCTTGGACCTGAACATCTGACGCAATTCTTTTGCTTTTATTTTAAAATCATCTATGTCAGAACAATTGCGTCTCAGACGCAGGTATTGGCCAATTGGGATCCCCTTTTTCTGTTGAATCGGATGGTGACTTTTCCAATTCAGCAAGCTATTGCTTGCTGTGCTCTTCCTAAACAGATTTGTTTTTATCCTGCCTTGTTGATCTGGAGACACGACGAGATCCAAAAAACTTAAAGAGGGGGTGCCCATTTCAGCAGTAAATCTGAGATTCAGATCATTGATGTTTAGGTCTTGCATGAAATGGAGGAACTGATCCCCTGACCCAGTCCAGATGATTATGATATCGTCAATATACCGTTTCCAAAGGTAAATGTGCTGGGTCAAGGGATTAGTGGGGGGAGATGAAAAGACTACTTGTTCCTCCCACCAACCCAGGTGCAGGTTGGCATATGAGGGTGCACAAGACGTCCCCATAGCAGTCCCCTGCACCTGGTGGTAAAACACCCCATCGAACAGGAAAAAATTGTGTGTTAACACAAATTTAAGGAGATTCAATGCAAGATCTGTATGCTTGTCCAAATGTGCCCCTCTCTTCCTCAGGAAATAAATGCCAAACAGACAGAAGCAAATGCTCAAGGTCTCAAAACTTAAAAAAGTAAATGAGACCCTAGGCATACCTGGATATACGTATAGAGTTTAGGAAAAATAATATACACAAATACTGGAGGCTGGATCCCCCTAGCCAGGGAGGACAGTGCTACAAGGTAAGTAGGTAATTAAATAAATCAAAATAAATAAAAAAAACAAAAAAAAACAAATGAATGAAGTATATACAGCTAGTACACTCTCTACTGTCTAATGGATCTGGGATATAGTCAGAAGAAAGAGGACTATTGTGGGATAGAGGGACAAAAAAATAAAAAATAAAAAATCCTTTAATGTTAATAATCAATGAATATATCCATATCCCTGCCTCTGATGTTTACCCAGCCATACAGAGTTAATGAGTAGATAAATAAATCAAAATAGAACAAAATAAATGAAGTATATACAACTAATCCGGTCTCTACTGTCTAATGGATCTGGGATGTAGTCCAAAGAAAGAGGGCTATTATGGGGTAGAGGGACAGAACATAAATGAACATCCTTTAAAGTAAATAGTCAATAAATATATCCATATCCCTGTCCCTGGTGCTTACCCAGCCATGTATATAAAGCCATAGCCTGCTCAACAGTTAGTGCTTAGACCTAATTCGTAATCTATATAGTATAGGTCCTCAGCTCTCAGATGCAGATACAGTTAGTCAAAACAAAAACAAATCAAAAGAACAATAATAGTCAGACTGTATCACAGAGATGCTGCAAGCAGGAAATAAAGCAATAAAGTGAGAGAAGCGTAGGATAGAATAGGGGGTCAGTACTAAATGTACTTGACAAATGTAGTTATAAAGCCTCTCTCCCTTTTCAGCTAGCTAGATAGACATAGTAGAGAAAGAAAGAAAATCAAAAAACGGTGATACAGAGCATAATCAAAAAATGCTCCACACCCAGAGTGTTTAGTCAGTGCCCATGTGAGAAACACAAAAAATATAAATGCTAAAAGCGCCAGGGCAAATATTACCACCAACTTAGGGGGACGGCTATGGGGACGGCATGTGCCCCCTCATATGCCAATCTCCACCTAGGGTGGTGGGAAAGAACTATGGTTTTCAACACCCAGATGCAGAAATATACCCAACATATCAAAGTCTGGAAGAGATACATTGATGACGTCCTACTGATTTGGACGGACACCATTGACCTCTTCCATGACTTTGTGAGGACCCTGAACCTAAATGATATCAACTTGAAATTAACGAGTGAAGTAGGGGGCAAAAAAATCAATTTTCTGGATATAACCATCACAATGACAGAAGATGGTCATCTTATCTCTACGTTATTCAGAAAACCCACATCTACAAATAACCTACTTAACTGGGAGAGCTATCATCCCCCATCCCTAAAAAGAGGGATACCAATTGGACAATACTTACGCCTTCGACGGAACTGCTCCAACTTGGAGGACTTTAAGCTTAAGGCTAAGACACTTCGGAGCCAGTTCAAACAGAAAGGGTACCCGAATAAATGCATCAAGTATGCGTACAAACGGGCGTTACTGGTAGATCGAAACGAGTTACTTTCAGAGGACAGCAGTTGTAAAACAGCTCAGGATGTGATTAGGTGCATTGGGAGTTATGACGCAGGCTGGAACCATATCATTAAGATCCTGGAAAGATATTGGCCCCTCCTGCACCAAGACCCACATATACATAAAGTAATCACCCCCCATGCTTCTGTCACCGCAAGACGAGGACAAAATTTAAAAGATTTATTAGTCCCTAGCCACCTGAAAAGTACCCCTCAGAATTCCACCTGGCTTAAGTCCTCAGTGGTAGGCACCTACCAGTGTGGGAGGTGCAAGGCCTGTCACTTCATACGTCGTCCGTCCAAAACCTTTACAGACTCATCTAATTCCCAGGAGTTTAAGGTGAAAACCTTTTTTAATTGTCAGACAAAAGGTGTCGTCTATCTACTCACATGCTCCTGTAATAAACTCTACGTAGGTAAAACCTCTCGGATGTTGAAAGTAAGAATAAGAGAACATGTGAACTCAGTGAATCCAAGGAGACTGATAGACACACCAGTCTCCAAACACCTCAAACTGCATCACAGGGGTTCCTCAGATGGGATCAGGTTCTGTGGTTTGGAAAGGGTTACGTTGGGACCAAGGGGGGGGGGGGATCTGGATAAAAAACTCTTACAAAGAGAGAGTTTCTGGATCTATAAACTCAAGACACTCTCACCCCTTGGTCTCAACGAGGGTTTTTCATACACCTCATTTATCGCGGATTAACATTCTTAGCTCCCATGTTTGTAATTAATGTAAATAATGTTATCATGTAAATATTCAAGATATGCCTCATACACGCTTTACATTCTAGTATAGTTTTTTTGATCCTTTTATTGTTTATTTTTGTTATTTGTTTGGATGCTGTTGATCCCCTCTAAAACAGCCCATACCCTTACGCTACCTCAAAAAACCTCAAGTGACTTTATACTATTGGGCTGAATAAATTCGGCCTTCCTCTACCGCCCTACCTCTACTTAAGACTCTGTCCCTTTAATTACAGCGGAACCGCAATCACACCTAAGAGATTGCACTGTAGAATCTGCCATAATTGCTTCCCAGATAATATGGTTCCTCCAATACATTAGATGCATATCCGGAGGTCTATTTACCCTATGAAGCCTGTTTATATATATATATATATGAGATACCCCCGAATCTTGAATTGTTCATCTAGCCAGGGCTATGTATATGTCTCTATGCGACTAGAGCCTATCAGGGATTATGGTACCCTGTGGTTCTTTTATTACCACTGATATAGTGTGAGACTAATGGCTACACTCTATACATATAAGTATAAGCACCTAGAGTCTGTCTAAACGTAACATTTAATGGCTGGCTGAGATTTGTAGGAGTTGGTGGATACAGTGCAATATGGTCACATAGGACCTAACTTAACAGATAGTCAGGTAGGCTATACGCTGGTCTGCCGACTGTTTAGTTTGTATATGGCATTTAGGTGGGCGATTGCCTGAGAGTCCTAGGACTGGTAGTCCTTCTACTATCTATCCACATAGTGGACACGATCGTCGGATCATTCAAAGACTTGGAAGGGGGTGTGGTATACATCCACACACTACCTGCCGATCAAAGGAGTCACATGGGGCGTTTGAACCAATCAGAGGAGCCTTTAATCTCACCAATCCGGTCCGTGGTGTGAGAGGTCACATGACACCCCACCCGGCATGGAATACCGGAAATGAGTGGCTAGATTGAGGTAACTCTGCAACACCTGAGGGATATTCTCTCTGACCGGCCAATTGGCCAATATCTGGGCATATTGCATACTTAAGGGAGGTTAGTGACCACAAACTTTTGGTCCCTGACGAAGGTGCTTGACATAGGCACCGAAACGCGCGTTGGGCGCTTTTAGCATTTATATTTTTTGTGTTTCTCACATGGGCACTGACTAAACACTCTGGGTGTGGAGCATTTTTTGATTATGCTCTGTATCACCGTTTTTTGATTTTCTTTCTTTCTCTACTATGTCTATCTAGCTAGCTGAAAAGGGAGAGAGGCTTTATAACTACATTTGTCAAGTACATTTAGTACTGACCCCCTATTCTATCCTACGCTTCTCTCACTTTATTGCTTTATTTCCTGCTTGCAGCATCTCTGTGATACAGTCTGACTATTATTGTTCTTTTGATTTGTTTTTGTTTTGACTAACTGTATCTGCATCTGAGAGCTGAGGACCTATACTATATAGATTACGAATTAGGTCTAAGCACTAACTGTTGAGCAGGCTATGGCTTTATATACATGGCTGGGTAAGCACCAGGGACAGGGATATGGATATATTTATTGACTATTTACTTTAAAGGATGTTCATTTATGTTCTGTCCCTCTACCCCATAATAGCCCTCTTTCTTTGGACTACATCCCAGATCCATTAGACGGTAGAGACCGGATTAGTTATATATACTTCATTTATTTTGTTCTATTTTGATTTATTTATCTACTCATTAACTCTGTATGGCTGGGTAAACATCAGAGGCAGGGATATGGATATATTCATTGATTATTAACATTAAAGGATTTTTTATTTTTTATTTTTTTGTCCCTCTATCCCACAATAGTCCTCTTTCTTCTGACTATATCCCAGATCCATTAGACAGTAGAGAGTGTACTAGCTGTATATACTTCATTCATTTGGGTTTTTTTGTTTTTTTTATTTATTTTTATTTATTTAATTACCTACTTACCTTGTAGCACTGTCCTCCCTGGCTAGGGGGATCCAGCCTCCAGTATTTGTGTATATTATTTTTCCTAAACTCTATACGTATATCCAGGTATGCCTAGGGTCTCATTTACTTTTTTAAGTTTTGAGACCTTGAGCATTTGTTCTGTCTGTTTGGCATTTATATAGTTTAGGGGTTAAGCCCCTGGAGACCCCTGGAGTCTCCCTGCGGTACAATAGGCTAAGCGGAGCCAGACTGGGACTGCCCCATTTGGTTCAGTACTGGTGACTGTTCCATCTGGGTTTGGGACTAGGTCTGTTACCCGCTACCTATTCTTTCGTTCTGTTTTTTTTTTTCCTCAGGAAATACTCTGTATGTTGGATGCCTAGAAGATGTGGGATGGAGCTATATAGGGACTCAACATCCAAGCTACAAATTAAAGAGTTTGCCGGTAATTGAACCTGGGTTAAGACTGATAGGGTCTGCTTAGTATCTCTCAGGTATGATGGAAGTTTGGTTACCAAAGGTCTCAGGACGTGATCTAAATATATGCTAACATTTTGAGTCATATTATCATTTCCTGAGACGATGGGTCTACCTGTTAAGACTTTGTACTGTTTGTGGATTTTAGGTAAACTGTAAAAAGTCGAAATACGAGGACTACCAGTGACCATGTAGTTGAATTCATCTTTCGAAATGATATTGTCATCTAGGCCTTGTACTAAAATATTTTTTTGTTTTTCTAAGAAAGTTTGAGTAGGGTCTTGTTTTAAGATTTTGTAAGTAGTCTGATCTTGAAGGATCCGTTTATTCATCTCAACATAATTTGGGGTATCCATAATGACAATATTGCCCCCTTTATCGGAGGGTTTGATTGTTATTGCCTGATTTTCTTGTAAATCTTTCAGGGCCCTATATTCTGTTACAGTTAAGTTGGAATTTGGCTTGTAGCTTATTTCGCTCGGTGAGATCTTCTCAATCTCCTCACACACGAGTTCTACAAAGGTTTCGACATATTTTGAATCTCCCAGTCTAGGGCAGAAGCGACTCTTATTCCTCAGAGTTGTTTGAGGACATTTAGCTACTTCAATCATATCATTCTCTTCTAGCAATTCAGCTAGGATCATAGTTAAACGATAGTCCCTAAGTTCCAAACCTAAATTTTTTGCTTTTTTCTCTTCATTTAGGAGGTGATTCTTATGCATCATAAGTTTTTGGGCAAACGAGGGAGGTAATCGTGATGCCAATCATTCTGATGCGGCGGTGTACACTCCGCCCACAGTAATCCCACGTGGTCGCACAGCAACACGTGATGGATGACGAAATTTATTTCCACCTACTTGATTGGCTAGTTCGCATTTAAATACCGGGGGGGATCGGGCGGCAACTTTCAGCCCCTGACGAAGGAGTCTTGTACTCCGAAACGCGCGTCGGGTCTTTCGTTTGTGGATTTCCCTCACTCACCGAGCACATCACGATGCACGAGGGAATCCTTTTTTGATACCTGCTTTTTCTTTTTTTCGTTAGTCTAAATGATTGTTTATTTTTCTTTTGAAGCTGGACTAGTATACTGACAACAGTCTAAGGGGACAGAGCATAGCGATCTACTAGAGTTAGAACACCCACGAAGGTGTTGGGGGGAGTTGATAGGAGCTCAGAATAGTGGTGATTATTAGGCATTTTTTCGTCATTTATGTTACCATCTATACCACTGTATATACCTTTTCCTATCACTCCTAGGCATCCAATAAGCAATTTGCAAGCTATTGAATAACGGACAGGTTGTGTCCTCTCCCATATTATGCCATACTGTCTTTACTAACGTTAGAACACCCACGAAGGTGTTGGGGGGAGTTGATAGGAGCTCAGAATAGTGGTAATTATTAGGCATTTTCGCCCTTTATGTTACCATCTATACCACTGTATATACTTTATCCTATCACTCTTAGGCATCCAATAAGCAATTTACAAGCTATTGAACAACGGACAGGTTGTGTCCTCTCCCATATTATGCTACACTATCTCTACTAGCGCTAGAACACCCACAAAGGTGTTGGGGAGTCGATAGGAGCTCTGAATAGTGGTGATTACTAGGCATTTTTTGTCCTTTATATGACTATTTATACCACTGTATATACTTCATCCTATCACTCCTAGGCATCCAATAAATTACTTGTAAGCTACTGGATGACGGACATTCTGTGTCCTTTCCTATACTATGCTACACTGTTTCCACTGATCCATCTGTCCAACTTCTAAAAGATTTCGAGATATCACATCCACTCTTTCATTCCCCAGTGGAGTACCCAATAGAAATATATCGCTATACGTTAGCATTTAACCAATTATTAAGCGGGTATTGGGATATATTCACTGAGGATGTCTAGGGTTTAAAGCATTTTCTGGACACTGACACATTGTATCCTCTCCACAGTCTGTTTAATAAAGTTACAGTGTCTCACTGTTTATGCTAGGATACATGTGTATCGAGTGTCTCTAATATATGCTTTCCCTGTAGATACGTGTGTTATCTTTGGATATACCTATTGGTATAATTTTGCATTAATTAGTGTTCTTTTTCAAATACCAGGTTGACTGGCGAGCTCCCCCCTTTCCCTTTCTAAGGGGGAGCTAACCAATCTACATTTCTCTCTGTTATCTTTATGTTAATATTAGGGTCCAAGCCCACATTCAGGTGGAACTGGTACCACCACCCTGACCTCTTACCCCACTCTCTGATCCATTAGTTCACGGACCAGAGACGACGGGAATCATAGCTTTACTACTTGTCTACTTCAAGACCTAAGGCTTAGGAGACCCTTTTGATCCAAGGACTCTCATTAACTTCCTTCCCGGACCAAGGTATTTCACACCAGGAAGAGAGTATGGTAGATCTCAACCTTGAGAAGAAGTCATTTTTCTACCAGAAGAACAGAAAAGGCGAAAAGAGATGCTTTGCAAATGCCATGGATTCCCTTCAATTAGAGGGAGCTATTGTGAGATATGTTAAAAGCAGCTAGAACACAAACATTCTGTTTTTAACAGGTGAATGGAAATCCATTCTTGTTTACAGGATTATTGAACATTCTTCATAATAAAGGTAGTATTCCTAGTGCATTGGATGAGGTCTATAGATTTGCAGGATGCTTATTCCCATGAATCCGTTGTCCCACATTACCAGATGTTTCTCATATTGCAGTGGAAGGACACTTATTTTTACATCTTCATGGTGAAAGATGAATGTCTGCTAAAGTCACCTTGCTACCTCCTAGTTCAGGGTATAGCTGGGAACACGTTTTGACATGGTCCAAGGCATGGTACAGCTCTCTTCAGAAAGTGCTATAAAACTTATCAGGTAAGTAAAAGATGTTGACTGTCATATTACCTCAGCAGAGAGAGTTTTGGTCCCCTTCCATGGGTCTGATAAGAGGTCACAAGGGAGGAGGCTAACTTTCCTATCGAAATCCCTTGGACAGTGATAACTATGAATACCATGCACTGGGGTTGAGGAACTTTTCTCCAAAATCAAATATGTTCAGGAAAGGGACACCCTTAACATCCAACGCTTCTCTTCTGCATAAGTCGCAAGAGCCAACATCAATCATCCTGACAGTTTCATATTGGTACCCAGCCCATGGTTTCCACTTCTGCTTATCTTCTTCAATACCTCCATGGCATCTCCCAAAAGAGCACTTGCCTCTTCCATCAGGTCCAGTGCTACTCTTCTCATTCTGAAGGTTTTCATATTCTAAAGAAGGATTTAAATATAAGGGTTTTTAAACTGCAGTAATTAATTCATTTCTGAAGGCCATGGGAAACATATATCCTTGGCTACCTTTACAGAATTGGGACACCTTTTTCCTGGTCTCAGCTCTCTGATTTCTCTTTTCATGAAAGGGCTTTGATATGGAGGTATCTAAATATCTGTCAGCTGTATTTATACGATTACTTGGTTAACAATTGCTCCCCGTGGAATTATTCCCTGTTTTTTTTAAAGGGCTTTGAAACCTTCACTCCTTTTAACCATGAGACTCTATCTCTCCACAACTGCTTAATATTAAGTTAGCTCTATCAGTGACATTAGCATCGGGCTGAAGGATATCAGATCTTCAAGCACTTTTTTGCATTGAACCCTTTACCGCCTTCCACAATATATCTAAAGCCTATTGATGAGAAAGTAGAGTCAGTAATGAAAGTTTCTGCTCCTGTCCTAGATACATGTCTTAAAATCTATTTCTATAGATCCGATATCTGGCTTTCTTCTGATAGTCTGTTTATCTTTACTAATGGACCTTCAGATGGATAGATTTATTTTTTTAAAGAATCAGTGCTAATTTACCAAACCAAAAAAAAGAAAAATATTGAAAGAAATAGGCAGCATACCTCAGATAGTAGGACTCCCTCTAAGCCCTACAAACAATTAGAATAGTACAAACAAGGGGAATAGAGGTAGCACCAAAATAGTAAAAAAAAATACTAGTATAAATAAAAAAAATATAATAAAATAGACCAAAGTAGAATAATAACAATAAAATGTCCAATATAAAGTACCAATATAAAACCTGCCAGAAGATATAGCCTCAGTTCTGTCAGGGAAATTCTTCTATAAAAGAGCCAGATCAGGGTTTCCTTTGGAGCTGTATATAAAAACAGAGAGAAAAGACTAATGGTGCAGTATATCCCAGAGAAAAGGAATAACAATAACATAAGTCTTTATGGTCCTACTCACATTTGTTATAGCTTAAACACAGCTATAGTATGAATAGCGTATAGTGGTACAATACCCACTTATAGGATACGTGAGGAGATGTTGACAGACAGGTGTTTCGTCAGTATGAAGACCATAAAAAGTATAAAAGAGACAACAATAGTGCTCACAGTATAAAAGGTACCAGGAGTATAAATTAATGAATGGTTACTCACATTTGATTGAGCAGGCAGACTGCTCAATGTGTAGGTGTGAGTTGTATGATCCCCACCTAGGATTCTTTAGGAGTAGTCCTCACTGGAACAGTAAAATCGGATGCCAGGAAGAAGGTAAAAATATAAAATAGTAACAAATAAAAAGTAAAATGGCACACTCACAATAGGTAGTAGTCAAAATACCTTTATTGATATAAAATAAACAATATGTAATATCCACAACGCGTTTCACCAAAGTGGCTTTTTCGAATGGAGATAGAACTGAAGGTCTGTTTGCTCTCCACTAGAGCCATTTCTCCCTCTTATGCGTCAGTAGCCAAGTTTCCCTTCCACCTTCTATGTTTATTTGGTTAATATAACTGTATTCTGCTGAAACAAAACTGTGTTTCTCATAAAATCAAATCAAGTTTGGGAGTAGCTGTTGCCTTCTTTATTTCGGGATTTTATTTTTGGCCATCACTCTCACACCAAAGTCAATTTATATATTATGACAGCTTCACAAGATATCTTTAGCAGAGTAATCAAAACAATCAAAAAGGAAATATCTGTTTTCATACTGTTATTTTACATTATTTTTAAATGGATTGTTACAGGAACAATCCTCTGAATTGGTGGCCACCACTAGGCCTTTAAGTTTAAGAAAATACATAAATCATGAATCATTCTGGGCTACACAGAAACCCTACACAGAATCTTACAATTTAGTAAAATTATATAAAATAGGTACCATTATAAAATCCATGAAGCGTCATTTGCTGCGTGCGTCATACTTTGGAAGCCATAATAAACGCACGTTATTACAACCCATGCTTATGTTCATTGCATAGACTTAATCCATAGTCTTGCAATCTCACTTATTCTTTCAATGAACAGAGCTCTTGAAACTTAATGCACTTTTTCATTGTGGGAAGGTAACAGCTCGAACACTCACTGAACCTGAGATTGCAGCACAGTGGATACATAATGTTCCAGACTGCCGACTGCTAGAGGACAGTTGAAGAGAATAGATATCGCAGCCTGCTTCTGAGCTGGATATTTAATGCCAGTCTTGGTTTGATCAAGCTGCCTTATATATTCGTAGCATATGTTAGTGCTGCTGTAGGGTACACAGCCTCTCCAGTAGAATTTTTAATTGTCCTGCTGACTGCAATCAAAGAGCAAACACACAATCTACAAATAACATTTTATTTGGTGACTAGTAATAAATCCTACAAGGTATACCATCGTTAATATGTTCAGATGAATATTGACATGTCAGTCCCCAATACCTCTGTGTAACTGGCATACAGCAAAAAAAAGTTGTCTCAAAGCCATTACATTTGATTGCAATTGGGATTTCGTACAGGTTTATGAAGTTATTAACCAAGAATCTTCTATGATATTTATGTGAATGCAATGTATTACAGGATTTTTATTTTTATTTTTGACTGGTATTTATAAAGCGCCAACATATTCTGCAGCGCAGGATTGGGCCTGATTCCATGCTCATGACATTAACGGAGTCCTTAACTGCTACATGCACGTCTCTTTCCAAAAAAAAAAAAAGTGAAAGAACTTGAAAAAGTGCAACGAATAAGGATAGAAAGCAAATAAAGATATTCCAAATGTCTCATATCTCACCTTGTAGACATATTAAAGTACTACATAGATTATAACTTTTTTTAGCAATACCACAATATAAAAGTAATCCAACCAATGTGTAGATGTTGTAATCTACTATTTCAAAACAAGAAATATATTCCTAAGAAAAGTGTCACACCTAAGACAAATTCTGCTTTGGTAAAACAGTCCCACATGTACCACACTTGACAGACCAATAAATGTGTATTGTCCCAAAAAGACTAGTAGATCCTCTGGACCAGATCTTCTCCATCTTGGTCATCCATTCCTGAGGGGTACTTGGTTTAGAGTCCCCCTTAATGCAAAAAGAGAGCTAACTTAGCATGATTCAATATGAGCCTAATGGTGGATCATTTGGAAGCTTGAAGAGAAAGATCAGTCTGATGCAGTAACACTAATGCGGAAGAAATACTAATCTCCCCACCAGCTGTTTTTCCAGTGGTTTGAAAAAAATATTAATTTGAGTGTATTACACCCAGCTATATACCTTTTTCACAGTGATCTTGTAAAGGCAAAATGGCACATTATAAGTAATGAAAAAAGTGCCCCCTGCAGGACTGGACTACAGGTGCCCTTTTCTGTCTATAAGACCAAGAAGCAGTCATAATATGGTCTGAAATTCACAAACATGAACTGGTATGCAATCCACTAAATATTTAATATGTATCAGCACAATAACTGATAGCACAGGGTCCAGCTCTACCTTGCTTCCAACCATCATGTCTCTCCTAACAACAACTCCCAGAGGTGATGCCTGATCTGTGTGTTTTGCAGACAGTTTGTCATGGAGTGAGCAGCTCACACTCCTTTCCCCCGCCAACACCAGAGAACCAGCCTTGAAATGAATTGGCAGTTTGAAGATGAGTGTTCAGATCTGGCAGGAACATGGGACAGATCTTTAGACAGACACTGGCAAGCAGAGGTTTGATGGCTTAACAACTGCACAGGCTCTGGGTGTAATGCTCTAGCTCCCTTTACTAACAATAATGAACAGTTGCAGAATATCTGGTGATGATATCTAAAATTCAGACATTTTAGAGTGTAATAGGACACATGGGAAAAACAGTGCACTTAGACAGATGTAGCCCTGAGGTTTTTCTTAATTTTGCAGTGGCTTTATTGACATGTGTCTCCATAACAAAATACACTAGATTTATTGCAGTCAGTCAGTGATGTTTGAAATAGACATTAAAGGTGAATAAATTGTAACATTCTGAATGAGAAGATGAGACCCAGTCTGATTTTTAACAATTACACTATGATTATAAATATGTATTATTTGGAGTCCAAGGTTACGGGAAAAAAAAAACACCTTACAACATCAATGCTAAAAACTAGCAAGTGAGTAATACTATTCTCATTTATTTTAAAAGTAACCAGCAGATCTTGTAGCAGAGGAGAATATTTGTTTAATCCCCTTTAAAACTCCCCAGAGAGAGGTGCCAGGGACTTAAACATCTATGCCAGCACTATAAGGCTTCTTTAAGGGATTATACAGTTAGATCTAGAAATATTTGGACACTGACACAATTTTCATAATTTGAATATGTACGCCACCACAATAAAGTTGAAATTAAACAGCAAAGATGCAGTTGAAGTGCAGACTTTCAGCTTTAAAGTGGGGTTGGACAAAAAACATTGTATGAAATGAAACCAATGCAACTATTACACAGTACCCTTATTTCAAGGACTCCTATGTAATAGGACAAATTAACACAATCATAAATAAAATGTACATTTTTAATACTTTGTCTAGAATCCTTTGCAGGCAGTGACTGCTTGAAGTGTGAATTCATGGACATCTCCAAATGCTGGGTTTCCTCCTTTGTGATGCTTTGCCAGGCCTTTACTTTACTGCAGCTGTCTTCAGTTGTTTGTTTGTTTGTCTTTTTGTTTTACGTTTTGTCTTCAGCAAGTAAAAAGCGTGCTCAATCGGGTTGAGATCAGATGATTGACTTGGCCATTGCAGAATATGTCACTGATTTGTCTTACATAACACCTGAGTATGTTTTGGGTCATTGTCCATCTATAAAGGGAAGCACAGTCCAATCAACTTTGCTGAATTTGGCTGAATCTTAGCAGACGATATTCCCCTATACACTTCAGAAATCATCTGGCTGCTTCTATCTTTTGTCACATCATAAATAAACAATAGTTACCCAGTGCCATTGGAAGCTAATGCAGAATAGAGAGAGGTCTGTTCGCCTTAGTTACAATACAGCATTGGAAATGGCCTTGTTAGTTCCAGTTTTTTGTAAATGTTGGCTTAAATCCTCACACTGAACAAATGGATCATCCCAATGTTAAGGTTTAAAGTATTTTATTAAATGGCAGCATTTTGTATTAAGCAGCTGGTGCTGATCATTTTCTAATTATATTATTCTGGAAAGATGCCTTTTGTCATAATTGAATGGGTTTGACTTTTGGAGCTGAAGATACTAACAGTCCTATCAGGAAAAAAACATTATGTAGGTCCTTTGCATAGAAAAATTGTTAAAATGTAATTTAACAGCAATAGAACATTTTAAATGTAACCCTTTCTGTATCAGCATATGTCAAGTACTTGTTTTATTTCTTAATACTTAAAGTGCAAAATGCAAAGTAACATTCCAAGATGCATGCTTATTAATTGATCCCATTATCGCAAACCTTCTTGTCCGTCAAATTATGCCATAATTAAAGTTATATATGGTGTCTAACCCCATCTAGAGACATTGGAGAGTTATCAAAGTGTTACCATAATGTTTCCCTCTGATTTTCAAGAAATGTTTGGCAAATTTGTAAAACTATTTATTAAGTCTGTTGGATTTTTTGCACCATAAGCATCATTTTTAAGCATGTGCCTTTTTTAGTGAGATGCAACAGATTGATAAATATTCAGTCACTTTTTCAAAAAGAAACATAGAGGACTTTTTCTATCAGTATAAATTTGGCGGTATTCTGAAAAGGAAATTTTTGTGAAAACGGACCCTTTTTAATAAATACGATAAAAAATATCATGGAATTTAACTTCTACTTTTCAGGATACTTTAATTACATTTCCACTTTTGAATTGCCTGATGCTCATCTGGAACAAACTTCTGCTCCTGCAGAATAGCAATGTTTTTACTTAAAGTGTTAAAATTGAGTGGTCCTATAGTGTCCCTTTAAGCTTAATATAAGGATCCAACTCCGAGTCATAAAATGAATAGATCAAATTCATTAACAAAAAAATGATAGTTGAAGAAAGGGTTAAAATAACCATCGTTATGTTTTTGGTAGTTGTGGTTCAGTTAGTAGCTTTCTATAGTAGGAAGCTGATAACTGTAATACAACTCCAAAAATCTACGTGTTCCCATAAAGCACTGCTGTATAAGGATTTATACGATTAAATCAACACTGGTACAAAACACTAAGGCAGCACTTTATCCATAAAGGGACTACTTTGTCTAAGTATTTTTCCTGACACTTTTAGACACAGGGCGGAGCTACCGATGTCTAGAATTGTCGGTCCCTCAACACTCACCAGTGACTGCCTCAGGGAATTGGCTCTGTCTATGGAGGATTGGTGGACTCTCCGTAGACCTCAATACTGTACCTAGAAAGTACACTCACTGACCTCTCACTCAGTGACGTGGGCTTCAGGTGATGAAGAAAATGCCGGCGCCTGTGAAGGACAAGTTCAGGTAAGTTACACACACCTTTGCCTGCTCCATCTGCCCACCAGACCCCCAGCAGCAATGTCACTATTTTTTTTTTCAATATATAGTTTTTTATTCATTTTGTAAAAAGATAACAAAAGAGATAAACAATTGTACATATATAATGCGACATATATGATATACACATACATAATACAAATTCTGGTGTTAGTTGGCACAATAGAGTCTTCCCATATGTGAATGTGGGGGCATACACGTATAGATGATTAAGCAGAGAGGGAAGGCTAGAGAACTTACTGGTTTGCACATACATACAATGCATAAGGAGGATGAATACATAATACTGATGTATAGGTTTACATTGTACATAAGAACATTTTGCTATACAAGACACTGGGAGCGACCCGACACGGCTTGCCATAGTGTAGTAGGTGTAGTATTAACATAGATAGAGGACTATGAGAACAATTCGTCAAATGTGTAATTTTGCACGTGCACACCAACAATATTAAAGGAGCATATCTCCATGGTAAGGTAGCGAGGAGGAGCTATAGGGCTTAAGGTGTTGCTCAATAGAAGTCCTAGGTTAAGGGATGGTGCCACATCGATTGAGTCGCTCCGAATGCCCTACAATGAGCGGCTGTATGCCACACCAATATTGCGAAGGAAACACATAAACAATGTAGCATATACATGTACCAAAATGAAAACATAGTAGGAATGGGGAAGGAGTGATGGGTGGGGGACTGTGAGGGTCTGCTGAACTAGTTGAGAAGTCTGCATTCTATATGGGACCTCTTGAATGTTCTGAGTTGCGGAGTTACAGCTCTACCGATTTTGGTAGTGTGGATTTGAGAGTGAGACTTTAACGACCTTAAGGGTCACGGAGCGCATATGTCCTGTTACAAGGTGGTGTAGGATTCCATAAGTGAAGCCTAATTCCGCCATCGGGTCAGAGAAGCCTGAACATTGCCTCCTTTAGCCCATTCGAGTTCATGATGGTATGTCAGATCTACCCTGCGCATAACCTCTGGTAGTGATGGGGTGGTGGTCAGGGCCGCCATCAGGGCATGACAACCATAACCGTTGTCATGGGCCCGGCGGTCCTGGGGGGCCCCGAGACCCACATACTGCTTCAGTAAGTAAGGGCTGAGCTGGGGAGTTAAACAATCTCCCCAGCCAGCCTGCACTCAGCAAGGGGCCCGCACAGCCGTCCGCGGGCCCCTGCTGCTACTAATCATCTCCTCCGTGCAGGGCACACTGAGGGACAGCTATAGGGGCCTTCCAAAGACCCCACTAGGCTGCCCCTCAGTGTGCCTGTCTCCAAACACAGCCTCACTGAGCTGCCTGTAACATTGCTCAGGGCAGCTCCGTGCAGCTTGTTCTGCAGGAAGTGACATCATCAGTCACAGTGCAGAGTGAGCTGTGCGGAGCTGCCCTGAGCAGACTTACAGGCAGCGTGTCAGCATTGTGAGGTTCCTTCAGAAGAGGACCACCAGAGAGGTAAGGCTTGGGAGGGTTTTGGGAGCCCCTACCCCCCCTTGCTCCCACTGCATCCCCTACCCCCCCTTGCTCCCACTGCATCCCCTACCCCCCTGCTCCCACTGCGTCCCCTATCCCCCCTACCCCCCTTGCTCCCACTGCATCCCCTACCCCCCCTTGCTCCCACTGCACCCCCTACCCCCCCTGCTCCCACTGCACCCCCTATCCCCCTGCTCCCACTGCATCCCCTACCCCCCTGCTCCCACTGCATCCCCTATGCCCCCTGCTCCCACTGCATCCCCTATGCCCCCTGCTCCCACTGCATCCCCTACCCCCCTGCTCCCACTGCATCCCCTACCCCCCTTGCTCCCACTGCATCCCCTACCCCCCTTGCTCCCACTGCATGCCCTACCCCCTGCTCCCACTGCATCCCCCTACCCCCTGCTCCCACTGCATCCCCTACCCCCTGCTCCCACTGCATCCCCTACCCCCTTGCTCCCACTGCATCCCCTACCCCCCTGCTCTCACTGCATCCCCTACCCCCCTGCTCCCACTGCATATCCCCTACCCCCCTGCTCCCACTGCATCCTCTACCCCCCCTTGCTCCCACTGCATCCCCTACCCCCCCTGCTCCCACTGCACCCCCTACCCCCTGCTCCTACTGCACCCCCTACCCCCCTGCTCCCACTGCATCCCCTACCCCCCTGCTCCCACTGCATCCCCTACCCCAATGCTCCCACTGCATCCCCTACCCCCTGCTCCCACTGCATCCCCTACCCCCTGCTCCCACTGCATCCCCTACCCCCCTGCTCCCACTGCATCCCCTACCCCCCTGCTCCCACTGTATCCCCTACCCCCTGCACTGTGCGCAATGGTAGGGTTTCGCTTTTGGTAGTGGCTAGTGGGCTACCCAACTGCTCCCACTGCAGCTCCTATTACCCTTTGCACCCACTACAGCCTCTATTCCCCCCCTGTACACTCTGCAGCCCCTTCCACTCACACCCTTTACAGCCCCTTCCTTTCGGCACCCTCTGCAGTCCCTACCCCTTTGCACGCACAAACATAAAGGGACACTATAGTTACCAGAACAACTACAGCTTAATTTATATTATACAGCTTAATGTAGTTGTTCTGGTGAGTATAGTCTACCACTGCAGGGTTTTTGCTGCAAAGACTGCCTTTTCAGAGAAAATGCAGTGTGTACATTGCTGCCTAGGAACACCTAGGCGCTTCCTGTGTCAGTGTTGCAAAATGTGCAGCACTGACATTCAACATCTCCATGCTCTGCATGTCGACGCTGAACGCTTGTCATAGAGAAGCACATAAATATATGTGCGCAGAGGGCCCCCTTCTACCTGTACGACGAAGAGGGGGCCCAGCAGCAAACTCTGTCCTCCTTTCCAGCTGCTCTCTGTCTAACTTTCCTGCACCCTGCGGCTGCCAGAGCGTTGCCACGGGTTACTATGGCAACGCTCCGCACAGCACACAGGCCTGTCTCGTGAGATTTAGTCAGAGAGGAGCTGAAAAGGAAGACAATGTGTGCTGCTGGGCCCCCTCTTCAATGTACCGCGGCTGGCTCCCTCCACCATGCCACTGGATCAACAGGAAATGCGATCTCCCCCCTCCCTGGCATGGTAAGAACCAGGGAGGGGGGGAAAAATTGAAATATACACAAATAAATAAATAAAATAATACTCCCCTTCCCCCCTATTTTACACACACACTGAATCCTTACAAGCACACTCTGCACTACACACACACACACACACACTACATTCACTCAACACACTCTGCACTACACACACACTACATTCACTCAACACACTCTGCACTACACACACACTACATTCACTAAACACACTCTGCACTACACACACACTACATTCACTAACACACTCTGCACTACACACACACTACATTCACTAACACACTCTGCACTACATTCACTAACACACTCTGCACTACATTCACTAAACACACTCTGCACTACACATACACTACATTTACTAAACACACTCTGCACTACACACACACACACTACATTCACTAAACACACTTTGCGCTACAGACACACACTACATTCACTATACACATTTTGCTCTACACACACACACACACTACATTCACTATACACATTTTGCTCTACACACACACACACTACATTCACTATACACATTTTGCACTAAACACTCTGCACTACATTCACTAAACACTCTGCACTACATTCACTATACACTCTGCACTACATTCACTATACACTCTGCACTACATTCACTATACACTATGCACTCACTACAAACACTACATTCACTAAACACACTCTGCACTACACACGCACTACATTCACTAAAAACACTTTGTACTACACACACACTACATTCACTAAACACACTTTGCACTACACACACACACACTACATTCACTATACGCACGTTTCACTCACTACAAACACACTACATTCACTACAAACACACTACATCCACTACAAAAACACACACTCTGCATTCACTATACACACACCTGCATTCACTACACACACACTCTGCATCTAATGCATGCATACAAACATTACATACATTACACAAAACGTACAATCTGCATCCACTATATACACTGCATCCATGACACACATACTGCATCCACTATACACACTGCATCCATGACACACATACTGCATCCATGACACACATACCGCATCCACTATACACACACACACACACACTTCATCCTTGTGGGCGGACTCGGGGCTAGCCCCGGGGGCCCAGATCTTGAGCTGTGTCAGGGGCCCTAAAATTTCTGATGGCAGCCCTGGTGGTGGTACTTTTCCAATGGGATGCTATACTCAATTTTGCTCCTACTAGAATATTTAACACCGCATCTCTGGACGGCATATCACGTAAATTTGGGATGAGGTGGAGTAAGTAAATTTCCGGGCGTAATGGTAAAGTAACCTTACACAGTGCATGAATGGTCTTTTGGATAAGCTGCCAGAAGATCTTCAGGTCAGGGCATTGCCAAAATATATGTTCTATAGAACCTAACCCCGACTTGCAACGCCAACATGCTGAGGGAGAGGTCGGGTATATTTTATGAAGTCTACTTGGGACTAGATACCATCTCATTAGTATCTTAAAGTAGGCTTCCCAGATTGTGACACATTTCGAAGATTGTTTAGTATACATGATAGATAGTTCCCATTCTTCGAGTGTCGGGGTTATCCCTAAAGTAGTTTCCCACTTCAACATGTAAGGTAGCTTGACGGGGAGCAATGTCACTATTGAGGGTCTTTGTAAATTATGCATAGTCCCCAAACAGTGCTGCTTTAAATACTTTGCTCATGGGAAATTGTGACAAATTAGCAAAATACAAAATTATGTCAAATACAAATGTAGATGTCATGTCACACAGAGAACAAATCGTTCCCTAGTTAAAATTAAACTTTTATGTATCACAGGGCAGAAACACTTTCTTTTGCAGGCACTGATATGTGCTAATAATTTTTCACTTGCAACCCATCATTGCAATGTTGCCAGGGCCGTCTTTCCACATGGGCATGCTGAGCACTTGCCAGGCGGCCCCACAAGCATAGGGGCCCCAAAGCATTGCCCATGTACTGGCCGACAGGGAGATCCTTTGATCTCCCCTGCCAGCCCACAGAGAGCCGGCCCTGCTTACTTGTTTTGGGCCTTCGCGGGCTGGTGAGGAGATCAAAGATCTCCCTCACCAGCCTAAAGGCCCTTTGTTAGTGAGAGGGATAGCGGGAAGGAGAGAGGACCTGGGAGGCAGTTCCTCCCGTGAGCATGCTGGTATGAGCAGGAGGAACGCTCCAACACAGCATTCTACTCACGGGAGGAGTGAAGATAGCCTGCAGCCAAAGGAGCTGCAGGCTATAGATCATTACTCACCACCGGACCACCAGGGTTGGCAGTGTCCCCCCCTCCCACCAAAGGTAAGAAGAAGGGTTGAAGTACTGATGGGGGGCATGAAGCTTTTTAAAAATAAAAATAACAAACAAAAAATCCCTTTCCTATGCACCCCCCCACACACACACCATCCTTCACACACACACACAGCACCCCCCCACACACACACACAGCACCCCTCACACACACACACAGCATCCCTCTCACACACACACAGCACACCTCTAACACACACTGCACCCCTCTCACACACACACATCACCTATTTCACACACAGCACCCCTCACACACATACACAGCACCCCTCACACACAGCACCTCTCTCACACATAGCACCCCTCTCACACACACACCACCTCTCTCTCTCACACACACACAGCACCCTTCACACATAGCACACTTCACACACACATAGTTGGTAAGAAAGAGTTAAATTCCACAAATAATTTTATATAAAAGATGTGTCTAAATGTTTTTGTATTAATCCTCACTCTCTATTAGATATTTAAATATAGTATCTATTTTTCATTTATTTTTTTAAAAAAAAGTTTTTTTCTTTTCATTCTTTCTTTTTATTGTATATCCATTACAGTAGGGGAAGCAGTGAAGGGAAATCACTGTTTGCTTTATGATTCACAAAATCAAATAGACTACTTATTCCTCCATACCTTCACAATTAAAGCTGCCCAGCTGTTTTGCTTGACTCACGATACAATATAACGCTGTTCCTTCCTTTATCATTTCTTCTCCACATGTCCAGCAAGACAATAGGGCAAAAAGTGTAGCTTTTGAAAAATAGGTCCGGCATTTGGTTGACCTTTAATATTAGCTGTGTGCTCAAGTGTACCGTGCCCTATTTTAAAAAGAGACAGATGCATGTTGAGCTATATAACAGACAGAATTGCTGTTTGTAGTAGCTGTAAGATTGAGGGGACAACATTTGCCAAGAGGGTGTAAAATCACACTTTCTACTTTTCTGGAAGTCTCAAAAGAAATTACGCTCCTATCAAAATCTTTATGATACAAAGGTTGAAGTGTGATTGATGTTTTATTGTTGCAGCTTACTAGTTTACCAATTATTTGGGAACTAACATTACTTTAAATGACTCTCTGTAATGCAGTAATAGAATGCCATTAATAGGGTTGCCAACTTTCTTGGAAAAAAATACTGGCCATGCTAATTTGCATAATTAATTATATATTCACAGTTTGTAAATAACAAGGAGTGACATAAGAGTAAGATACATTTGCAAAGGGAAAAAATCCTGTAAATAACAACAGAAAAAAAAAATCCTTACAGTTTGATTTTGCTGTATAGGGGTGTTGTTTTGCAGTTTGGGATGATTGGACTGCTTTTCTGAGTGCTCACTCAATGGACCCAGCAGCAGGCTGTCTGCATCACATCCCTGTATGCATCACTGACAATATATACAAGTAAATGGGGTTTACTCACTTACCACCAAATTGTAATGAATTGCAATCTGAATTGCAAAATGTAGGTTCAAATAGCCATGCTGTGCAAAAACTTAACTAGAGAATTTTATGAAATAAAATTATGAAAAGTCATGATTTTATAAAAGACATTGAGGTGAGTATTGATTTACCCTTTGTTTACTGCCCATCAGAAGCAGCAAAGAAAAGAAAAAGAGTAAAAAAAAAAAAAAAACAGAACATACAGTGACCCCATCCAATCCTTATCCAGGTCCCAGTATAACCATAAGCACCACCCTCAAATCTTCCTCTTTCTAATGCAAAACAATAGAGTACAATCTGGAACAGAACAAGAACAATCCAAACAAATATCCAGCACAGGAGAAGCAAACAACAACTAAGATCAAACAATGATGAACAACCAGGAACCGAAAAAAACATCCAGCCCATGAAGTCCCAAACAAAGAAGAACATTGCTGGATCAGGGATCACACCGGAATCACTGTGCAAAAACACAAGAGAACAGGAGCCCAATGGTTAAAATTATAATATTAATACAGAAGTGTAAGCAAGCAAACAGTGCTAAACCAAACTGTAACCACATGTGTCTATAGAGCAAAGACTAATCAAATAAGATATGCTATAACTAAATACACCAAACTGCAATCCAAGCTGACCAACACTTACTGTACCGCAGAACACCTACAGAGAACAAACAAAGGGAAGGGAAGTGAAAGAACCCAAAAAGATGCATACCAAAATCCACAACACCCAGGCAGAACAATACCCGCCTCCATGTCTTTTATCAAATGCAATTTTATGGGAAGACACGGAGGCTCATATTGTATGTTTAAATCTGCACAACAAAACATGTGTAACCTACTGAAAATAAAACTTGTGGAATGTAGATTCCGATGACCTGTTGGCAGTCCATATTAAATCCTCCAAGCCCCTGACAACATCACTGAAGAAGTGAATGCACCCTTGGAAGTATGAGCACCGAATACATAAGTTTCCACACCAGCCTGTTGCAAAACCCACATGACCCAATGTGCCAGGGTCGCGCTAGAAAAAAGGGAAAACGGAGAGAGAAAAAAAAGCTCTGGAATGAATGCCTCATACTCGCTCAAACAAGCAACCGAACACAAAGCAAGTGTCGAGGGGAAAGTCAGATACATCACAGAATGAATCAAAGTCTTGGTGTGTCCAGAAATGTTAACGACCATCCTGTCTGGATGGAAAATCAGGGCTTCAAAATCCAATGCACAAATGTCAGAAACCATCTTGCAGGCGATGAGACAGAAAAGATGGACTAGTTTGGATGACAACTGATGTAACGAGAGATCCAAATTAGCCAGGCAAGAAGCAAACAGCGACAGTACAGAAGACATGTCCCACATAGGAGTACCTAGGTTTCAAAAGTCATAAACCTAGCTGCAGCTGACAAACCAGAAGGTGCCTACCTGACAGAGCACCGTCAAAACCTTGATGCGCTAAAGAAATTGCGATCTGTACAAATTCAGACTCCAGATCACCCTGCAGGATTCAAAGAGTGACATGAAAAATTGGAGGGCCACCCTCAAAGGGGCCGAAACAGGATCCACATCCCTAGAACTAGACAGTTCATGCATGCCAAGTGGGCCAATACGACTTCCTAATTCCTGGAGCACACGCTTCCCCCAAGAAGAGTAGAGTAGCCTCTGAAACGTCATGGATCTCCCAGGGTTTCTAGAAAGTTGCCACACATGAAGATACTGAGACAAGTCCATGACCAATGGGTAAGACTGACCATGAAGGAGCAGAGTTGGAAAAGAGGGGGAAAAGACATAAGCAATCCATTGAAAACTTCAACAGTTGCAGGAACCAGGACTGTGTTCCTAAAACAGAGCCAGCAGAGCCACCTCAGCTGCCTGACCTAAAGAAGGACCTGCGGAAGCATTGTGAATGGGAGAAATGCATACAGAAGGCCTCCCTGCCAAACCTGCAGGAAAGCATGCACTGCTTCCACCGCTGGGTCCTGGTGCCAGCTGAAGAAACATGGTCATTGAGATATGACATGAACAGGTCTATAGCAAAAGCACCTCACAGAGAACAAATATTGGAGAACACCCACACGGCCAACCTCCAAGTGCTGTAAACCGAGAAGTAGCAAGAATTTCAATCTGAATGAACATTGTGGAGGCCTGGCAGGTACTCCGCTTGCATCATGATATTCTGTTCCAGGCAAAATTTCCAAAAATTGTGTCAACACCAATTGTGTCAACACTGTCAATTGGGTGACCCCCAGACAGTTGACAATAATGGACCACTTCCAGGCCAACAGATTGTGGATCCACCAGCGAAGCTTGTTCTTCATCTTATCGTCCAGGACAATCCAATCTGCATAAGACACATCCTCATGCAAATGAACAATCTTAAGCCACTAAAGGACCCGATAGTGGAGAGGAACCAGAAACACCATCTGGAAAGGGGTCGCTAGTAGACCGATAATCTAATCCAAGTGCCATAGTGTGAGTTGCGAATGGCAAAGGGCACAGCAAAGTTCCTTGTGCATAGTCCACACTTTGGAGGCAGGAAGGCTGAGGGTCTCCAGGATGAGACCGAGAAATTCCAGACATCTGACCAGGATCAGGGATGATCCAATTGGTGAGAAAACCCAGCTGAGACAGGACGTTCACTGTCTACTGCAGTTTCTGCAACAGAACAACGCAATCCTGAGCCATCACCAGGATGTTGTCGAGAGAAACAATCAGTTGTACGCCTCGACTCCGTAACCATGCCACAACCAGTCAAATCAGTTTGGTGAAGCACCAAAGTGCTGATGAGAGCCCAAAGGGAAGACATGTGAAGCACCAAATCTGAGCCTGCCAACAGAAATGCTGAAGATTCCTGCATTCCACCCATACACAACAGGTGTATGCCCTCCATCTTGAAATGGCAGTAATGGACAATGGCATTGAGAACAATCCAGTTCCCCCCACCCTTTCCTATATATGGTTTATTTATACCATCTGCACTATATTTTCCTTTGCTTATTTATAGATTTACCATCTACAGTAATAGCACACTAATTTGGTAAAAGTGACATTGAGAACCCACAGGTTGATGAACAGGCGCATCTGGCCTCCCTTTTTTCCCACCAAGAAAATGTTGCTGATGACCCCACCAATCAAAGGAGGAACCAACTCTGTTGCCTTCTTGTTGAGCAGTGGCGACAGCTCGTCTATCAACCTGCAGTCCTGGCGAGAGAATGAAATATGAGTAGAAGAAGACAGATTGCAAGATTGCAGATTGCAAAACCAGTTCTATCTGGAAACCTTGAACTGTGTTGAGCACCAATACATCTGAGGTAAAGTGGTCATCTTGGGTTCAATCTTAAACAAAAGTGCCTTTCCATAGAAAGGGAGGTATTGGCATCTATGTAAATTGCTCTCTGGAACCAGCAACAAAAGTCCTCCAGATCCACTATCTGGTTCTCAGCTCTGTCATCCAGTGGGCAAAAGATGTCTGGGTGCTTATTATGGCATGACATTAAGGCAGAGTTAAGAACCTTGTGTGGATTCCACCCCAATTTGGCCAGGAGTATCACACATCTTAGTCAGGCCACAAGCTCCTTCAGGTACAATCAAAGCATGGCCAGAACCAATTCCGTACGAACCCTGATCTGGTTCACTCTCCGACTCATTCCCAGCCTCCTCTCTAGCACTTTTCAACCGCCACAGTCATACTGCCTCATGCGGCAAGGCTCATTTGTGTGATTTCGGCATCGTACCTTGGGCGGCAATAAGCTTGCCACTCAGTGTTTCTGGAGGTAGGGGGATAATGCTTGGCCCTGGCCACAACCTTTCTAGATGCACTCCCCAAATGAGTGTGATTGAAGGGAGACAGTTACCTAAACAGACACACTCACTGACCGGCACACACACACACCTGCTGATTTGGCACACACTAACAAACTCACACTCACTGACAGGCACACACACACACTCACTAACAGACACACAGACACACAGACACACACACACACAGACACACTGTTACAGGCATACTGATACACACACATACACACAGGCATACTGGCTGACACACACACACAGACATACTGGCACACACACAGTCAGATATACTTGCGCACACACACACACACACACACACACACAAACACACACAGACATACTGACACACACACACAAACATACTGACACCCACACAGACATACTGACACTTACACACAGACAGACATACTGACACACACACAGATACATACTGACACACACAGACATACTCATACACACACATACACCCAAACTTTACACTTTTAAAGCCAGTAGACAGGGGCTAGGTAACGGGACAGGGCTGTAGTAGGGGGCTAGGGGCTGTATTGGGGGGACAGGGGCTGTAGTGGTGGGTATGAGCTGTTATTAGGGGGTTAGGAAATGTAGTGGTGGATAGGGGCTGAAGTAGGTTGATGGCTACAATTTGGGAAAAGGGCTCTGGTGTGGGTGTCAGGATTACAGTATGATCCAGCACGTAGAATTGTGTAACACAGAGGACTGATAGGTAACATATACCGGACCTTAGAATGGCCGGACTAACGTACCAAAGAATAGTCAGAAATAGCCGAGGTCAAGGGATACAGAAAGAGACACAATGATAAGGAAAAGCCAGGGGTCAGGGATGCAAGAAAACAGGGAAGTCAAAATCAATGCCAAAGTGAAATAACCAGAAAAAACAGAATCAATAACGCACTCTCAGACAACCCCAAGGGAAACCATGACATGGTACAGAGCAAGAGGAGAACTGGGCTTAAATACACCGCCTGTGGATCTGATTGGTTGTAAGCAGCCTTTGACCCCAAAGGCAGTTACCAGGTTCCTATTTGCATAATTGCTGCTCAGCACAAACCCTCCTTTGGATTGATTGCTGCTCAGCACAAATCCTCCTGTGGATTGATTGCTGCTCGGCACAACTTATCCTGTCAGGACAGTAAATGCCATTAATCACATTTTTATGTGCAGATTAATACATGACAGTGGGTGATATGGGTTGCAAGTAGGGGAGAAGAGCTGTAGCGGGGATGTTATGGGGGCTGTGGTGGGTGGGGGCATAGGGCTGAGGAAAGAGGACAGGAGCTAAGAGGGGAGGGCAGGGGCTGAGAGAGGGTAACAGGGAGTAAGGGTGACAGGTGCTTAGGAAGGGGGACAGGGGCTGAGGAAGGGGGTAGGGTCTGAGGAAGGGGATAGGGGCTGAGGAAAGGGGAAGGGGGGCAGGGCTGAGCAAAGGGACAGGGTCTGAGCAAGGGGACAGGGGCTGAGGAAGGGGGCAGGGCTGAGGAAAGTGACACACACATATTCATACTGACACACACAGACATACTCATACACACACATACACCCAAACCTTACACTTTTAAAGCCAGTAGACAGGGGCTATGTAACGCGACAGGGCTGTAGTAGGGGGCTAGGGGCTGTAGTGGGGGGAAAGGGGCTGTAGTGGAGGGTATGAGCTGTTATTGGGGGGTTAGGAAATGTAGTAGGGGGATAGGGGCTGGAGTAGGTTGATGGCTACAATTTGGGAAAAGGGCTGTGGTGTGGGTTATATGGGTTGCAATTGGGGAAGAAGAGCTGTAGTGGGGATGTTATGGGGGCTGTGGTGTATGGGGTCATGGGGCTGAGGAAGGAGGACAGGAAATGAGGGGGGGCAGGGGCTGAGAGGGGGGGGGACAGGGACTGAGAAAGGGGGACAGGGGCTGAGGAAGGGGGATAGGGCTGAGGAAGGGGGTTGGGGCTGAGGAAGGGGACCAGGCTGAGTAAAGGGCTGAGCAAAGGGACAGGGACTGAGCAAAGGGACAGGGGCTGAGCAAGTGACAGGGGCTGAGGAAGGGGGGCAGGAGCTGAGGAAGGGGAACAGGAGCTAAGGAAGGGGATACGGGCTGGGGAAGGGGGACAGGGCTAAGCAAAGGGACAGGGACTGAGCAGCAGGACAGGGCCTGAGCAAGGGGATAGGGGCTAAGAAAGGGGGACAGGAGCTGAGGAAGGGGATATGGGCAGAGGCAGGAGATACGGGCTGAGGAAGGGGGACAGGGGCTGAGCAAGGGGACAGGGGCTGAGCAAGGGGACAGGGGCTGAAGAAAGGGACAGGGGCTGAGCAAAGGGACAGTGGCTGAGCAAGGGCACAGGGGCTGAGGAAGCAGGACAGGGGCTGAGAAAGGGGACAGGGGCTGAGGAAAGGGACTGGTCTGAGGAACGGGACAGGGCTGAGCAAGGGGACAGGGACTGAGTAAGGGGACAGGGGCTGAGCAATGGAACAGGGACTGAGCAAGGGAACAGGGGCTGAGGAAGGGGGAACGGGCTGAGCAATGGGACAGGGGCTGAGTAAGGGGACAGGGCTGAGGAAGGGGGGCAGGGACTGAGCAAGGGGACAAGAGCTGAGGAGGGGACAGGGGCTGAGTAAGGGGACAGGGGCTGAGGAAGGGGATAGGGGCTGTGGAGGGGGATAAAAAAAAACAAAGTGAATTCCCCCCCCCTCCCTGAGTCTCACCTAAAGCCAGGGAGGCGTGGGCAGCAGCCGACAGGAGCAGCAACCAGCATACAGCAGCAGCAGTAGGTAAAGTTGGCCTCTCCTGATGATGTCAGGAGGAGGGGGCGTGACTTCCTCTGCTCTTCTCCCAGACTCCCCAGCGGTCCTGTGAGAAGAGCAGTGGAAGTCACGCCCCCTCCTCCTGACATCATCAGGAAGGGGCCGGCTTACTCCACTGGCTGCAGGCTGCAAGGAGAGTGAGGTAAGTTGAAAAAGCAGAGTCCCTAGCTAGGGGATTCGGATTTTTCCTTTTTTTTGCTGGATGCGGGTGGCCCTGGGTTTAGGGTGACCTGGGGGTCCACGGGTGCTGCGTCCACGGGTGCTGCGTCCAGAATGACTGGTTACTCACCATTTATCAATCCCCAAAAATCTGAAACATGGCCCCAGGAATGTTAGAGGAGGAGCTCTGCTCTGCTGTTGCTCTACCAGGGGTAGTGGGCATTGACAGACTGGCAGTGTTAGTTACTAAAGCTAGAATTCCAAGTGAATATCAATTGAATTTAAAATTTAACGTCAAAATAGCCGAACTCTACTCTGGCATTAAATTTAAAATTCAATTGGAATTGCTCCTGTCAGGCCCACACTCACCGACCTACCTCGTACTCCCGCAATGTGTCTCCCTTTCTCGTCTTCCTGTGTCTTCCTGTTCTCTTCGGCCAACGCGTTCTTCACTTTAGATTGGCAGCATGCATCCCAGTTTCAAGCAGCACTGCATTCCATTCGCAGCCCGCTGATCCAAAGGGGCTCCACTACAACATCATAGATGCATGGAGCTGCAGGAAGAACCAGCCTTTCTAGATGCATATGCACAGGAGCGATGTCATCTTTAAGGGAGAGGAGGCAGATCTGATCGAAAGGTGTGTGTAGGAGGTGGAGAAAACGTGGCTAATCCTCTTTTTCCCTATTTAAACTTCACTGCTCCTGAGGCTCACTGCCCAGTAATGCTCTTGTTGTGTGATTCAGTGATTGCTCAGTTTTTCTCCTGGTACTTGACCCTTGCCTGATTTCTCATCCTGTCCTGCCTGACCAGATATTTGGCTTCCCTGTCCATTCTTTGTTTGACCCCTGCAAACCTGATTTTGTGTTATTCAGCCTTTCTACTGCATTGTGGGCTTCATTAACTTAACTGTACTCTTACAGCTCCTGTATTGCACTTGGGTTTATATTCATCCACAATAGTAGACACCGGAGTAGTGAAACATAACTGAGCCCTTGTGTTAAATAGAAGTGTTTATTTATTGTCTTAAATATTCATGGAAATGATGATGCCATATTAACAGTATGTATATTTTTACTCAGTAGCTGCAATTGGCTTTTCATTAACCTAACTATTTACCTCCCATGACACAGACTATTTATGTAGTTCTCAGTTTGTTTTTTAGTTAATGGCCATTGCATTGATGTAGTATTTAATGCAAGGTACAGATTGCTTTTCTTCTCCTGTCTCATGCCTGTAATTTTGAGTGATCTGTGATTACTATAATTGGTGCTGGACACAGCAGCATGTATGTTTATTTCCATTTCAGTAACCGCTGTAGAAATAAAATTGCTTCAGTCTTACCCTCAGCCTCTGTTTCACTTTGCACAATATCCATCTATGACATTGTACACTTAAACACACAGTTATTGGTTAATGTTAACCCTATGTTTGTTGACTGCTTGTTTGGGCTTATCTATTAATATATTGTAATAGTCTAGGAAGGTGAAGAATTGAAACACATTCTAGGATGAGTGGATATAATTCTCTTTCAGGGACTCTCTATACAATCTAAAAGCTATATAGGTATGTTGGATCAAATCAGTCACCTCCTGTAGTCATGGCTCAATCTCTATAGTGTGCCCTGCAATTGGGCTAGTATTCGAGGATGTCAGTTCCAGTGTTTTAAAGGGACACTATAGTCACCTGAACAACTTTAGCTTAATGAAGCAGTTTTGGTGTATAGAACATGCCCCTGCAGCCTCACTGCTCAATCCTCTGCCATTTAGGAATTAAATCCCTTTGTTTATGAACCCTAGTCACACCTCCCTGCATGTGACTTGCACAGCCTTCCATAAACACTTCCTGTAAAGATAGCCCTATTTAGGCTTTCTTTATTGCAAGTTCTGTTTAATTAAGATTTTCTTATCCCCTGCTATGTTAATAGCCTGCTAGACCCCGCAAGAGCCTCCTGTATGTTATTAAAGTTCAATTTAGAGATTCAGATACAATTATTTAAGGTAAATTACATCTGTTTGAATGTGAAACCAGTTGTTTTTTTCATGCATGCTCTGTCAATCATAGCCAGGGGAGGTGTGGCTAGGGCTGCATAAACAGAAACAAAGTGATTTAACTCATAAATGACAGTGAATTGAGCAGTAAAATTGCAGGGGAACGATATATACACTAAAACTGCTTTATTTAGCTAAAGTAATTTAGGTGACTATAGTGTTCCTTTAAGAAGGGTGGGCACCTTCACCATTGATGTGAGAACATGAGTAATCCAGTTGTCCCCCATCTGTAGGCTATGCCAACGGTTGGACATGCCTCAATTGAAATAACCTGGGTTGTCTACTTTTGTAAAATGGTATGCCATGATGGGGGGTAATTCTCATCCCTGGGTTGCCATAGAGTCTGAAAAGTAACACAGGACCAGCAAGCCAATCTGGTAAATTTCAATGTGTAAAAACTGAAATGGGCGACTTTCTAAAACACCATTAAACCTGTACATCGTAGTACTTGTGGGTCATCAAAGTCTACAAATATGCGTGTTTTATTGCAGTAAAAGCTAATAGTATTATGACATTCACAGTTAAATTGCCTTACAGAAGTTGGAATTTCTATATTTAATATGAAAGAGGTAAAATATGGTTGAACAGACATGTAACTCAAATTCCAGGTTTTGCTTTGGTTCAGAACGTGGACAATTGACTCCATCTTTAAAGGGACACTATAGTCGCCAGAAAAACTACAGCTTAATGTAGATGCTCTGGTGTCAATAGCCTGTCCCTGCAGGCTCTTTGCTGTAAACACTGCTTTTTCATAGAAAAGACAGTGTTTATATTACAGCCTTTGAAAACCTCTTCTCAGACATCCAATAGAGGTGCTTCCTGGGTCAGTGCTGCACAGTGTGCAACACTGACGTTCAGCGTCTCCACGCTCTGCATGGAGAGACTGAACTTTTCTCATATGGGAAAGTATTGTGATTGACTGAGATCATCAGAGGCGAAATCAGCACCAGTGGACCCGCGTAGCACTGGAAATAAGGTAGGTTTTTACTATATTTAAGGGGATGAGGGGAGGCCAGGGGGGCTAAATAGTGTTATTAGCACGTTTGTGTTCCTGATCCTATAGTATTCCTTTAAAGGATTAAGGTTTGAGTGTGCCCTGTATATAACACACTGGTTATATGTGTACAATCAAGAAATGTAAAGTAATATTGATGGCTTCTGTCTTGCTCTTTAAAGTAGTGGACATATTTTGGGCTGTGAATGAGAAATTAACAAAGGTAGAGGGGTAAAAAGAGAACATAATAGGTTAGTGCCCAGTAATATCATTGCTTTGTGTGAGAGAAGGCAGATCTGTTGGTGCATAGCATAAATTTGTAGTAAACAGAATCTATTTAAAATATGAATGTCCTAAGAATATATTTAGCATTACAAATGCATTTCAGAAGGTACTGAGTTTGTTCCCTAAACACATAGTTGTAGTTGTCATGGTTGCTGATCTGTTACTTGAAACTTTACGTGATCTGATTACGTCTTGAATCAGTCTCATAGGGTTTTGTACCACCCATTAAGCCTCTGGAATTCTAAGATGACGTGAGCCCTGCCTATTTATACTCTACTTTCCCACTCCTTGTTGCCCTGTTGTGGTTCTAGTTATCCCATTAGCATGTTCTTGTGTATTCTGATTCTGGTATCCAATATTTAGCTTGTTTCATTTCTCTACTGTTAATTATACTCCTTTGACCTTAAGTAGTATACAGTTTATCCAGTTTTCTCCTATACTTACCGGTAACCTCGGCTATTTACTCTGACTCTGTTCACCGATAGTCCGGACACTCTAAGAAACAGTACACAGCTAGTCACACGTTTGTTGTGTTCTGGGTCTGTGTGTTTTCGTTCCTATCCTATTCTGACAATAGTGAATTGAAAAAAATATTCAAATGGATAAATTAAATGTGATATATACAAACTGAGATAGCCATTGTATGACTATAACTGAGCACATTTGTTCTGAATTTCGCAGTTCAGTTGACAATTCACTAAAATTCTTATTTTAGTTAAACAAAAAGCCCAATGTGTTAAAGTGGCATGATAGTGTCATGAAACAAAACATGTATTCTAAACAATATAGTTCTAAAACCACTGTTTCAGTGGTCGGCCCCCCTGACCTCTGGCTAGAAAGGTGATTTACTCACATTTTTCCAGCGCTGCACGGGGCTCCTAGCATCTTGCCCCACCCCTGACCAGCCTCCTTGGCTGACATTATCAACTGAGATTGTCAATTCTTATGATTTCAGCCAAGGAGACGGGGCAGGTTGCGGAGCCAAACGCCACCCTTGCCATTCAGCATCTCCTTATAGAGATGCATTGAATCAATGCATCTCTATAGGAAAAGTTCAGCGTCTCCATGCAGAGGGTGGTGACAATAAACCTTAGTGGTGCACACTGTGCAGCACTGCCCAAGGAAGCACATCTAGTCATCTGAGGAGTCGCCAGTAGAGGTGTTCCTAGGTTGTAATGTTAACACTGCATTTTCTCTGAAAAGGCAGGGTTTACATTAAAAATCCTGCAGGGACTGACTATACTCCCCAGATCAACTACATTAAGCTCTAGTTGTTTTGGTTACTATAATGTCCCTTTAATGCTAGAAGATACTCAAATGTGAACATAGCTAGACTGGAAGAATTTCTCTATAACTTTATGGCTAATTTGAGATGTATGATATCTACACAAATTATTTTTTGCAAATAGGTCTTTCACTTTCAGTTATATTGTTGCTTCTATATCTGGAAGATCACTCTATGTATTTTGTCAGATGCTGAAAAAAGCAATCACAGTAAGCAAAACACATTACTACACAGACAAAGCTAAAAAAACACACTTACCAAGACAATACATCAAGGTGTCCATAAACAAACAAGTAAGATAAGATATGAGAAAATAGTTCAGTCAATCTAAACCTCAGACAAACAAGAAAGGGTTACATTTTTTTTCAATCATCCTTCCTAAAGTAAATCTGTCACCTCCACATCTTTTAGCACTATTACATCCATTTATGAAAAGGAACTTAAGAGTTTGCTTTTTTTTAAATTGTATTTTAGAGACATCTGATTTAACATTATGGACAATTTGCTACGCTGCACTGATTTATGTGTCATAATTATTTAGAAAAAAATAATGAATTAATTTATTTGTTTATAATATATTTTACCAGGATGGATACATTGAGATTTCTCCCGTTTTCAAGTATGTCCACAAAACATTGCATTGTTACAATAGGATACAATATTAATATTAACAAAATACAATATACAAACTATATATATATATATATATATATATATATATATATATATATATATATATATAGTTTGTATATTGTATTTTGGTAATATTGTATCCTATTGTAACAATGCAATGTTTTGTGGACATACTTGAAAACGGGAGAAATCTCAATGTATCCATCCTGGTAAAATATATTTTGGTAATATATATATATATATATATATATATATATATATTGTGACAGAGTGTTGGGAATGGTGATCAGAGCGGTATATCTGGCACCCAGACTTTTGCGCAGCCACTATCCTGACATGTGGGTAAGCACATGCAGCCCCAGGGAAAGTTAAGTTTAAATTTAGTTGTTTTTTTTCTATGTTGTTATTTGGGTCCCTGGGGTGGAGTATTCGGAAGAGCAGGGTGGGCCGATTCTCCACCCACTGTCAGAGTGGCTATGCATGCCCAGGTTTTCCGAGGAGTTCTGGCTCACTGCCTAACGAGCCTAACGAGGTCATTAGCCTCACCTGTAGGGGCTGTAAGCAGCTTTATAACTGCTGTTAAAGCAGGGTGGAGTGAGGGAAGTGTTTTGTGGAGAAAGAAGGGTTGTATCCTGTTGTATCCTGTTGTATCCTGTTGTATCCTGTTGTATCCTGTTGTATCCTGTTGTATCCTGTTGTATCCTGTTGTATCCTGTTGTATCCTGTTGTATCCTGTTGTATCCTGTTGTATCCTGTTGTATCCTCCTGATACTTCTTAACAACAAAATAAATAGGCCAGAGGCCTTTGATACTGGACTTTGTCTTGACCTGGCTTCCATATCCTAGAGCAGTGTTTCCCAACCCAGTCCTCAAGGCACACCTACCAGTCCAGGATTTAAGGATTACCCACTTTTGTCTAAGGTGTTTTTTCTTTTTTTTCTAAAAACACCTTAGACAAAACTGGGTAATCCTTAAATCCTGGACTGGTAGGTGTGCCTTGAGTTTTAAATTTAATACATAACAGGTAATAAATATATTCAACCATGACAAATTAAATACAACACAAAATATGCTCACATGACCCACTGTTTGCGTCAAATCTTCTTTTATCTAAAATCTTGTTTTGCATTAAATCTTCTTGCTGCTGGTTTGTTCTACAGCACAGCATTCATAGCAAGTCTATAGAACAGGATCTCTTTCTATTCTGTGCCATCTTGTTTAGCCGGGCAATGATGTGTTGTGTCTGCCTTCTTCTACTCTTCCTCCACCCCTGCACTGATTGTACTGGGCATGCACAACATCCCTGTATGAACATTGTAATCTTTTGAATAGAGGGACATGACGAGCAGGTAAGTATACAGGGACATTTGGGCCTGACAAAGGAAGCGGAGCATGCCTTAAGCACTACCCTTGTCGAGTTTTTCAAGGAAAAAAATACATAAGACAAAGTAGTCCCCACGTTGCTTTATGCATTTAAAGAAAAAGAAAGCAAGAATTGTTTTTTGGAGTCAGGAAGAGAAGTGGAATCAAATGAGGAAAGGTAAGCTTGGGGTGACAGAGCTTTAAATAAGTTCACCCAACACTGTCCTTTATTTATATTAATACTTGATTTTGCTAATCCTGCAGATAGTATAAAGATAATTACAAACAGATGATACTAAAATATTAAGGCATACTGTAGTGTGAAGGCAATCCATTTGACCACTTGACCTACAGGATAACAACATTAAAAACAAATATATGCAAACTGGTGCTAAAAAGTAGGAAAATTGCAGCTATATTCACCATGAAATGAATCACTCCAATTTCACCATATAAATACACCCAGAAATAAAATAAGTGAACACGCAAATTACCAGGAAAACCTTAAAACATCAATCATATACACCATGTGTATCTGATGAGAAAGTAACACATACGAATATACCTTGTTGGGAGAGCATGTGTTTCTGAAAATATAGGAAAAAGAAAACTCTCATAGGGTAGTACAGCATGGTTTTACTAAAAACAGGTAAGTTGTGGTAATAGTTGGTATCACACTCACATTTTATTGAACCTGTTCCTTTAACTGGCTCAGGTAAAAAAGCTTAAGTGTGACACTGGGATGGGATCTGGATGCAGGTTAGCAGCAGCTTTCTCCTTAGAGACAAATCAGAAGAAAAGCAGGATGGATCTCATCAATATCATAAACATTTATTGAAAACATAAAGTAATAAAAACCTTACATAGAGGTATAAAAACTGTCACCATATGGTGTCCACAAGCAGCACAACATGTTTCAACGGATTACCATCTTCCTCAGGTACTATGAGCACAGTATAAGTGTCTACCTTTTAAACCTAATTTTGGCACCAAATAGATACTTAAACCCAGGGCTCGAGTCCTGCAGGAACGCGTGGGAATGGCGTTCCTGCACTTTTTCCACAGCAGGAACGCCGTTCCCATTACTAGTCCTGCAGGACCCAGGGCTGGCACAAGCGGCTGCGAGAGCAGGGGGAGCACAAATCCGAATCCCCTGCCTCTGACTGGGGACTCGGATTTGTAAACTCACCTCTCCCCCTGCAGTCAGTGGAGTCGTCCAGCCTCTCCTGATGATGTCAGTAGGAGGGGGCGTGACTTTCTCTGCTCTTCTCACAGGACCGCTGGGGAGCAGAGGAAGCCACGCCCCCTCCTCCTGACATCATCAGGAGAGGCCGGCTTACTCCACTGACTGCAGGCTGCAGGTTCCAGATCCTGTCCCACCCCTCCTGGCCCAAGGTAAGCCTCAGGGAGGGGGGAAGGCACTTTAGTTTTTTTTGTTTTTTTTTATCCCTTTCCTCAGTTCCTGTCCCCCTCCCCAGTCCCTGTCCCCCTAGTTAAGGCCCTGTCCCCCCTCCTCAGTCCCTGTCCCCCTAGTTAAGGCCCTGTCCCCCCTCCTCAGTCCCTGTCCCCCTATTTAAGGCCCTGTCCCCCCTCCTCAGTTCCTGCCCCCCTCCTCAGTCCCTGTCCCCCTATTTAAGGCCCTGTCCCCCCTCCTCAGTCCCTGCCCCCCTATTTAAGGCCCTGTCCCCCCTCCTCAGTTCCTGCCCCCCTCCTCAGTCCCTTTCCCCCTATTTAAGGCCCTGTCCCCCTCCTCAGTCCCTGTCCCCCTATTTAAGGCCCTGTCCCCCTCCTCAGTTCCTGCCCCCCCTCCTTAGTCCCTTTCCCCAGTCCCTGTCCCCCTCCTCAAGCCCTATCCCCTTACTCAGTCCCTGTCCCCCTCCTCAGGCCTGTCCCTTTCCTGAGTCCCTGTCCCCCTATTTAAGGTCCTGTCCCCCCTCCTCAGTCCCTGTCCCCCTATTTAAGGCTCTGTCCCCCTCCTCAGTCCCTGTCTCCCTCCTCAGTCACTGTCTCCCTCCTCAGTCCCTGTCTCCCTCCTCAGTCCCTGTCTCCCTCCTCAGTCCCTGTCCCCCTCCTAAGTCCCTTTCCCGAGTCCCTGTCCCCCTATTTAAGGCCCTGTCCCGTTACTCGGTCCCTGTCTCCCTCCTCAAGCCCTGTCCCCTTACTCAGTCCCTGTCTCCCTCCTCAGTCCCTGCCCCCCTCCTCAAGCCCTGTCTCCCTCCTCAGTCCTTGCCCCCCTCCTCAGTCCCTGTCCCTTTCCTCAGTCTCTGTCCCCCTCCTCAAGCCCTGTCCCCTTACTCAGTCCCTGTCTCCCTCCTCAGTCCCTGTCTTCTTACTCAGGCCCTGTCCCCCTCCTCAGCCCCTGCTCCCTTCATCAGCCCCTGCCCCCTCCTCAGCCTCTGTACCCCTCCTCAGCCCATGGCCCCTTCCTCAGCCCATGCCCCCCCCTCCTCCTAAGCTCCTGTCCCTCTTCCTCAGCCCTGCCACCTTACTCAGCCCATGGCCCCTTCCTCAACCCATGTCCCCCTCCTCCTAAGCTCCTGTCCCTTTTCCACAGCACTGTCACCTTACTTAGCCCCTGTCCCCCTCCTCAGCCCCTGTCCCCCTCCTCAGCCCCTGTCCACCTTACTCAGCCCCTGTCCACCTTACTCAGCCCAGTGCTCTTACTCAGCCCCTGCGTACGAGCATCAGCCCCTGTCCCCCTCCTCAGTCCCTGCCCCTCTTCTTCAACCCTGCCCCTCTTCCTCAGCCCCTGTCCCTCTTCCTCAGCCCCTGTCCCTATTCCTCAGCCCCTGTCCCTTTCCTCAGCCCCTGTCCCCCTCCTCAGCCCCTCAGTTCCTGTCCCTTTCCTCAGCCCCTCAGTTCCTATCCCTTTCCTCAGCCCCTATCCCTTACCTCAGCCCATGTCCCCTTCCTCAGCCCATGCCCCCCTCCCCCCCCACCCTCCTAAGCTCCTGTCCCTCTTCCTCAGCTCCTGTCCCCCTCCTCAGCCCCGTGCCCTTACTCAGCCTCTGCATACAAGCGTATAATTTTTTTGGGGGGAGGGGGCGGGGTGTGGATCTGGGGTGAGTTCCTGCACTTTTTTACCCACTTGACCCCTGCTTAAACCCACTCCAATATGTCTCTCCATATCAGTATCCCTCGCGGCCGCCATATTGGTGCTTGCGAGGTATACCGCGTCACTTCCGGTTTCGGGTTCATGCATTACAGCAGCCATTTTTTTGCGTTCTATTTGTCTGGTGGCCATCTTGGAAATCGATGTATGAAGTCCTGGATGGGCATTCTGCTTGCCTTTACATCTTATAATGTTTTGACAGGCTCACAGTGCATTCAAAGAATAGGGAGAAAAAAAGAAAATGAATATATATATAATAAAACTGAAATATTTCTTAAAAGCTATTAAAAACTGTTATATAAAAAATGGAAAATTAATGTATATGTACACACATTAAAATCATATGCAATCCCATATCTCAAAATCTATGTTCAGTACCCTAGGGGGCTTCGAAATCAAATATCCATCTTATTTCCATTTTGTTTAATAACTTGATATAGTCCCCTCCAGGGTCTATACACTTTTTGTATGCCAATAAAATTCAAAACGTTAAAATCTCCATTGGGAACTTTATTTACATGGACTGGAATAGAGTGGCTTATACTTTTGTTTAGAATATTTCTCAAGTGCTCATTGATCCTTAAGGATCTCGTGGTTCTCCCTACATATTGGAGGCCACATTCACAAGTTATCAAATATATAACGTGGTTTGTGTCACAAGTAATACAATTTTTAATATCATACTCTTTCTTTGTCACATTGGAGATTCATTTTTCTGTTCTTTTGGATTTTACATTCGTGCTTTTGCATGCTCTACACCGCCCCCGGCCCACAATTATAAAAACCTTTTTTAAGATTTGGCTAAAATATCCCCATTCCGTAGTTAAAATTCTTTGCTCCCCTATAAACAATTGTGGATTTTTCTCCTATATATCTTAATAAATCTGCATCTTGCTTCAAAATATGCCAATGCTTATTAAAACATTTCTTTAAAACATGCCTTTGGGCATTGAAATCACAAAAAAAAATGTAACCTGTTCATCTTCCTGATGTGGGTTTATTTTATTTGTATACACCCATAGGTCTTTCTGTGGTTTGTGGAAAACTTCAATCCATTGTTTTTCTACTTCTTTATAATCATACCCCTGTTGGAAAAATTGTGTTTTAAAAATTTGGGTTTGCTGTATAAAATCTTCATCATTCCAAAAATGTCTTCTTAATCTTGTGAACTGGCCTTTTGGGATATTGGTGAACCATGGTTTAAAATGGCAACTATCTTGGTCTATGTAACTGTTCACATCATTTTTAAAAATACATATTTTAGATTTATTACAGCCTGATTCAATAAAGATGCTGATGTCAAAACAATGTAGTTCCTATGTACTTATTTCACTAGTTAATTTTATGCCCCAAGAGTTCAAATTTATAAAGATTCAAAATTAATTCAGAGAGGCATGATCTCCCTTGAAAGTAAAAAAGATATCATCTATATATCTTTCATAGAGTACCAAGTTCACCCCCCAGCTATGTTCTGAAAAAAACCCAAAAATCTTCCCAATAGGACATAAATAAATTTGCATAGCTGGGTGCGAACTAGGTCCCCATAGCCGTGCCCTTCTGAAGATAAAATTTGTCCTCAAACCAAAAATAAGTTATTTAAAATAAGTGAGATGCCTTTTAAAATAAAATCAATCTGTTCTTTACAATATTCAGACTTATTTAAAAAGAACTTCACAGCTTCACAACTATTTGTATGTTCAATACAACAGAAGTCTAACAGTAGTCTTTACATCATCATTCAACATACAAGGGTTGTGAAGCTGTGAAGCTTTTTTTAAATAAATAAATAAATAAGAATATTTTGGGTGTAGATTGGAACAATTCCAAGCTGTTTTCTCACCAGCAAGTAGACAGTTACCCAAACATCAGCCTAGACTAGATGAAGGGTACAACAGGAATCAATTTTAATGGTGCCTTACTTGGCTTTTATGCAAGTCCCCATGCAAGGGGCACTCCCACATGGACCTTGTTGGGAACTCCAACACAAAGTTACAATCCAATAACAGCAAGGTTACAAAGTATGACACTCCCCTACATATCATACAATCCCTCCTCTCTGCCTGGGAGATAACTGAGTCAGATACTGTAATAACTGAATTATCTCCAGGCTGAAAAAAACATATTTTCCATAAAACTTCAAAAGTACCCCAAAACACATAAAATCCCTATAAATGTTACATCCCCTGATAGCCCTGATCTGGGTGACCAACATATCCAATCACCCAGATCAAATCACCCAGATCAGTTCAGGGGTTTAGGAATTTTATGACTGTCTTAATATGACCGACTGCACATTAGGGGCCTCTCCAGAAATAGTTCCATGAGTTTAGGTTGTGCGATCAGTCTATTTCAGAATGGCTTTAAACCAAACAAATTCACGAACAGTACCCCCAGGCTCGTAGTAGTGTTTGTTCCCCTAGTTTGTGCAAACAAAACAACTGAATGGCGCTCTCCTGGCTGGTCGGGGAAAGGAAGGAGGCGTTCACAAAGTTTGACTGGTGTTCAGGAAGTCGAGGGTCTGATTTTAGTTCCAGACACATGATGACCAAGTCCCACTGCCTCCTTTCGTGTGAACAAGATGGCCGCCATTTTCTCCTGCACGAGGCGTTCGACTATACGAACGGCGGCCACACAGGGAGAGCACTTAATTCACTGTTCTCTTTGAAGTTAATGAGCCGGGGGGGGGGGGGGGGGGGGGTTGGTCGGTGTTCGGTAGTTTCATTTACCGGACAAAAAAAGTCAAAGTACTGAATAAACAGGGTAGTTTCATCACAAAATAATTTTAATGTGTGTTTATATACATACATTTTCTCTTTTTTATATGTTTTTAATAGATTTTAAGAAATATTTCATTTTTTAATATATATATTATTTTTCTTTTTTTCTTCCTCCTTTATATGATTTATGTATGTTGATTGTTTATTGGGGACATTGATAATGATTGTCTGGACTTTATCTATTCTTTGAATGCACTGTGAGCCTGTCAAAACATTATAAGATATAAAGGCAAGCAGAATGCCCATCTAGTACTTCATACATCGATTCCCAAGATGGACACTAGACAAATGGAATGCAAAAAAATGGCAGCCGGAATGCATGAACCCGAAACATGAAGTGACGTGGTACACCCTCGTGAGCACCAATATGGCGGCCACGAGGGAGACCTGGCACCCAGCATTTATATTTTTGAAACTGTGAACATTTGAGTCTGTGTGTATATATATATATATAATACTATATATAAATGAATAATGAGGATTATGCGAACAAGCATAGAATTGTGCAGTTTGGCTAAATGCAGTTGTTTAGAAAATACATATTAGACAGCTAGTCTATGATTAACATGCTGCCTGTTATGTTCAGATTTGAGGAAACAAAATTGTAATGAGTGACTAGACCAATTGTGCTAGTCGGAATAAAATAAATGGGGCTTGACTCCCTTAGGAGCAATAAAATCTCTAAAAACAGATAGCTTCCTGCACACATTTTTCCTCCAAGTATTTCAGACTAATTTATTCTTTGTCAGGAAAACTTCACAATGCACAAAATATTTGGCATTAGAAAAATGCATAAAATAATTGGAGCTCTCCAATCATCAATAATTAAAGAATAATGAATAAAATATATATTTTTTTGCTGCACAACTATCTGAAATCATAATGTGGCATTCCACTACAGGAAAAAGATGGGTGGATCTGGAAGCAGATCTTTTGGGATTTGATTTACTTTCCTATTATATGTGGTTAGAGAAACCCATCAGAAAGTCTTTACGTACAGCCTGCCCATTTGTTTTAAATTCTTTATATATCTGGGATAAGTTAAGAACTAAATTTGAGTTGGCACATTCCCCATCTCTGATTACTCAAATTTTCCGCAATAAATGCTTTACCCCGGGCATGAGACCACATGATTTTGGAGGTATTAGGGAGGCAGGTGTCTTACGATATTTACACCTTTTGCCGGAGGGAACGGTTTTAGATTTTGAAGACCTGAGGCGGGACACACACTTGGAAACTCATGACTTCTTTTGCTACTTTTGATTAAAAGATTTTGCACTTCTGCAGGAATCAAAGACATTGCAATTTTACCTCTTACGTCTTTTGAATTATTGTGTAAGTGTTTTTCCCCAAATAAGTGAGTTAATCTCATAAGAGCAAACATTAGGCTGATAGAGTAGGACTTGCCAAAGATGGGGTTCATTGACGTTGTGGCAGGATTATGCATTGTATGATCATATACTGTAACTAAGCACCCATTATTTTTGCCTTGATTAGGTGTTTTTAATTTTTAATTTTTTTTTAAACTCAAAAAAATCTGTGAGCTTTGAAGTTGCTGTTTAGTGGATGAGTGAGTGCGCTGGATCTTGTGTATTGAATTATTATGTAATACAGGAATTTACAAAAAAGGGACTAACTTATTTATTCTATATGCATCTGAGTGAAGAACCCTCAATATAGGGAAAATGAATACATTAATGAATGGGAATCAGACTTGGATGAAATTCTTGAGGGAGGATAGTGGGAGGAAATTTGGGAGGCAGCTGCCATCATGTTGGTGTGTGTCCTGTCTCAGGAGAAAATGTATGAAATTTTAATCAGATGGCATGTAACCCCAGTCTGGTTACATAAAATAGGTAAAAAATGATTGACCTTTGTTGGTGACTATGTGGTCAATAGGGTTCATACCTACACATGTGGTGGGATTGCCCAAAATGACATAACTTTTGTATAAGCACAAGGGACATATTAAGTAGAGTTTTACAAAGACCAATTGATTTGTCTCCTTGGACCTTCCTTTTATCTTGCACATTTGAGGGACTTCCCAAACATAATCAAAACCTTTTTAATGTAATCACATTAGCAGCTTGTAGAGTCATTGCAGCAGGTTGCCTCAAAATGGATGCCCCAAGATTACAAGATGTTATTACAAAAATTGAGATAATTCAGTTTTGGATGAATTGACCTCTAAAGTCAGACATTCACAGGATACATTTTCAAACGTCTGGAATCTCTGGAGAGAATTTACATCCAATGGTCTTTAAATTTATTTGACTGACAATTTTGATGTAATATATACAGTGGAATGGGGCTTTCCAGTTTGGAGATGAGTTGTTTTTCTTTAAGGCATCATAGTGATAAAGCATTAAAAAATATGCAAGAAAAAAAGAAAAAGAAAATAAAAGAGAGACTAGCAATGTGAAGTTCTTATATTATATTTATGTATATTGTGTTTGCTGCAAATTTCCAAGCTAGTCAGCAGTAGTGGAGTATAATACTCCAACTTCCCATGAGTGGAGGCATGCTATTAACCTCTCTGCTCAGGAACCATCAATGGCTCATAGCACCAGGAGGTGGGGTTCAGTGTTCACAAGAGAGAGAAGCATGAAGCCATCTTCTAAGTAGCACAGAGAGAGTACAGCAGCAACAGCTCTGGTCCCCTAACATAGTCTCAATGTCTGACTAAGGTCTGATACAACAATAAAGATTTACTAAAATATGCAATTATTATATTTATGAGAAAATGTATTCATACTTACCATACTTTTCTTATCCTGGTCATAGGCCATGGCAGTACAACAATTGGTAGCTCCTCCCTATCCTTAACGAGACAGGAACTAGTTAAAAGAAAAGTATAAGTACCACCCCATATCCTCTCCTCTCTTAGTCTTGTTACTAGCAATATCCTAGGGTGGGATATTTGTGCTGCCATGGCCTATGACTAGGAAAGAATCATTGATAGAGTTGTGCATGTGAGATTGACAGACTTCCTCAAATCTAACTCTCTACTTGACCTGCTTCAATATGGATTCTGCACTTGTTGCTCTGTTGAAACAGCTGTGACCAAAGTATCCAATGATCTTATCACTGCAAAATTATCCTAATTCTCCTTGACCTGTCTGAGGCCTCTGATACTTTTAATCATCAACAGCTTCTTCTCATCCTCCGTAATCTCTATCTACGAGATACCGCTCTTCCTACTAGGCATGTGCAATTCGTTTCAATCCGAATGCACATTCGTTCAGAATTTCATGCAATACGGACATTCGGATGCTTACGAATGTCCGAAGTTTGAATTGCCGAATTTCCGAAGTGCCGAACCGAGCCAAATTGCAGAAGTTCCGAGTTGCTGAAGTTCTGAATTGCCGAAGTGGGTTAGAGTTAGGGGTAGGGTAGGGGTTAGAGTTTTGGGTTTAGGCTTAGGGGTAGGGGTAGGGGTTAGGGTCCGAATTACCGAATTGCAGAAGTGCCGAATTGCTGAAGTGCCGAATTGCCGAAGAGCCAAATTGCCGAAGTGCCGAACCAAACCGTATGCCATTGGTCTGAATTGCAGAAGCAGACACATTTTTTTACTTACCCGAATTTCCAAACCAATTTTTTGGCCCATGCACATCCCTACTTCCTACCTCTCCTAGTGCTCTTTCAGTGTTTCTTTCTCTGGCTCTACCTCTTCCCCAAATCCCTCTCTGTTGGTGTACCTCAAGGGTCTGTCCTTGGTCCCCTATTGTTCTCAATTCGTACTGCCTCCCTTGGTAAACTCATCAGCTCCTTCTGCTTCCATTATCATTTCTATGCGTATGACATGCAAATCTAACTGTCCTTCCCTGATTTTTCACCGCCCCTCTTGACTTGTATCTCTGACTGCCTCTCTGATATTTCCAACTGGATGGGTTCTTATTTCCTTAAACATAACCTGTTCGGGTGTTCTCTTTGACTCTGACCTTTCCTTCAACCCTCTCCTTCACCCCTCAATCAACAAATCCTGATGCTTCCATCTCAAAAACATAGCGCACATCCACCCCTATTTAACATCTGATGCAGCTATGGTGCTTGTCCATGTCGCTGTCCTCTCTTGCCTTGACTACTGTAATCCACTTCTCAGTGGTCTTATGTGTTCCCAACTTGCCCATTACAGTCTATAGCAGGGACGGACTGACAGACTTCTGGGCCCCCGGGCAAAATCATATCCTGGGCCCTTCGAAGACCAAATGTTAAAAGGGACACTATAGTCACCAGAACAACTACAGCTTAATGTAGTTGTTCTGGTATCCACATCCAATCCTTGCCGGCTTTTAAATGTAAACAGTGCCTTTTCATAGAAAAGACATTGTTTACATTACTACCAAGGAACACCTCTAGTGGGAGGTAATGATGTTCAACGTCTCTACACACTGCATGGAGACTTGAATTGATTATTTAGGCATTCAATTTGAAATTTGAAATTCAGTTTGAATTTCAGGAAATTCTTGCTTTAATGAATAACCCTCTGTCCTTTCACAATGTAATATTATTATTCTGTGTGTCAAAGTAGGAGTACATGTATCCTACAGCATAATTTGGGTATTGCCAAAGAGCATGAAATGCAGACGTTTACTTGCATGTAGTAAATGTGTAAATGCATTGTTCTATGAGTGAGTAGAGCAGATGTTTGTAAAAGCAGGAGTGTGTTTGTATGGAATGTTGAATGTGAATGCAGGGGAATGTTGGTGTATGAATGCCAATGTGTATTAGTGTGGAAAGTCTGCATATGGATACCAGTATAGATTTGTATGGATTGTCAGTTCATGAATGCAGTATGCTTGACCTGGGAGTATGTGAATGCTGGAGTGTATTTGTATGTGTGCAGAGTGTAAGAGTGTGTGAATGAGGAGATGTATCAGACATCTGTGTGTGTGTGTGTGTGTGTGTGTGTGTGTATGTGTGAATAAGGGGTGCATCTAAAATCTGTGTCAGAGTGTGTGAATGAGAGGTGTATTTCAACCTGTATCTGTGTGTATGTGAATCATATTAAGTCTGTGCCATCGTGTGTAATGAGGCATATTTATATGCTGCAAGCATTTTTGTTGTTGTTTTTTGACTCTCCACCTTCTTATGAGTTTCTGTCTCTCTCAATCTTCACCAATCTGTATGTGTGTCTTCCCATTAACTTCCCATTAACGTCTTCCCCTTTTGTGACTCTCTAACACCACTTGTCACCCATTTCTGTCCCCCTCTTCTGTACCTCTCACTTCTCCCTAACACTCACTAACCCACATTTGTCTTCCATCTCACTTAAAGGGACACTATAGTCACCCAGACCACTATAGCTCATCTGATCAGTGATCAGTGATCTGGGTGCACTGTCCCAGGTCCCTTAACCCTGCAAAGGTAATTATTGCAGTTTTTAATAAACTGCAATAATTACCTTTGAGGGTTAGCTCCACCTCTAGTGGCTGTCAACTAGACATCCACTAGAGTGACATCCGGGTTGTTAGGTGACTTGTGATCACTTAAAGGACCACTATAATGCAAGGAAAACATACTCGTTTTCCTGGCACTATAGGGTCTCTAGGTCCTTCCCCCCACCCCCCTCAGGGCCCCCTCCCGTCGGGCTCTACGGGGTGGAAAGGGTTAAATCTTACCTTTTTTCCCCCGCCGGGCTCCCTCTTGCATTCAGCCTGTCCTATGGACGCTGGCGTCTTCTCACTGTGAAAATCACAGTGAGAAGCGCGGAAGCACCTCTAGCGACTGTCAATGAGACAGCCACTAGAGGCTGGATTAACCCATTTGTAAACATAGCAGTTTCTCTGATACTGCTATGTTTACAGCAGAAAGGGTTAATTCTAGATGGACCTGGCACCCAGACCACTTCATTAAGCTGAAGTGGTCTGGGGGCCCATAGTGGTCCGTTAACTCAGGGGTTCTCAACCCGTGGTACCATTATTATACGCATTAGTACTTCCCCCAAAGGAATTACTATCCTGTCTTTCCACAAGCCCAGACAGAATTTTGGATCCTTTTTTTTTCAGATTCGCTACAGCTGGGTGACCAAAAGGTAGATGCTTTCCTATGGGGTTTTACATGGCGCTGGATGTCATGTATGAGGTTTTACATGATGCTGGATGTCATGTATGGGGTTTTACATGATGCTGGATGTCCTCATGCATAGTGTGAGGATGTCCAGCATCACTTAGGTCAGTGGTTCCCAACCTTTTTCACTTGAGTACCCTTTGGCCTCCCTGTCTTCACCGCCAACATTGCCGATTTATTTTATTTGCATACCCCCAGGAGCACTAGATTGTATCCCTGGGTACGCAAATTAAAAAGCAACTATATTAATTACAAACATTTCACTAATTTGAGGGGTACAATTTATGGAAAACTCACGAGTTCTCAATTGAAGATAAACACACACACATCATAAATATTAGACAAAAATATCAAGAAATAAAAACAAATAAAAAAGAACCAACCAAAATATGTTAAAACAATAAATAAATAAAATATAATTAAGTAGTCTCACCAAATCTATCCCTCTACAAAACCCCTGTGTGCCTCTGCCCTGTCTAACCTCTTCACCCCAAGCCTGCTTACCTGTACCAGCCTGAGTTTTTTTTCCTCCCTCCAGCTTGGGAGGGATCTGCTATGCCAGGCTCCTGTTCTCACCCTCCATCCATGCTGTGAGTGCTCCGTGTAAGAGGGGAGCAGGGGGTGTGATGTCACTTCCTGCCCCCTCCCTTCCTCACATGGAGCACTGTCTACTGATCGCAGGCAGAGAGAGTAGACCTGGCAGTGAAAGCAGGTATGCTGCCAGGTCTCACACTGAATGGGGGAATGGAATTGCAGAATGACAGGTCGCTGGGGACCCCTGTATCATCATGGGCACCTGCAACCTTCCTTCTGACTGTGAAGATCTCTGATCTCCACAGCCGAAGCATAGCTGTGCTGCGGGGCCCCTGACTGCCTCTGGCCCTCGGTCCATGATCGATCTGCCCAAGTGGTCAGTCCACCCCGGTCTATAGTCTACAGTCTGCACCTCCCAAGCCTCCCCCTTCAGTCAGTCCCTACATTGGCTTTCCGTAGGATATAGGGCTCTTTTTAAGACCCTGATACTTGCTCACAAATCTCTATACAATGCAGCTCCGACCTACCTGTGACGGATCACCTGGCACCCCGACTGGGCACCTCCGCCAACAAATGCTTCCTAGCTTACGCTGAGGACCATAAGCACTGCACCGGACACCACAAGCACCACAGACTCCACAACCGCCGTAGCTTAGCTGGGATCTCGCCGTCTTCCTTCCACCCTGGACCAACCTCGGATATCCAGCACCGTGTGGGAAAGACCTCTCCTACTTCAGAGAGCATAGCAGGAACAGCTTGTCAGGGTACCTGTGGTCTCTACCTCCGAAAGAGGTAGAAACTTGGCTGTTCCTCCATCCAGACGGCCTGATGGCTCCCTTCCCCACGGTCTATCCGGTCATGCAAGGCCGGCCGCGAGGGAGTGACTGCCTTTTACAGCATCTAGGCAGGAAGTTGTCATCAGGACACTCCTCCGGAACGACCTGTCACTCAATTGCTGCAGGACCAATCAGGACGCTTCGGAGGCGTGGTCACTGCTCTGAACAGGGTATTTAACAGAGCTTCTTTCATTAGCTCATTGCCCTGTCGTGGTTCTAGCTTGTTCTAGTCACTCAGTGCTTGTGTATTCTATTATCCCTTTTGGTTTTGACCCGGCTTGTTTACCTTACTCTGCTTATCTCTGTTACCCTTGATTCGGCTTGTCTCTCGCTTACCTGTCTTCTGTTACCCTCGACCTCGGCTTGTCTTTGACCATTCTATACTGTACTACTTACGTTAGTCCGGCCATTCTAAGGTCCGGTATACGTATCTGGCTACTGTTTGTACTCTGCGTGTTGGATCCCTGTCCCGATCCTGACATTACGACAGGGCCAATGGATCCTGCAAGTACAAACAGTCAGCTGGCTTCTCCTGATCCTAGGTTTGAAGCCATGGATCACAGAATGGATCAGATGGCGCTCGCGCTACAGGCTCTATTATCTCGTGCCAATAACCCACCAGAGGAGATACATAATACCCCTGTTTCTCCTGTCGGTTCAGGTCTAGAGGTAGCCACAGTGGGTGCTTCTTCTCGCATTACCCCCCCAGTACGCTATGGTGGGGCTCCTGAGAAGTGTTGTGGTTTCTTAAACCAAATTAGTATCCACTTTGAATTGCAACCTCGCTCTTATCCTACAGATAGGGCAAAGGTAGGATTCATTATCACCCTACTTATTGAGAAAGCTCTGAGATGGGCCAACCCATTATGGGAGAACGATAACCCATTAGTTTATAACTATAACGCCTTTGTAACTGCTTTTAGAAGAACATTTGACCCTCCGGGTAGAAAGGTTAATGCAGCCAGATTACTGTTGCGTCTGAAACAGGAGAACCAAACACTGGTGGATTATGCACTAGAGTTCAGGTCTCTGGCGTCAGAAGTCAAGTGGAATGAGCAGGCGTATATGGATGTATTTTTTAATGGCTTATCTGAAGTAATCCTTGATGAGGTTGCTACCAGAGAACTCCCTGAGAATTTAGAGGATTTAATTTCGTTCATCTCTCGTATAGATGAACGTTTAAGAGAGAGACAGAACACTCGAGAGAGGAACCGGAGACCTTCTTTTAGGTTAGCCCCCGCTTTTCCAAGTCCTGACTCCACGGTATCTTTGCTTCCTGAACCTATGCAGATAGGGTATACCCGCCTCTCTGAGGAGGAAAGACAGTACAGGAGAAGAGAGGGTTTGTGTATGTATTGTGGAGCTAAGGGTCATTTACTCTCGAACTGTTCTAACCGCCCGGGAAACGCTCGCACCTAAGTCTCTCTAGAGGACAGGCCTTGGGTGTTTCTATTTTGTCCTCTACTCCTAATTATAAAGATCACAGGCTTCTGCTACCAGTTTCCTTAACTTGCGGGAGGGAAGTAGTAAGGGCTATGGCTTTGATAGATTCTGGTGCTGCTGAGAATTTTATCGACCAAGCCTTTGCTAGTAAAAACAATTTCCCATCCCAGCTAAGGAAGACACCCTTGGCCATTGAGGCCATAGATGGTAGACCACTACTAGACCCTGTTATCTTTCGTGAGACCATACCCATTGAGTTAAATGTTGGTATCCTACACGTGGAGAATTTATCTCTTCTGCTCATTTCGTCTCCTTCCGTTCCCATAGTTCTGGGGTACCCATGGTTGAAAGAACATAACCCTATTATCGATTGGGAGTTAGGGGAGATACTCTCGTGGGGCCAGGGCTGCCAGGATCGGTGTTTGTGCAAGGTTTCTCCATTAGCTAATATTAACATACAGGAGAATCCTACTCAGTCCACAGAGAGACAAATACCAGACCTTTACCTAGACTTAAGGGCAGTGTTTGACAAGAAGAATGCCGATTTTTTGCCGCCACACAGGTCATTTGACTGTAAAATTAAGCTTCTACCCGGGACTATGCCTCCGAGGGGTCATGTATATCCTTTGTCTGTTCAGGAAAACTCGGTTCTAGAGGAGTATATTCAGGAGAATTTAGAAAAGGGATTTATCAGGAGGTCTTCTTCTCCGGCCGGGGCGGGGTTCTTTTTCATTAAGAAGAAGGATGGCACGCTGAGACCTTGTATCGATTACCGAGGCTTGAATAAAATAACTGTCAGAAATGCCTATCCTATCCCACTGATTACCAAGTTATTTGATCGTCTTAAGGGCTCTAAAATCTTCACCAAGTTAGATCTCAGAGGGGCTTACAATTTGGTGAGAATCCAGCAAGGTCACGAGTGGATGACGGCATTCAATACCCGGTATGGCCATTACGAATACACTGTTATGCCATTTGGGCTATGCAATGCTCCTGCAGTATTTCAAGATTTGATTAATGAGGTACTTAGGGAGTTTCAGCATGATTGTGTTATTGTTTACCTGGACGACATACTAATACACTCTAAGGAGATTGAGACTCACCATAGACAGGTCAGAAAGGTGTTACACAAACTTCTGCAACATGGTCTATACTGCAAATTGGAGAAGTGCAGTTTTGATCAGTCTCAGGTAGACTTTCTTGGGTACGTGATTTCTGGGGAAGGTTTTAAAATGGATCCTGGTAAACTCCAATCTATTTTAGACTGGCCTTTGCCCAAAGGACTCAAGGCTATCCAAAGGTTTATTGTTTTTTCCAACTACTATAGGCGCTTCATTAAGGGTTACTCCTCTATCATTGCGCCTATTACCAATATGACCAAACAAGGGGCTGATACTAAGTTCTGGTCTGAGGAAGCTCTTGGTGCTTTTAAGACTCTCAAGGAACTTTTTGCCTCGGCTCCCATTCTAGTTCATCCTGATACGACTCTGCCTTTCTTGCTCGAGGTCGATGCTTCTGAGACAGGAGTTGGGGCTGTTCTGTCTCAAAGGTTAGGGGTGGATAAACCGTTACACCCTTGTGGTTTCTTCTCTAAAAAAAATTCTGGGCCTGAGAGCAGATATGACATCGGGGAGAGGGAACTGTTAGCGGTCATTAAGGCTTTAAGGGAGTGGAGACATTTACTGGAAGGGACACTACACCCTGTTACTATTCTAACGGATCATAAGAACTTGTCTTATATTGGGGAGGCGAAGCGATTGTCCGCCAGGCATGCTCGCTGGGCCTTGTTCCTCACCCACTTTAATTATGTACTTACGTATAGACCTGGTTCTAAGAACTCTAAAGCCGATGCATTGTCTCGTCAATATGAGCCATCCACTATAACTGAACCACTTCTGTCCTCCATAGTTCCTAAGGGGAATATCATCGCGAACACGAATCTCAGGATTCACTCTCCATTGCTTTCTGAGATCATGAAGTTTCAGCATTTGGCACCCAAACAGACCCCTGGGGATCGACACTTCGTTCCTGCCGCTCTCCAACTGGAGTTGCTACGCTGTCTCCATAACAGCAAGGTGGCTGGGCATCCTGGCATCCGCAAGACTTATGCGCTGGTCTCTAAAGATTTTTGGTGGCCTGACTTACGCAAGGATATTAATTCATCGGGGCATGTGAAGTTTGTACCAAGACCAAGCTACCAAATTCGCTTCCATGCGGATTTCTGCACCCTTTAGAGGTTCCTGAAAAGCCTTGGTCCTGCCTGGCAATGGACTTCATTGTTGATTTGCCTATCTCTAAAAGGCAGACTGTCATCCTCACTGTGGTAGACAGATTTACTAAAATGGCTCACTTCATTCCCTTACGTAAACTCCCATCTTCGCCCGAATTAGCGGAGATATTCGCCAGGGAGATTTTCCGTTTGCATGGGATACCTTCCCAGATTGTCTCTGACAGAGGCTCCCAATTTGTTTCCCGTTTTTGGAGATCATTCTGCTCCCAACTAGGCATCAAATTGAATTTCTCCTCTGCCTATCATCCTCAGTCCAATGGAGCTGCTGAACGCACTAACCAAAAAGTTGAACAATATTTACATTGTTTCGTTTCAGAACACCAGGACGATTGGGTCGGTTTGATTCCTTGGGCGGAGTTTGCACATAACAATCTCATTTGTGATTCTACGCATTCTAGCCCTTTTTTCTTGAATTATGGCTTTCATCCTTCCATCCTTCCTTCGGAGTCTTCTTCTCAAGGGATACCGTCGGTGGATGTTCATGTTGCCAATTTAAGAAAGTTGTGGGATCAAACTCGACAAATCCTTCTGCACAATTCTACGCTGGTTAAAAAACACGCTGACAAACGTAGAAGGGCAGCACCGGTGTTTGTTCCAGGCGATAGAGTATGGTTAAGTACTAGAAACATTCGGTTAAAAGTGCCGTCCATGAAGTTTGCTCCTCGATATATTGGACCTTACAGGGTACTGTCTCAAATTAACCCAGTTGCGTATCGTTTAGCGTTGCCTAATGCATTCCTAATTCATTTCATGTTTCCTTGCTAAAACCATTAATATGTAACAGGTTCTCCTCCACGATCGCCCCTCCCCGCTCAGTTCAGGTGGAGGGTCAGGAGGAGTATGAGGTCAATTCCATCGTTGATTCTCGAATCTCCCGGGGGAAACTGCAATATCTGGTCGATTGGAAGGGTTATGGTCCTGAGGAGAGAAGTTGGGTACCTCAGGAGGAGGTGCATGCTCCCCGTCTCCGCAGGGCGTTTCACTCTCGATTCCCTTCTCGCCCTGGTGTATTCCGCCCGGTGGGCGTATCTGAGAGGGGGGGTACTGTCAGGGTACCTGTGGTCTCTACCTCCGAAAGAGGTAGAGACTTGGCTGTTCCTCCATCCAGACGGCCTGATGGCTCCCTTCCCCACGGTCTATCCGGTCATGCAAGGCCGGCCGCGAGGGAGTGACTGTCTTTTACAGCATCTAGGCAGGAAGTTGTCATCAGGACACTCCTCCGGAACGACCTGTCACTCAATTGCTGCAGGACCAATCAGGACGCTTCGGAGGCGTGGTCACTGCTCTGAACAGGGTATTTAACAGAGCTTCTTTCATTAGTTCATTGCCCTGTCGTGGTTCTAGCTTGTTCTAGTCACTCAGTGCTTGTGTATTCTATTATCCCTTTTGGTTTTGACCCGGCTTGTTTACCTTACTCTGCTTATCTCTGTTACCCTTGATTCGACTTGTCTCTCGCTTACCTGTCTTCTGTTACCCTCGACCTCGGCTTGTCTTTGACCATTCTATACTGTACTACTTACGTTAGTCCGGCCATTCTAAGGTCTGGTATACGTATCTGGCTACTGTTTGTACTCTGCGTGTTGGATCCCTGTCCCGATCCTGACACAGCTCTCAGATTAGAACTGTAACGGACCGTTTCAGCAGACAAGGGGTTAAAATCCGTTTAGGCGATAATCCCCTTTTCACAGACAGGCACAGCTACTGTAGAATCACTAAAACTCACGAATTGGATATAAGTGAATGCACCAAACTCCCGAACTGCATACAAGGGAATAAGGTAGCACTCTAAACTCCCGAACTGGAACCACACGAATAGCTGCTAGCAGACGAACAGGAAAACCTCCCAAGCGGCTTACACTCCTGGCAGTCAGTCCCTTTCAGCATACAGTGAATCCCCCCAAGAACGAAACAAGGCTCCGTGTTGAGGGTCAAGCAGTGGTCTGTTTATTGAGGGCTACCTGCCCCTGTATTTATGCAGGTCTCCCACCTGGTGGACACTCCCCTAGGGGACCAGATGGAAGACTGTAACAATGGACAGACAAGTACCAATTACAGACATACGGCAGTAAAACATCCCCACAATGCATCCTGGCTTCCTCCCCTCTGCCCTGGAGAAGTAATTCAATTATCTCCCAGGACAAAGGAAAAACTCCATTACACACGTGGGGACACAAAGACAGACTATCACTTTAAAATACATAAAGACACATTTTATACATAAAACACAGACATGTAACATATCCCCAGATAGCTCAGGTCTGAGTGCACATTATTAGGTGAATGGCACTCAGACCACACGAATACAGTTTAATTGCCATGGAGCCAAAGTCTTTAATTACACTAATATGCTCCATGGCATGGCTATCTGGGTTAAAACATTCTTCCAACATAAAATACCGAATTTCCATGCACTCACCAAATCCATACGAATTAGAACCAGGGGCTGGAGGTTCAGCGGTGCCTGCACATAAAAGTGTCTGATTTTGGTGCATGAAAGCCGGGCAGAAAAGCGCTGGCTGCCCGGGGAGCTCCAGAACACCGCCACCTAGCGGCCGCTAAGTGTAACAGCGGCCACCCAGTAACAAGCAATTAAGCTGCAGTTAACCGCAGCTTCAGGGAGGTAAATTGGCAGCACACTCCAGCTTCTGGGTGGCCAATTAACAGCGCCGGCCGGCTTCCCACGGCTCTGGGGAGGTTGCAAACAGGCTGTTTGTCCGGTAGATAGAATCTACCGAATGGCTGTGCAGAAAGGGAGAAATAAATCCTTCTGTACAGTACAATTAACCCTTTAGCTGCCGGTCCATAATCCAAAGGCAGCAGGCGGGCAACCAGGCTCCTCCAATGCAATATGGCGAGGTTGGACTTGTCACATCTCTCCCCCTTTCCAAACAGACTAACAGGGTACCTGACCTCCTGCCGGTCAGTGCCCTTGTTAGTCCAGCAGCCCACCCACAAAGCAGAAAAAACAGTACAGCCCACCCACAATAAATGGTTACTACACCTGGGTGTGGTGACATTCTGTCATCAAACTAATTTGGTGACCAGGGGTCATGTGACCAAGCTCATGTATGCCTTTCTCACACTGGGATTAGCTGTATCCTTTGATATGGTAATTCAATACCTTTACAGGTCAGAAAAGAGATAACCACTCCCCCCTACCCCCATTCCTTCCTGTTCCTTCTTGGCTGTGCTACTAAGTAGACCCTTAAGCAGACATGGGCTAATTTTTATCATGGTGAACTGTGAGTGGGATCTGGTGATTTTACAAGATTTAGTTGTTATTGTTAGTTAGGTTGTTGTTGCTGTTGTTGTTGTTGGTATAGTTAGTTAGATTGTGTGTCATTATTTGTATGTTGTTGTTGTTTTGTCTCTGAATAAATATTTGTTAAAGTAGACAGACCAGAGTTTATATGTGTATGTGTACATAATAATTTATAGAGTTTGGTAATACACCACACTGGGTAGAGGAGAAACTTGTCCATGTCCAGGTGCCTCACCACGGCTGTGTGGGGGACTGGTAGGCTGCCTTGGTGGGTTGCTGAGTGGGCAGAGACCAGCGGTACTCTGTCCTGGTGCCAGTACTACCACCGGAGTAGACTGGTTGGAGCCTGGTTGCTGGAGACTGACTGTCTCCCCCTTAGGTGCATAGCTCTGCTGCGGAAGGGGGAGACCGACTGTCTCCCCTTTGGCTAACCAGCCCTGTCGTGGGGGGGTAGGACCGACCGTCCCTACCCCCTGTGTGGTAAGTGCAGAGACCACGGTCCCATCTGCACACCTGTGGGGCTTACAGTCTCCCCCTGGTACAATAAGCTGTCGCTGGGGAGAGGGGGTAACAAGCTCCTCTCCCGATAAAACACTCTGCCGCTGGGGAATGGAGACTGAGCTCTCTATTCCCTGCCCATTAATGATCCGCCGCTGGGGAGAGGGGGTAACAAGCTCCTCTCCCATACATACTTCCAGTCTTTGCGGAGGGAGACAGACTGTCTCTCCTCCCAATACAGAGTTCTGCTGCTGGGGAAAGGAGACTGGGCTCTCTATTCCCTGCTGGATACTCTGCCGCTGGGGAATGGAGACTGGGCTCCCAATTCCTGGCACATCACACTGCCGCTGGAGAATGGAGACTGGGCTCCCAATTCCCGGCACATCACACTGCCACTGGGGAATGGAGACTGGGTTCCCAATTCCCAAAAAATCACGCTACCGCTGGGGAGGGAGGACACTGCTCTCCTCTCCCTTTACTTCACACTGCCTTCCCGGCATATAACTCTGCTGCTGGGGGGCAGGAACAACTACCTCTGCCCCCTGTAACTCAGCCTGCCGCTGGGGAGGGAGGACACTGCCCTCCTCTCCCTGCACTTTACACTGCCGCTGGGGAATTGAGACTAGGCTCCCAATTCCCTGCAGGACCGGTGGAGAGACCTCGGTCCCATCTCCACCGGTCACCTGGGGTTCTTCCCAGTAAAACTTTACCATCTCGTCCCCTCTGAATGGGTCTGGCTCTGGGTCTGTCCTGCTGCTCTCCTGCTGAGCCTTCTCATAGTATTGGAACAGCTGCTGGTAGCCCTGTTCTAGCTCCATCTCCCGGGTCACCAGGTGGACCAGGTCTTGCTCAATTTCGTTAGTGTCATCCCAGTCATACCTGCTCTCCCTCCACTCCAAGAGATCACTGAACCGGGCTTGTGTAGGGCTCCCAAATTCGAGCTCTGAAAAAGACTGCCATAACAAGCCAGGACCATCAAACTCCTCTCCCTCTGGCTTGTCATGCTCGGCTGTCCAGGGCAGGTACTGTGCCCCATACCACCAGAGCGCCTGGTAGGCATCCTCCAGCCACATCTCCTGCCATACCCGGAGCTCCAATTCCCTTACCCATTCCTCCAGGGGCTGTCCTTCTGGCTGTAGGAACAATCCCGCCGCTGCCACCAATTGTAACGGACCGTTTCAGCAGACAAGGGGTTAAAATCCGTTTAGGCGATAATCCCCTTTTCACAGACAGGCACAGCTACTGTAGAATCACCAAAACTCACGAATTGGATATAAGTGAATGCACCAAACTCCCGAACTGCATACAAGGGAATAAGGTAGCACTCCAAACTCCCGAACTGGAATCACACGAATAGCTGCTAGCAGACGAACAGGAAAAGCTCCCAAGCGGCTTACACTCCTGGCAGTCAGTCCCTATCAGCATACAGTGAATCCCCCCAAGAACGAGACAAGGCACCGTGTTGAGGGTCAAGCAGTGGTCTGTTTATTGAGGGCTACCTGCCCCTGTATTTATGCAGGTCTCCCACCTGGTGGACACTCCCCTAGGGGACCAGATGGAAGACTGTAACAATGGACAGACAAGTACCAATTACAGACATACAGCAGTAAAACATCCCCACAATGCATCCTGGCTTCCTCCCCTCTGCCCTGGAGAAGTAATTCAATTATCTCCCTGTACAAAGGAAAAACTGCATTACACACGTGGGGACACAAAGACAGACTATCACTTTAAAATACATAAAGACACATTTTATACATAAAACACAGACATGTAACATATCCCCAGATAGCTCAGGTCTGAGTGCACATTATTAGGTGAATGGCACTCAGACCACACGAATACAGTTTAATTGCCATGGAGCCAAAGTCTTTAATTACACTAATATGCTCCATGGCATGGCTATCTGGGTTAAAACATTCTTCCAACATAAAATACTGAATTTCCATGCATTCACCAAATCCATACGAATTAGAACCAGGGGATGGAGGTTCAGCGGTGCCTGCACATAAAAGTGTCTGATTTTGGTGCATGAAAGCCGGGCAGAAAAGCGCTGGCTGCCCGGGGAGCTCCAGAACACCGCCACCTAGCGGCCGCTAAGTGTAACAGCGGCCACCCAGTAACAAGCAAGTAAGCTGCGGTTAACCGCAGCTTCAGGGAGGTAAATTGGCAGCACACTCCAGCTTCTGGGTGGCCAATTAACAGCGCCGGCCGGCTTCCCACGGCTCTGGGGAGGTTGCAAACAGGCTGTTTGTTCGGTAGATGGAATCTACCGAACGGCTGTGCAGAAAGGGAGAAATAAATCCTTCTGCACAGTAAAATTAACCCTTTAGCTGCCGGTCCATAATCCAAAGGCAGCAGGCGGGCAACCAGGCTCCTCCAATGCAATGTGGCGACGTTGGTCTCGTCACAAGAACCCAGGGGAGTAAAGGAGTATAGCAATCCCCAGTGTGAATATAGCAGTTCCCCTCCAATCACGAAACTAAGCTACGTGTTGAGGGTTAAGCAGCAACACAATTTTAATGGAACCACACTGGCCTTTTTTATGCAAGTTTCCCAACAAGGGTGACACCCACGTGGACCTTGTTGGGCACAGGGACACAAGTTAACAAACCAATAAAAACAGTAATTCAATGTACGACACTTCCATAACAAGCATACAATCCCTCCCTCTGCCTGTGAGACAATTGAGTCAGACAATGCATTAACTTAATTATCTCCAGGCAGAAAAAAACACTTTTTTTTTTTTTTTTTTTTTAAAGTCCCATAAGTACCCCAAAACACAACATATCCCCATAAATGTTACATCCAACATATCCAAAAATCACCCAGATCAGATCAGCGGTTCAGAAATTTTATGGAAATCATAGTTCCATAAAGGCGCAGGCATGGTCCCATGCCCAAAACATACCCATAGAATCGCGGCTAAGTGCCGCTGGAGGACCGATCAGGAACCGCAAGGTTTTCATACTGAAAATAGTTCCAGGGCATTCACGGCTAAGTCCCTCTGAAGTCTATTCGTGGTTTTGGTCCATGTGAACAAGATGCCCCACACCACGTGGTCGAATGGCACTTCAAATGAGTTCGGGAGTTCGGGAGTTTGAAGTGCTGCTTCGAAAGTTCGAATACCATTGTTCCAAGTCCCAATAGGCACAAATAGGGTCTCTCAACCACAATAAATTAAAGGGGCCATAGTCACAGGGTAAAAGGCTGGCAAGTAGTCCCCTCCAAACCCTAGTGGCAAAGTGGCTTTCGCCACACTACCTATCCTCACTAATACACAAATATGTCCTGTCTAGGCCCCTACGCTCTGCCGAAGACCTACGTCTATCCTCTATTCACACTCCTACCTCTGATGCTCCCCTTAAAGACTTCTATAGGACTGATATTCCCATGGAACACACACCCTTCTCCTCTCTGTTAGACTTTTAAACATTCTCCACTCCTTTAAAAAAAATCTTTGAAAACTTACTTCTTCCGGAAAGCATATCAATTAACCTGTCAACAGCTTTCCCTCCCCGCACCCTGATTCCTCTCATACAACTGTCATCAAAACAAAAGACTAAGCCCACAGTGAATACTATCCTAGCAACCTACTTTTCTACCATACCCTTACCATTTCTGTCATTATGCCCAACTCCCTCTAGCATGGAAGCTCATTAAACAGCACCTTCAATCAGTCTGTTCCAGTATGTCCATTTCGTCGAAATACGTGTCTTTTAGTCCACACATTGCAGAATTTGTTGGCACTTCATAGATAATAATAATAATAATAATATTAATAATAATAATTAAACATTTATACTCCTCACGGTCATCATCTGTTTCACTTCAGCTGAGCCTATAAGTGCAGTCACATAAATGCCACTGTATAAGGAAAAGAAAAGGAATAAGGGAAGGATCGGAAAGGTCTGGAAGTTTATAGTACATCAAAAATCAGATGTTTGGGGCTTAACCCCAGTAAAGGACATACTCTAAGCAAAAATGTAAATGCCTACTACTACAAAAAGTATTACTAGTACATAGCAACAGTTATTAGGTTGAGTACCTTCTTTTCTCTGTCTGCTAAGTTTATCTACACATTTTGTCTAGTAAATAAGGGCAAACTTCTCTAGGCATTGAAATATTCTACTCTAAACTGTACAATGTGACCAATGCCTGTTAAACTAAAATAGTTATAAATAGTTGTAATCACTTTTAGCAGTTTGTTTGTCGACACATATCTATACATTATTCACTGAGTGATTTTTTTGTTTATTCAGCATTCTTTTTTTTTTTTACTCTAATATTTAATAAAGTCAGTTCACCTCAGACCACTGTATCTCTCATTGTCGCCCCATTTTGGAGTGTGAAACATTTTTCAAACTGTCTGGCTCGCCAAAATGTAGAAAAATGAAAAAGGATTATAATTCTACTTCATATGTGTGTTGTGTGTGTGTGTGTTTATTCCTCTTTATTCTGGTAAAATAGGCCTACCTTGTATCATTTACAAAATATTAATATTAATACTATGTTCTTCTGTGTCACATAGAAATATAATTTCAATCAGATTTTTATTAATAATTTTTAATAAAAACAGATGTATTATTTTTGCTTTGCAAAAAAAAAAAGTCAGTTCTTACAATGTCTTTGATGTTAAAATGGTTAATAGCGGATGATATATGCCGGTTATTCAAAGTGTTAGGTAGAGACATCCTGCCCTTGATGTTCTGTATCTCAGTGACTGTGTCTCATTGTTTCCTTCTTACACATATAATACGGTCTACAAATACACAACCAAAGTGTTACAAGCATCACAAGGTCAATGCTATTGATACAATATTCTTGTCTGCAATTCTAATAACCTTATTAGGTCACCCCATGTTCCATGGACACTCAGGAATAGAAAAGAGCTTGTAATACATTTTTGCATTTGTTCATGTCACTCAAGATCAACCATGCCTCAGTGAAATGCATTTAAGAAAAAAACTCCTCATAAATACTATATTCTACAAAGATATTTCTTTGTCATATTACTTACACATACTTACATGTGATAGGCATTAATTTACATTTTAGTGTATGATGTTATATGGCATCAGTCCCAGCCTGAGGAGTTATCTCTGCTGGGTTACAACATGTTGCCTGTGCTAAATAGTTTGTACTCCAATCTGGGTCAGGCACTTCTGGAGGATTGCAAATGACACAGAAACTGGATATACATCTCCAAATTCAGCATGTCATGTCAGGAGAAGAAGAAACGCTGATAGGATAGTCCATACAATACTGGGGTCTGAATATACTGTGCGTCTTTATTATGGACATGGTAGATTGTATGGTAGTGGGGCAGCTGGAAGTCCGACTAGGAAATGCTGCACACAATGCTGGCTCAACCAGCCACAGATGAGGAGAGAAAGCGCCCCAGAGTATCGTAGAAATAATTCATTAACCAGAATAATTCACTGTCACACAGATATTCTATTTAGCAACTTGAGTTTTTCATTTTCATTAATTTGCTTCAAAATATCTGCATAACCATGGGACATACTAGCAATATATTTCATATGTAGTAAATTCTTTCTGTGTGAATTCAGATTTTCATTTCTATAGAGTTTTTCAATGACGTGAGAATACAGGGGTGAATTTATGGGAATTTAATTGTGTGGGTAAATGTTTATTTAGGGGTGCATCTGTACATAGTGACAGTTTAAAACATGAATTTGCATGAAGTGTTAGTGTTTGTGAATGCTGGGGGCATTTAAAGAGGGGCTCCAGCATGGTGTATGCCTTTAGCTATATGCTGCAGTATTTGTATACACACACACCCAACAAGGGACATCTGTCTCTACATCCAATATAAATATTTAAAGATTTTCACACTAATAAAAGTTTCTCTGGTACTCTATCCAGACTGTAAATTAGAATATAAATTACCCAGGGGACATGATGGATTTATATTTTGTAAACACACAGGGCTTTGGGATTTGACAAGAATTTTCCTACCAACTTTTGAGTTGTGCTTGCGGTAGTTATTGGTATGTTAGATATTCTTTACATACAGTTCTGACAACACATTTAATTGGGAGTACTCCCAGAACCTGTATTTCTCGAGAGTGGTGCTGCTGTAAAGACCAAAATACACACAATATACACAAAATACTGATTAGGTATTGGGCACACACACACAAAAAATATAAAACTAAAGGCTACTTAAAATCACCTATCATAGCAAACAAACATGGAGACTTTGTTACACCATATAGCCATTTATTTATTTTTTTTGACAATATTTATTTTGAATTTTAATTTTTTTGTTTGTCAAGACAATGTTATACATTTGTGAAAAAGAAAATGGATGAAGTTTACATAGAGGCATTAATTAACCCAGTTGTATAAGATACAATGAGAAGGACAGGAGGATTTCTATGTATTTAAAGGTAAAATAGTGGAAATTGCCTAATGATCAATCTATATACCTAGCTAAGGGTGGAAAGATTTGAGTTATAATCACTTAATAGCTGAAACGATAAAACTTAACTTTTAATACTAGTAGTGGATAAAAAGGTGAGACTTATCAGTCACCTAATTCTAAGGGAAGAAATTGGGAGAATCACCAGCTAACAAATACAATAAAATTAATAGACACACAAAGAATAGGTGTGGGTCTACTAAATAGTGCCAGAGTATATTGAGTAAAGAACTATATATACAACACATACTCAATCGAAATGAGGTAATTTTGTGTTAGTATGAAGTAGACAACCTAACATCCCATAAATGTAAAAGAATATAGAGGTAAGTAGAGGTAAGTGCCCTAGACTAAAATTCAGGATGCTGAATCCTTGACCACCCGATGCTTACAGCAAATAAGTAACAACGCTATTTCAGTATGTTTTAGCCTGTGTGCTCTGCCTTTAATTTGTGTTTTGTTAATAAATAATAGACACAGGACAGATATTGTAGATATATTTTGACAAGCTGTGGCCAACCAAAAAAGTGCGGGACCACCACATATACAGTTGGTCAAAACTTTAATATTTTCTTGTTTCAATACACTTTGATTTGTTTTGAAAAAATCCATAGAGTGCTCTCATCTGTTTATGTTACAGATATTGCAGATTTTATATTTTTAATATTTGTAGCATATTTCAATAGTAAAATAAATTACATTGTAGGCAGTTGAAATCAGTTGGCTTGAAGCGGTGTTGATATGTTTGTTTGTTTTTGAATAACCATGGTAGAGGAGATAACCATGTGTATGTGTGCCACATTTTCATATTATTTAGTTGAATGGTTTTAGAGATAAAGATGACTGAAGAATTTTAGGTAACAAAATATGTCTGCTGAACCATGTGACTAATCGACTTATCTTAAATTTGACACAGCAAGTTGCAGATTTCTAGCATAAGCAGTTCTGGAAAAGATGATTAAAAAAAAAAGTATATTATACAAAATTAGTTGCCAAAATCAAAATGGCTGACAGTTCTTGTGACCTACGACTTTTTTTGGTACAAAGATATATCACACAATTGGTCTCTATTGTTATACCAAGTTTCAAGAATTTTTGATTTGTAGTTTGGTTTTATAAGCATTTTAAAAAACAGAGAAGAATTAAATAATCAGAAAAGTCTGAACAAAAACAATATACCACGTTACCACGGCACTTGGTTGCTTAGCCACCTAATAATAAACTTCAAAGTACCTACAACCAAGTTCACTAAGCTTGGCTGGAAGGAACTATCTCCTACAGAGCCACATGTACTATAATTGTCTGCATGAATTAGGCTGACCAAGCAAAGCATCATGAATGATTTTCATGTATTAATTTTTTTTTTTAAATCACCAGATCAAAGGCTACCTGTTCTTTTTAATTTAGGTAATGTCAAGTAAGCTAATTAACAGCGTCTAAAAAGACAGGAATTAAAGGGAAATGTCTTTTGTTAGGAAAGAATGTCAGAACTGCAAGCCTGTATGATGGAAGCTGTTTCTGAGGTAAGAAACTGTTACTTTCTGATTTTTGCTGTTTAGCTTATTTTGTGTTTTGCCACTTTGTATATTTTTAGGTTTTAATTTACTCTTCCTTCTATGAGTGAATATGAAAGGTTTAGAAACATAGAAACATAGAATGTGACGGCAGATAAGAACCATCATTATTATTATTATTATTATATTTATAGAGCGCCGTCAAATTCCGTAGCGCTTTACAATGGGTGGACGAACAGACATGTAGTAGTGAAGTAATGAGTGGAGCAAAGAGAAACACCCAATATAGAAATAATGAGGAAAATGAAATAAAATACAAACTTCTTAGTTATATGATGGTTCCTCTGAATGATGTGGTTATATGTAAAGAAAAAGAAAAAATGGAGTGTCCCTTTAACTACACAGAGTTTGGTTACTGAGCCGGGTTACAGCAATTCTTGAATATTATACCAAGCAGAATTATACTATATTGTTTATTTCCAGTTTTTTTGAGGAAAACTCCTCACTTTGGAAATCCACCCTACGGAAGAGAGGAGGGGTCGCCCATAACGGACCCACAGGCTTTCCACACCAGAGCTAGGTCTATATAGCTCTGGAATATGTGAGTGTTCCATTGATAAGTATAATATATACATGTTTTAATGGTTTTACACTATATGTATTTCACTTTATGTTAAAGGTGTAAAGAAGGAAAGTTACCATGGTGGAATATTATAAAGTTAAGTGATTTAGTATCTTGTAAAGGTTCCTATAAGAATCTTGGTGACTGGGTAATAGAATAATAATCGCTCCAATGTTTTCTTTTTTTCTGGTAATCTTATAGATCTGTCTATCTTCCTCACTCTGTTTTTTTTTATATAATAACTAAATGCTAACTTTTTGTTTTTTACAATTTTGTCCACATCTGTGGAGTACCACAGTTTTTTTTTTTTTTTTTAGATTATTGCTGTTACTGATAAGCCTAATGCAATTTCCTGTTGCCTTCAGCAGTGCAACTTTTAAATAATCCCATTTCTCTTGGACTCTATTTAAACTGCTCCAGTCTGATAATGACTCCTTTACACATATTCTAATTTTCGAAAAGTCTTTACCTGTTGGTACTCACATACAAGCCTTACCCCAGATAGCAATGTGCTCGCAAACGTTGATACATTGAGACATTGCTGTCCTAATAAACTGATTCTGAATGCTTTACATATATGTAAATCTTTCCAGTGTTACTCTAATTAGATGTGAGTTTACAAGGCATTATTAAAAACAATTAATGCACAGCAAATCCTTACTACAGTCCACCTATTACAAGCTTATACCTTTCACGAAAACACTTTGCTGTGTGTATTTCACTTGAGGTGGGGTGTATTTCTTTATTCAATCCTTACTGTACCTCCCAGAGTTTCTTGTAAAGAGCATTGCATGGCGAAGGACTATGTTGCATTAACACTGGTAATTGCTCCAGTGTTTTTAAATATTTATAATGAAGTTTTCAATTTTTCAGACTGCCAGTAAATAGCTACAAATGAAAAAGATCCTCTGTATTAATGTGGCTGACAAAGCAAAGCATCATTAAAGAGCGAGGGGGCTGATGCAGGTGATGTATATTTAGTCAATGAAGGTTGTTTAAAATACAGGAATGAGACAAGTGTGTTTAGTTTGCTAATTGAATGTTAGACCTGCAGGTTTGTATGAAGGGGAAAACAACTGTTCCCGTGACTTTTTCTTTCACATTTAGCTTACAATTAATTATATGTTGATTTATTGCTATGAAGGGAGCTTGGATTGTATGTTACTGTAAGGCTGACTCTGGGTGTTTGACGAGGATAATGTTAATAAGTGAACTAGTTAAATGGACTCTCCAATGCCAGGAAAGCAAACCGTTATCCTGGCACTGCAGGTCCCCTCTCCCTCCCACCCCCCATCCAATGCTGCTGAAGGGGTTAAAACCTCTTCAGTGACTTACCTGAGTCCCCCGCCGATGTCCCTCGGCGCTGGGTCAGGGTCCGCCCACACCCCTCCCCCTCTGACGTCATCCGGGGGGGGAGACCTCTTGAGCATGCACGGCCGTCGACGGGGGAGACCTAATGCACATGCGCGGCAATGCCGCGCGCACGCATTAGACCTCCCCATAGGAAAGCATTGAATAATGCTTTCAATGCTTTCCTATTGGGATTTCAGTGACGCTGGAGGTTCTCACATAGCTTGAGGACGTCCTCACAAAGCTTGAGGACGTCCAGCGATGTTAAAGCACAGAAAACCTGTGCTATGGACCAGGAAGTGCCCTCTAGTGACTGTCTAGTAGACAGCCACTAGAGGAGGACTTAACCCTTCAAGGTAAATATTACAGTTTATGAAAACTGCAATAATTGCACTTGCAGGGGTGTGGGAGTTGGCACCTAGACCACTCCAATGGGCAGAAGTCTGGGTGCCTGGAGTGTCCCTTTAACTGAGCTGCTGACAAGGTACTTGGCCAAAACCTGTTGTACTTAGCCAGTTTGTGGGGATGTGGCTGTGACAGACAATTTTGCAGTGCTCTATTCATCATCACAAACACTGTGAGTGTGTTCAGGAACATAACTTCAAATAGCACCAACTGCCTGTCTACTAATGTAGGGGGGGGGGGGGGGGGAGTTACTAACAGAAAAAGCCGTCCTGCTTCTGTTTACCAGTACTTTGCTATTTATAAACCATTTTTATTTTTTTCAAAATAACGCAAGTTACATTGTAACACTAATATCTGTCAGGAATCCCTGAATAACCCTTCACATGTATATATTTGTTTAAAAGAAGACAACCCTAGGTACTAAACTTGGGGTATTTTGACTATTTTCATGCAACCATTTTACCACCAATCTATGCCAAATATAGGAAAACATAATAATAATAATAATTGGTGATTTTTTTGACACACATAGAAATTAAGGAATACATGTACGGATAACTTTAAGGGTTACTGCCAAAGAACACCCCAATATATGTTCAGCAACATCTCCTGAGTACAGTGACACCCCCATGTATAGGTGTGTTGGGTTCTCAGTCTTACTTGGAATTTTCACAGATGGTCAACATGCACCCATGTCCTATTTGGCACATTTTTGAAGCCGGCCAATGTAGTTTACCCCATCAAACCATATATTCTTGAAAGGTAGACCCCCTAGGGTGGTATTTTAACAATTTCCATGCATTAATTCTACCACCAGTCTTTGTCAACCTTTTGGGTAGCCATTTTTTCGTGTTACTTTTCACACACATTGTAATTTAGGCATGGATTCTCAGCTCCTGTTATGTATTACTGCCAAAGAACACCACAATGTGTGTTCAGCAACATCTCCTGAGTACAGTGATACCCCCCATGTATAGGTGTGTCAGGTTCTCTGAGGGCTAAAAGACCTTATTTGGAGGGTGCGCATTCCAGTTTTCCAACTTGGAATTTTCACAGCTGGTCATGTCCTATTTGGGAAATTTTTGAAGCCAGCCAATGTATTTTACCTCATCAAACCATATATTTTTGAAAAGTAGACACCCTAGGGTATTTCAAAAGGTGGTATTTTAACACTTTGCATGCACTAATTCTACCACCAAACTTTTGGGTATTCGTTTATTTGTGTTATTTTTCACTCACATTGTGCTTTAGACATGGATTCTCAGTTCTTGTTATGTGTCACTGACAATGAACACCCCATTATGTGTTCAGCAACATCTCCTGAGTACAAAAGTGCCCCCAATGTACAGGTTGTATGGGTGTTTGCAAACTTACAGGGGTCAAATGTAGGGCTTTCCCCTTTTCCATGTTTGCACATTGAAATTTGCCAGATTGGTTTGCTGGGCCTATGTTGCCTTTGAGACCGTATAGCAGCTAAGGAATGGAAATTAACCTCATCATGGCATACCATTTGTAAAAGTAAACAACCCAGGGTATTCAAAATGGGGTATGTTCAGTCTTTTGTAGTAGCCACTTAGCCACAAATGCTGGCCAAATTAGCATTTTTATTTGTTTTTCACATTTTATTTTACACAAAAACTGCACTTTTACTGGTGATTTCCTCGTCGTGATACATTTTACTCTTTTAAACACTCATATTTGTGTTCAGTGAAGTCGTGAAGTCTCCCGAGTATAACAATACAGCCCATGTACAGCTTTTATGGTGTTTTGAAAAGTTACAGGGTCAATATAGGGCTTGCCCAATTCAGTTTGCCAGATTAGTTTGCTGGGTCTGTGTTTCCTTTTGAGACCATATGGGAGCCCAGGAATGTGAAATAACCCAATCATGGCATACCATTTTAAAATGTATACAGCCAGGGTATTTAAAATGGGGTATGTCCATTCTTTTGTAGTAGCCATTTAGTCACTAACTGTCAGGATCGGGACAGGGATCCAACACGCAGAGTACAAACAGTAGCCAGATACGTATACCGGACCTTAGAATGGCCGGACTAATGTAAGTAGTACCGTATAGAATGGTCAAAGACAAGCCGAGGTCAAGGGTAACAGAAGACAGGTAAGCGAGAGACAAGCCGAATCAAGGGTAACAGAGATAAGCAGAGTAAGGTAAACAAGCCGGGTCAAAACCAAAAGGAATAATAGAATACACAAGCACTGAGTGACTAGAACAGGCTAGAACCACGACAGGGCAATGAGCTAATGAAGGAAGCTCTGTTAAATACCCTGTTCAGAGCAGTAACCACACCTCCGAGACGTCCTGATTGGTCCTGCAGCAATTGACTGACAGGTCGATCCGGGGGAGTTTCCTGATGATGACTTCCTGCCTAGATGGTGTAAAAGGCAGTCACTCCCTCGCGGCCGGCCTTGCATGACCGGATAGACCGCGGGGAAGGGAGTCATCAGACCGTTTGGAAGGTGGAACAGCTAAGTCTCTACCTCTTTTGGAGGTAGAGATCACAGGTACCCTGACAGTACCCCCCCTCTCAGATACGCCCACCGGGCGGAATGAACCGGGACGAGATGGGAAGCGAGAGTGATACGCCCTGCGGAGACGGGGAGCATGAACATCCTCCTGAGGTACCCAACTCCTCTCCTCAGGACCATATCCCTTCCAATCAACCAGATATTGTACTCTCCCCCGGGAGATTCGAGAATCAATAATAGAGTTGACCTCATACTCCTCCTGACCCTCCACCTGAACGGAGCGAGGAGGGGCTATTGTGGAGGAAAATCTGTTACAAATGAGTGGTTTCAGCAATGAAACGTGAAACGAGTTCGGAATGCGTAAGGTATTAGGAAGAGCTAAACGATACGCAACCGGATTGATACGGGTCAGCACCCTGTAGGGTCCAATATAACGAGGAGCGAACTTCATGGAGGGCACTTTTAAACGGATGTTCCTCGTGCTCAGCCATACCCTATCACCTGGAACAAAGACCGGAGCCGCCCTTCTACGTTTATCAGCGTGTTTCTTGACCAACATAGAGTTGTGCACAAGGATTTGTCGAGTTTGATCCCACAACTTCCTCAAATTGGCAACATGAACATCAACCGACGGCACCCCCTGGGAAGGAGAATCCGAAGGAAGAATAGACGGATGAAAACCATAATTCATGAAGAAGGGGCTTGAATGAGTAGAATCGCAAACGAGATTGTTGTGTGCAAACTCCGCCCAAGGAATCAAACCGACCCAATCATCCTGGTGTTCAGAAACAAAGCATCGTAAATATTGTTCAATTTTCTGGTTGGTACGTTCAGCAGCTCCGTTAGACTGAGGATGATAGGCAGAAGAAAAGTTTAATTTAATACCAAGTTGAGAGCAGAAGGACCTCCAAAAGCGGGAAACAAATTGGGAGCCTCTGTCCGATACAATCTGAGAGGGTATCCCATGTAGGCGAAAAATCTCCTTGGCGAATATCTCTGCCAATTCGGGAGAAGACGGAAGTTTAGGCAGGGGAATGAAGTGTGCCATCCTAGTAAACCTGTCAACCACGGTGAGGATAACAGTCTGTCTTTTAGAGATAGGTAGATCGACAATAAAGTCCATGGCCAAACAGGACCATGGTTTCTCTGGAACCTCCAAGGGTTGCAGGAGTCCACATGGAAGCGTATGGGGTTGTTTGGTTTTAGTACAAACTTCACATGCAGCGATGAACTCCTCAACATCCCTCCGTAAAGTAGACCACCAGAAGTCCTTAGAGATCAAGGCGTAAGTTTTGCGAATACCAGGATGTCCCGCCATCTTGCTATTATGTAAACACTGTAAAAGTTCCAGTTGAAAAGCAGGAGGAACGAAATGACGACCCGCAGGGGTCTGTTTAGGTGCGAGATGTTGCAACTTAATGATCTCGGCCAGTAATGGAGAATGAATCCTGAGATTCGTATTAGCAATGATATTGCACTTCGGAACTATAGAAGAAAGAACTGGTTCAGGTACAGTAGAAGGTTCATATTGGCGAGATAATGCATCGGCTTTAGAGTTTTTAGAACCAGGTCTGTAAGTCAGTACATAATTGAAGTGAGTCAGGAATAAGGACCAAGGAGCTTGTCTAGAGGATAAGCGCTTAGCCTCCCCAATATATGACAAGTTTTTGTGGTCTGTCAAAATCGTAATAGGGTGTAGGGTCCCCTCCAACAAATGTCTCCACTCCTTTAAGGCTTTAATGACTGCTAACAGTTCCCTGTCTCCGATGTCATATCTGCTCTCAGCCCCAGAAAGTTTCCTGGAAAAAAAACCACACGGGTGTAATGGTTTATCTACCGCTAATCTTTGTGACAGAACCGCACCTACTCCTGTCTCAGAGGCATCAACCTCGAGTAGAAACGGCAAAGTCGTATCAGGATGGACTAATATTGGAGCAGAAGCAAAAAGTTCTTTGAGCCTCTTGAAAGCAGCGAGAGCTTCAGGAGACCACGTCTTAGTTTCTGCCCCCTGTTTGGTCATATTGGTAATGGGCGCAATAATAGACGAGTAACCCTTAATGAAGCGCCTATAATAATTGGAGAAACCAATAAACCTCTGAATAGCCCTGAGTCCCTTAGGTAATGGCCAATCTAAAATAGACTGGAGTTTGTCAGGGTCCATCTTAAAACCTTCCCCAGAAATCACGTAACCAAGAAAATCTATCTGAGACTGATCAAAGCTGCATTTTTCCAATTTACAGTATAGACCATGTTGCAGAAGTTTCTGTAATACCGCTCTGACCTGTCTATGGTGAGTTTCAATCTCCCTATAGTGTATCAGTATGTCGTCTAGGTAGACAATGACACAATCATGTTGAAACTCCCTAAGTACCTCATTAATCAGATCCTGAAATACTGCAGGAGCATTGCAAAGTCCAAACGGCATAACTGTGTATTCATAGTGACCGTACCGAGTATTGAACGCCGTCATCCACTCGTGTCCCTGCTGGACTCTCACCAAATTATATGCCCCTCTGAGATCTAACTTGGTGAAGATTTTGGAGCCCTTAAGACGATCAAATAACTCGGTAATAAGTGGAATAGGATAGGCATTTCTGACAGTTATTTTATTCAAGCCTCTGTAATCGATACAAGGTCTCAGCGTGCCATCCTTTTTCTTAACGAAAAAGAACCCAGCCCCGGCCGGGGAAGAAGACCTCCTAATGAATCCCTTTTCTAAATTCTCCCGAATATACTCCTCTAGAACCAAGTTTTCCTGAACAGACAAAGGATATACATGGCCCCTCGGAGGCATAGTCCCAGGTAGAAGCTTAATTTTACAATCAAATGGCCTGTGTGGCGGCAAAGAATCGGCATTCTTCTTGTCAAATACTGCCTTTAAGTCTAGGTAAAGGTCTGGTATCTGTCTTTCTGTGGACTGAATAGGAGTCTCAGGTATGTTAACATTAGCTAATGGAGAAACCTTGCATAAACACCTATCCTGGCAACCCTGGCCCCACGAGAGTATCTCCCCTAACTCCCAATCGATAATAGGGTTATGTTTCTTCAACCATGGGTACCCCAGAACTATGGGAACGGAAGGGGATGAAATGAGCAAAAGAGATAAATTCTCCACGTGTAGGATACCAACATTTAAACTAATGGGTATGGTTTCACGAAAGATAACAGGGTCTAGTAGTGGTCTACCATCTATGGCCTCAACGGCCAAGGGTGTCTCCCTTAGCTGGGATGGGAAATTGTTCTTAATAGCAAAGGTTTGGTCGATAAAATTCTCAGCAGCACCGGAATCTATCAATGCCATAGCCCTTACTACTTCCTTCTCCCAAGTTAAGGAAACTGGTAGCAGAAGCCTGTGATCTTTATAATTAGGAGTAGAGGACAAAATAGAAACACCCAAGGCTTGTCCTCTAGAGAGACTTAGGTGCGAGCGTTTCCCGGACGGTTATTACAGTTCGAGAGTAAATGACCCTTGGCTCCACAATACATACACAAACCCTCTCTTCTCCTGTACTGTCTTTCCTCCTCAGAGAGGTGGGTATAACCTATCTGCATAGGTTCAGGAAGCAAAGATACCGTGGAGTCAGGACTTGGAAAAGCGGGGGCTAACCTAAAAGAAGGTCTCCGGTTCCTCTCTCGAGTGTTCTGTCTCTCTCTTAAACGTTCATCTATACGAGAGATGAACGAAATTAAATCTTCTAAATTCTCAGGGAGTTCTCTGGTAGCAACCTCATCAAGGATTACTTCAGATAGGCCATTCAAAAATACATCCATATACGCCTGCTCATTCCACTTGACTTCTGACGCCAGAGACCTGAACTCTAGTGCATAATCCACCAGTGTTCGGTTCTCCTGTCTCAGGCGCAACAGTAATCTGGCTGCATTAACCTTTCTACCTGGAGGATCAAATGTTCTTCTAAAAGCAGCTACAAATGCGTTATAGTTATACACTAATGGGTTATCGTTCTCCCATAGTGGGTTGGCCCATCTCAGAGCTTTCTCAATAAGTAGGGTGATAATAAATCCTACCTTTGCCCTATCTGTAGGATAAGAGCGGGGTTGCAATTCAAAGTGGATACTAATTTGGTTTGAAAAACCACGACACTTCTCAGGAGCCCCACCATAGCGTACTGGGGGGGTAATGCGAGAAGAAGCACCCACTGTGGCTACCTCTAGACCTAAACTGACAGGAGAAACAGGGGTATTACGTATCTCCTCTGGTGGGTTATTGGCATGAGATAATAGAGCCTGTAGCGCAAGCGCCATCTGATCCATTCTGTGATCCATGGCTTCAAACCTAGGATCAGGAGAAGCCAGCTGACTGTTTGTACTTGCAGGATCCATTGGCCCTGTCGTAATGTCAGGATCGGGACAGGGATCCAACACGCAGAGTACAAACAGTAGCCAGATACGTATACCGGACCTTAGAATGGCCGGACTAACGTAAGTAGTACCGTATAGAATGGTCAAAGACAAGCCGAGGTCAAGGGTAACAGAAGACAGGTAAGCGAGAGACAAGCCGAATCAAGGGTAACAGAGATAAGCAGAGTAAGGTAAACAAGCCGGGTCAAAACCAAAAGGAATAATAGAATACACAAGCACTGAGTGACTAGAACAGGCTAGAACCACGACAGGGCAATGAGCTAATGAAGGAAGCTCTGTTAAATACCCTGTTCAGAGCAGTAACCACACCTCCGAGACGTCCTGATTGGTCCTGCAGCAATTGACTGACAGGTCGATCCGGGGGAGTGTCCTGATGATTACTTCCTGCCTAGATGGTGTAAAAGGCAGTCACTCCCTCGCGGCCGGCCTTGCATGACCGGATAGACCGCGGGGAAGGGAGTCATCAGACCGTTTGGAAGGTGGAACAGCTAAGTCTCTACCTCTTTTGGAGGTAGAGATCACAGGTACCCTGACACTAACGCTGGCCAAAGCTAGCATTTTTTTTTATAAATGTTTTTATTTTAAGTCCAGGGCTCCTATTTGCCGTGGACATACTAGGTACCTCTGCGGTCCTTTTGCTCCTAAATGGCAGAGAACTGAGCAGTGAGACTGCAGAGTCACAATCTATACACAAAAACTGATTTATTAAGCTAAAAAGCTAAAGTTTACCGTGGAGCCTATCATGGGTACTTGGCTAGTACAACGTTGCTGTAGGGTAGGCTAAATGTGCATGACTCTTAAATCTCAAATCTGTATAGTTTTGCAAAAAATTCAAATATTTTTTCAACTTGTGTGAGCTGAACTGCTGACATCACTATGCTCAACAGCCAATCAGGGCCGGCCTTAGGCATTTGGGCGCCCTGTGCAAAAAATCTTCACAGCGCCCCCCCTCCCCCACTCCTTACCCCTTCCCACACACCCTGTCACACACACACACACACACACACACACAGAGGCAGGCAGACAGCCATACACACACACACACTCAGGCAGTCATACACAGACAGCCACACACAAACACACACACAGACATAGAATGTGATGGCAGATAAGAACCATTCGGCCCATCTAGTCTGCCCAGACAGTCACACATAGGCAGTCACACACAAACACACACACACACACACACACACAGGCAGACAGCCACACACACACAGGCAGAAAGCCACACACACAGCCACACACAAACACACAGGCATACAGCCGAACACACAGAGGCAAACAGCCACACACACACACAGACAAACAGTCAAACACACACAGACAAACAGTCAAACACACACTGTCAGACAGCCACACACACACAGTCACACACAGACAGACACACACACACACACACACACACAGGCAGACAGTCACACACACACACGCACAGACAGTCACACACACACACGCGCAGACAGTCACACACACGCGCAGACAGTCACACACACGCGCAGACAGTCTCACACACACACACACACAAACATAGGCAAACAGTCACACACACACAGGCAGACAGCCACACACACACACAATCAGACACACACACTCACTAACAGACAAACACACTCACAGACACACACTAACAGACACACACACACTAACAGACACAGACACACACTAACATACACACACACACACACACACTAACAGACACAGACACACACTAACATACACACACACACACTAACATACACACACACACACACACACACACACTAACAGACACACACTAACATACACACACACACACAGACACACACACTCACCCACATTAACACATTTTTTTAAATTTATTTAGACACCCCCCCAGCCTCCTTACCTTTGGGAATGGTGGGGGGGGGGGTCTCTTCCTCCCTGCTGGTCCAGTGGCTGCTGGGCTGGGCGGCTGGCGAGGGAGCACTTCCTCTGAGCTGTTTGCTCAGCTCCCTCGCGCGCCGCAGAGTGAGGCTGGGACCCGGAATATGACGTCATATTCCGTCTCCCAGCCTCACTCTGCGGTGCGCGAGGGAGCTGAGCATACAGCTCAGAGGAAGTGCTCCCTCGCCAGCGCCGCCCGACCGCCCAGCAGCCCGGCATGTCTGTTAGCCGCAAGGCTAACAAGACATTTGCCTTGGGCATTTGGGGGCGGCTTTTTTTGCCGCCCCCTGGAAAATACCGCCCAAGGCAAATGCCTTGTTAGCATTGCGGCTAACAGACATGCCGTGTGAGCTATGCGGCCGCAGGGCGCCCCCTGCACCATGGCGCCATGTGCGGCCGCACAGCTCGCACTCCCCTAAGGCCGGCCCTGCACCAATCACAGTGCTCTTATCTCAAGTCAGTAGTCAGTAGCTCATCTGATACTGATCCCTTATCGTTTGAACTGTGCTGAGGATTTCCAATCAGGAAGATGTTTTTGTGGGAATGAGGGGTGCTAATATTATGTTGTAGAAAGTTGTAGCTAATACTAAAGAAAACATATGCACCTTGATTGAAATGTTGCCTGTTGTATTCCTTTAAGCTAATACACGGCAGGCCTGTGAATACCCAGTGTGCTTGAGTATAATGCTACTATGAGATGCTTGGCTAGCATAATGGAGCACAGGGGCATACCAACTCTACTTGACTATTCTGTACCTGTGGGGCCAACAAATCCTGCTTGGCAAGCATTAAGTTACTTTGGGGTTTACTCAGGGTGCTTAACTACATACTGTGGGGACTATATGGGGTGATTGACATGTATAAAGTTACTGTTCAGTCTACCTAATATATACACTCTTTTCTGTATATATTGGGAGAATTTAATTTGCATGCCCTATATTTGACCCTGTAACTTTCCAAAACCCAATTTAATGTTTAGAAATGGGGTGCTGTTGTACTTGTGAGAAATCACTGAACATAAATATGAGTGTTTTAAAACATTGAATCATCAAAGCACCTACAGAAAGTCACCTTTTTCAAGATGTTCACGTCACTTTAGAGTTCATCTTGGCTCAAGGCTGATAATAAATATGAAAAAAATCAAACATTAAACCTTCAATGAGAATTGTATTTCCAGGTATGATTCTAGATTCTAGATGCAAAAAAAATGTTACTTCCAGAGTACAAACTTCTCAAAATAAAGGTTTCCATTGTTAATCATTCAGAAAAGAAAACTGCCTACATTCACTACACATTCCAAAAATTGTCTACCTGCAGTGAATCTGCTTGCACCATTTGCAGTACAACGTCCTAAAAGTTTAGAATGTTTAGAATGGCTTGCTGTGTTTTCCTGGATGTTAAAAAGATACCTTGTTTTTTGCTCATTCTCCAAATTTTGCAACTCAAACTCATTTAGATACTTTTTCAACTTATTTTTTCTTCCACCAAGTATATATATTTATGTGGCTTTAATTTTTTTATTCTTTCAAAAAAAAAAAAAGTCTGATGGTACAAGACAACTACGATTGACACTGTGGCCAAGGAGTGTGTGTTCCATGGATCTCATGTAATTATCAAGAATAAGATATTAGAAGATTGCTGTTACTGATCAGGTCCTAGCAACCAAGATATCACTGCCTATGCTGGAAACTCTTCGCTTAAATGTATGGTTTCTCAAAGGATGATACTCAGAAGTGTAGGGTTAGATTAAGTTATCCTGCTCTTTTTACACTAAGAAGTCAATTCCCTATATCTATCTAAAGATTTAGGACAATTTTGCTGTCTGCTATTATTCAAGAACAGAGTAGTGATGGAAAGAACTTGGGATCTTTCCATCACTTTAACAGCATTGAAAGCAATGCTTCATTACTAAGATGTGAGAAAAGTATTCTCCTACCTTGACTTGATTAGCTTATTTCATTCTTCAACATAATAATTCATTTCTGTCATACATTTGCCATGGACTCCCGGAACAGTGTAGAAGCCGACCTCCTGCAAACCGACTATGGTCCAGGTCTGGGACACCATTTGGGAGTTCTCTGCCCAGCTGCAATTAACAGCTTTTCCTGCGTTCCCCTGGTTCAACACTTTCCCTTCATGCGAATGGAACCGAACGCTTGCACTCTGGTGGCAGTTCGCATTAACCAAGCCCACAAATGGTCCCAGCGGTACTTTGCTGTGACCGCTATGGTACCAATTTTGGCATGAGGACTTTGTGGGTTCCCGGTCACCTCAGCGGGACTTAGCCGCGAATGTTATGGAACTATTTTTGTCATGAGGTGACAGTGCGGTTAAAAGACAACTTGGTTTGCGATTTTGAACCACTTTGAAATCCTCCAGGAGAGCGCTTTTTAGAGGTAAGGTGCATGAGACTAAGGGGAACAAATGCTAAGAGCCAGCCGGAGTACCCAGTATTGCGGCCGCAGGAGCTCCTGAAAGTTGACCAGCAATAGCACCAAACACCCTGGAACTATTTTGGGCATAGGACTACGTGTGCGGCCGGTAATAACTTTAACACGGTGGCATTTCCCATACACTCATAGATCTGAGCACTATTGGAACTTGGGCGCTCAAATCAGGGCTATTTAATGATGTATTATTTGTGGGGTTATTTTATGTTTTTATTATGTTTTGGGTATTTTTATATTTTTATGTTTGCCTCTCTGTTCCTGGGAGATAATCAGCTTAACGTTCTTTAACGCAATTATCTCCCAGGCCCAGAGATTCCTGGGAGGGGCTTGTGGTGAAGACAATGGAGACACCCTGCTGGGGTCTTTGTATAAAAAGGCTGTGTTTGGATGCATTAAACCAGTTGTACTCCCTGAACCATGTGTCGTTTAGTTACTGGAAGGGGAAGGACTATAATCACTGCTCAGCACGTGGAGGATTTGGCGCGGAAAGTCCTTGTAAGGTCTAGAACTCCCAGGACTGTGTGTCATCCAGGGAATAGAACAAGTCCCCTTTCCTGCTCCAGGAGGACCCCAGTCAAGCCACAGCAACTTGGGCAGAAGCGCTGAGGTTTTCCCCTGTTCCCCTGTTCCAGCTGTTCCTGTTCCAGGAAGCGGTCTTTGGTGGAGGTACCCAGCCGGGTTACAGGGAGCTCTGCTACATAAGCTTTCATGCCTCACACCAGAAAATTGGCTGCCATAGAGCCAAAAGTTGTGGGCTAGGAGGATAATGTTAGAAGAAGAGTAGATAGATCTGATCATTGCCTCTCCTCCATGGCACAACATATTTTAGAAAGGGGTTACATTAGTGACATTGTTGACAGGCACATTTGTAAAATACAGTATCTGAACAGGCAATCTATCTTGAGCACACAGGTAAAAACAGCTAAACAAAGAAAATAACCATTGTCTTCCAAAAACGTTTGCTATACTGGATTATGTCTTTGATTAATTAAAGAGGCACTGACACGCTGAACTAACCTTTCCCCTAATCGCTTCCTCATTTCTTCTTCTCTCAGAATCTGTTCTTCTTTTTTTTTTTTTTTCTGATCTAGTTTTCTTTAAAAAATAAGACAACATAAACCCAGATAGTTTTTTCATTACTGAAATTTTGATGATTAACAGGATTTCCATTAGAATGGTGTTTGACTTAGCGGGAAACTCCATCTCCTCTTGTGCCCATTAACCCCTTAAGGACCAAACTTCTGGAATAAAATGGAATCATGACGGGTCACACATGTCATGTGTCCTTAAGGGGTTAAAATAATGACTTGCTATATACAGCTATTGTAGACAAAAAATCTTATCCGGCTCTACCAACCACAAGATGCGATTCAACAGAGATAACTTTGACAAAAGCTGTTTAGCAAGTGATTGTCTCGGTATCTCATTATAACATATGTATATTTGAACTCTCACCAGCCTCAGCCAGACACTTACTGAGTATAATATGTATTGAAGTCCAGCAGAGGCAAGCAACTTCTTGCACTCATTTTAATGTGACATAAATTACCATGGAGTAGTTTGTGTTCCTTTTCTCTCTAACTCTGCACATAGGAATGAAAGAGCTCAAAAACCAAAACAAGTTTTTGTTTAGTGAATAACTCTGTGAGTGTGTAACTTAATATGCCCTGGACAGCCTGTTTGTGGTTAGAATCCAGTGCATGTTGTGTGTCGTGACACCAGACATAATAATAATAATAGTGATAGCAAAACTGATATTGTCAGCCAGAGAGAGGGTATTTCAGCTGACTGATTGACGTCCCTGGGGGGTAGTCCTTACACACAAAAAAAGTGCTTATAGCCACAATAAAAAAGAGAGACTACAAGGACAGTTTTTTGGTTTTTTTTAATGGACCCTTTAACTTGGGTCTAATAGTCTTCCTTCCTGTTTTCTTACATGAATATGATGCAGATTATCCTCATCCACATATTTTTGGAGTTTGAATGTATGGGAGTAACATAACATCCTGTGACCTTGTTAGTAAAACTAAATAGGGCACACTGTGTCCCTGCATGCCTGAATCTAGGGCTTAGCAGGGTCTCCTTGTTATTTTACGCACTTTATACCTTAACAATATTCATGAAATACATTAAAAAGCTAGAAGAGAAACAAAAGTGAATTGAAAAAAAACCCATAATAATAGAAAAAGTACAAATAGGGAGCAATTTCTTCTCAAAGAATAATGCATTTACTAAGAGCTTTGTGCACTTAGAAAGAGGCAGAATTAGAGCATAGAGCTATGTACTGGGACCCAGAAATCTCTGAAGAATTAATGAACAGCATAATGTTCTGCCTGAATGGTGAGATGTAAACATGATTATACATGCATGGGTATATACAGAGTAATTGTTCTCTTACTGTATTGTGTATCATTTTGATAATGTATCCAAAATATTTTTTTCAAATGTACGATTCTTTAATTATACGTCACCACAGCTCCAATTTTTGTTCATTTAAAAAAACTGAAGTATGAAAATCTTAAATATCATCATAACCTTTATACACATTTCAGTTTTTTTCCCCAAATAATTAGCTGTTTTTTGCATACTCAAATTTGTATAGTTTTAATGCATTCTATAGATAATGCATTTCATATATAGCAAAAAAAAAAAAAATATATATATATATATATATATATATATATTTTTTTTTTTTTTTTTTTTTAAAGAACCTTCTTTTGCCAACTCTGGAATGTAGCTTGACCAGCCAGAAATCTCTCACTCTGGGCTATTGAGTCTGAGAATTTGAACTGTCTAGCACGTTTAACCTAACACAGCAAGGGTTAAACTTAAAGTGTTAGGAAGAAGCTGGCTAGCATCAAAACTCTCTGTACATAGGCTCACAGTCTTTGGGGCTTGTAGGATGGGAATCCGTTTTATACTTATGAGAACAGTTAGCTGAACTTCAACTCAAAAAGCTTTGTGTGCCTCCTAAAGAGAGGTACACCTGTGTTATTAGACAGTGCAAGTTAAAAGAAAGAATAAAGTATTTTAGAATGGGGGAGGTGAGCCAAATGAAGTACAATGTACAATGATACCAGGTTTATTAGGAACTAAAGGTTTGGACTCAATCGTATAATAAAATTAGCTGGACTTTTTGCTAATATTTTGGAACTGGTATCATAAGTTGTACTATGTTGGGTGACATATTCTTGTGAGCTGTACTATGTTGAGTAAAATATCCTTGTTAGTTGTACTACGTGGGTGGAGAACCCATGTTGGATGGAAAACCCATGTACCAGGACTCTCTTGAATAATGGGAATATTAGTATATATTAGTGTGTTGTAACGGAGCTCCAGTACTCCGACCGAGTACCTCCTCCAAGCCTGCTTCCTTGTAGCTTTCAGGGACCCTGGAACACGTCAGACCCAGATGCCGAGGCTTGACTGGGATCACTTAGGGCCTTTTCCACCCTGGACCAGACGACACATGGTGAAGGTTAAACAGCAACTCTTTAATGAATACAGCACACATAGTTTAAGCCCCTAAACAACCTCATTTACATACAATAGGTTGATAAGAGCACTACAGTACAAGGAAGGGTGGCGTCAGACAATAGCAAGGGCTGATGAGAGATTGAGAAGGGACAGGGCAGCCAGTTTTAACTGGTCTGGCAGTGTCCCTGGGACAACGCCCTGCTGGGGAAACAATAGGACAGGAAAAAAGGAGGAGGGTGAGATGCACAGACCACCAATACATTCAACATACCCTGCACAAATAATAGGCACAGTGTGACAAAACACAAAAGGAAATTGGGAGCCCACCGATAGTCTTCCATCCCCAGTGACGGTGACTACCGTCACATGTGTAGTGAAAGAACAGCCGGTGGATCTATAGGAAGATGGAGCCCACTAATCTGCTTTATGATAGGGAGTACCATGTCCCAATAACCCCTAATTGGTAAGCATTGCCACAAGATATGAAGCATGGTTCCCCTATCGGTCCTACATTACCAACATACATCCGGGGTCATAGGGTTCCACCTATGTAGCTTATCGGCGTGTGGTACCGTCTAGTCAAAAGCTTTAGGTTAGTTTACAATTGTTTGGAACTAGGGGTTAGTGTGTATATGATTTGGAAGTTTTTTTGCTATTGGTAAATCACCAAGGATATATGTAGTTCTTGCTCCCATAATTTAGTGTATGACAGTAGAGAATCAGTTTGTGCATCGTCGAATAATTTATAAGAAATCGAGAGTGAGCATTTCGGAGTTATAAGGGGGTATATATTGTCAGTCAGGTGAGGGAGAGTATTAAGATAATGAGTGAGTTGGTGGTGTTTGAACTCATCTTGAAAAGTAGTGGGACATGAGGTAAAGTATGAGTCCAGACGTAATGTAGAATATGAGCTAGTGAGATCAGTGAGTCGTATTTCCTGTTTGTTTGGTATGCACTGAGATAACCAAGTTGTTAGATCCTTTAGTAAAGAGGATTTATGTGTCAAGGAGAGGAGCGGTGGACATGACTGGATGGGGTCTAAGTTTACGCCAAATTTAGTTTTGGTATGATTGTAGGGTGGTGTGATGGGAATAGGGATCCAATGCCTTCCTCTTGCCATGATATGGTCTTAATAGGAATGGTAAGAAAACTGGCCTCAAGTGATTTCCAAGGTTAGTCAATACCATTGTTGGCCCAGTCTTTAACCATCATCAAAGCATTTGCTTGGTAGTATCTATGTGCATCAGGAAAACCTAGACCCCATTTATTGCGATGTCTAGATAAGTCTATGGCATTGAGGCGGGATTTTTTTATTCACACAAAACTTAGACACACTGTGTTGAGGCTGCTAAAAAATGATTTGGGAATGTGTATTGGAAGGGCCATGATAAGGTAGAGTACCCTGGGCAGGAAATTCATTTTCAGGACATTGAAGTGTCCCCTCCATGAGATGGTGGGCTTATCCCATCACAGGATATCAGCTTTTATCGTCTGCTGTAGGAGGGGCAAAGCTGGTTTGAAACAATTATGAGGAAGGAGGTTATTTTAAAGCCTAAATAGCTAAGTGAGGTTGTAGCTTCCCTGAATGGGAAGGTATGTTTAATGTTGCCACTGAGCTCCACTGGGACTCCTACAGACAGGAACTCCACTTTATCGTAGTTTATCGAGAATTATGATAGGATGCTGTACTGTTTCATTTCCTGGACTAATTCTGTGAGGGAATCTAATGGGTCAGTCAGGGAAAAAGGAAGATCATCTGCATATGCAGTGATTTTGTAAATTGAATCCCCTCTTATGAATCCAGAGATGTTGGTATTTACCCTAAATGTGTTTAGAAAAGGATCTAAAGCAAGTGCAAATAGCAATCCATTTAATAAAAAAACGGTTTGGAGTAAATGGCGTCAATCCACCCTCTCCATCTTGAACCAAAGTCCAGGTGCCTGAAGACCGCTCTCAGGAACGGTTAGTCCACCTGATCAAATCCCTTTTTGGCATCTGTTGATAGGAAAAGAGAGGGGAGCCCAGATTAGAGCAGATTGACTACCCTAGTGGTATTTTCTTTGGCTTCCCTAGATGGGGCAAAGCCCACTTGATCTGGATGGACCAGACCCCATAAGAGGGCCCAGTCTGCCGGCAAGTATTGATGTGAATATTTTTAAGTTGTTGTTCAAAAGCGATATGGGGCGGTAACTCCCACACAATTCCAGATCCTTACCCGGCTTTGCTCGGAGGGTAATGTAAGCCATTAATGTTTGTGGTGCATTGAAAGTCCCTGAGTTATAGCATTGAAAGCACAAAGAAAGTATGGTGCGAGTATGGGAAGAAATTGCTTATGATACCTAGTGGCGAGTTCATCTGGACCGGGACTCTTATTTAGGATATCTTGACAGCTGCGGTCAGTTAGTCATTAGTGAGTCGGCCATGTCCCTGCCTATTGTTGTTTTTAAGTGAGGATTCAAATCCCGTGCCAAGGGACTATCTGAGTTAGTTCCAATCTGGGTCCTTATTTGAAGGAATGTTGTATAATTTAGTGTAGAATTTGTCAAATTCTGTAGCAATATCCTCCGACTTGTTTACTAGTTGTCCGTCAGCGTTTCTAATTTTAGAGATATAAGTTAATTGATGCCTTTGTTTCAGTGCTCAAGCTAATTGTCTACCACATTTCTTACCGTGTTAGTAGTAGATTTGTGTCAGTGTGTCAGGTGATAGAAACAGTTTATGTTGACGATCCAATTGTTGTAGTATCTGTAGTAATGTTTGAATTTTGGCCTGTTTTAGTTTTTTTGTCTGAGATCCAAGTTTATTAAATTCCCCATGAACAACGCATTTGTGGGCATTACAAAATGTGAGAGGGGACATGTGAGTGGTGTCGTTGTAGTTGGTGAGGAAATCTGTGATGCATGACCTGGCATCTGGGGAAATTAGGATATATTCGTTTAGCTTTCAGAAGCGATTAAATGGTTATGGTGCCTCTGGGGCTAGTGAGAGAGGAATCATTGCATGATCAGACCACATGATGAGTGTGATGAACGTGTGAGTAAGTACGAGCAAGTGTCTATGTGATAGGAGAAGATCTATGTGTAGTGATGTCCCGAACAGTTCGCCAGGAACTGTTCGCCGGCGAACATAGCTTGTTCGTGGCGAACGCGGGGGGCGAACATATGCAATGTTCGGTCCGCCCCCTATTCGTCATGGAGGTGGGAGGGTCTGGGAGGGAGGGTCTGCTGCTGATTGGCTGGAATGTGTCTGCTGACTGTGAGGTACAGGGTCAAAGTTTACTCAATGATGACAAATAGGGGGCGGACCGAACATCGCATATGTTCGCCCGCCGCGTTCACCACGAACAAGCTATGTTCACCGGCGAACAGTTCTTGGCGAACTGTTCAGGACATCACTAATTATTATTGTTATTATTATTATTATTATTTAATATATTTGCAAAAACTAAAGAAAGTGGATCATTCTGAAAATAAGTTAATTTAGTAATTTAGTTAATTTTATAAGTGATATAAGTAAAATGCAAAACAAAAAGTTGTGTTGGTGACTGGATTGTCAATTTAACCCAGCCTTCTCTTTCCTACCGATACACTTTTTTTGCTGTTGAGAATGTCTATGGCTCTTTACAGTAAGAACAATAAAAGTGTGTAATTATTTGACAGAATGTTTTATCAGAATTAAGAGGAGGCTAGATAATCTTTTGGGTGAGATATTGAGATTTTTATTTATGCCCTTTTTAGTGTAGAAGGAAAGAAGATATTTTCATAAAAAATTGTTAATTGTCAGTTTGAATAGCAGAGGTAAAAGAGAAGGGAGAATCAGTGGTACAGAAATTACAAAAATTCCTTGGATGGGTGAGATACAATTTAATGTTGAACAATGTTAGACCTTTGGATATCAAAGCCTTAAATACATTACTGGTACAACCTTGTTCAATTACAATATAGAGTTCATAACAAGAACGGTATCACCAATAGTCTAAACCACATTCCGTCTGTGTAGGGGTATGTCCTATGGTGAACTAGGAGATAAACACATAAAGAAAGGAGGAAATATCCTAGAGAGAGACTTCAATCTCATAAAGGGTGTCAGTCGGGTAAGATATAGGCGTTGGGCTGACGCTGTGGTTAGCAGATACGCGCCTGAGCTCTGACAGAAGGTATCAAGGTCAGCCTGGTGAATAAATAAAGCAAGTTAATGCACCTTGTGGGCCTCCAGGTAGCAGTTTTGGTGACTCTGTAAGGGTGTGCTTATTTCCCCAGTGAGAGCCCTTCCTCAGGTTTGTGTAGGACAGGGTTACGGTTCTGCAAATTATGGTCTAAGTATATTGTCCATGTTGCTTGATTCAATCATGTTTGCATCTTTGTAATCTAGCCATGGCCGCCAAGTTTCCATCACTTGTGTGGACTTGGTGACCGAGTCTGTAGAAATGTTTTCATAAATATAATGTTGATGGAAATACAAAAAAACAAGTCCTGCGTTCTCAAACTCTCATCACTCCTGGGCGGCAGCAATGACCATAGTACACATCAGCCCCAATACATACAGTAAAAACCAAAGAAAAAAGTTACCTGTGCTCTTCCCAAACCCTATTCATATTTAAACAAATGGAGGTTATTTAGTTTCTCCAATGGCCATGAGAGAGTTTAGCCCACCTGCCACGTCCATTTGTTTAAATATGCATAGGGATTTGGGAAGAGCGCAGGTAACTTTTTTTCCTTTGGATTTTATAATATTGATGGAGTTTGGTCTTGAGTTGAGATTGGGGCATGTGGTTTGTTTCCATGAACAGGCAATTAGATTACGGGCAGCGAGTAGTATGAGCGCAGCCTTTTGTTTAGCAGCTAATGGAGTTCTGGGTGGGAACAAAATAAATAAGTATATGGTAATGTTGACAGGAATGTCTGGTCTTTACCAAATATTTATTTATTTATTTATTATTGCCATTTATATAGCGCCAACAGATTCCGTAGCGCTTTACAATATTATGAGAGGGGGATTTAACTATAAATAGGACAGTTACAAATAAACTTACAGGAACAATAGGTTGAAGAGGACCCTGCTCAAACGAGCTTACATTCTATAGGAGGTGGGGTGTAAAACACATTAGGACAGGAATTTACAATCAAATAAGGTGGGCTGCCCTTTCGGAGAGGGCAAGAGACAGGTATGTGAGGTAAGGGTTAGTCTTGGAGGCCATAAGCTTTCCTAAAGAGATGGGTTTTAAGGCACTTCTTAAAAGATGCAAGACTAGGGGAGAGTCTGATGGCGGTAGGCAGGCTATTCCATAGGAAGGGAGCCGCCCGCGAGAAGTCCTGCAAGCGCGAGTTGGCCGTACGAGTGCGGACAACGGACAGGAGGTGGTCACGGGCAGAACGGAGAGACCGAGAAGGGACATACCTATGGATCTGTGAGGAGATATAAGAGGGGCTAGAGTTGTTCAGTGCTTTATAGGTGTGAGTTAGTACCTTGAATTGACTCCTATAGCATACAGGAAGCCAATGTAAGGACTGGCAGAGGGGTGAGGTGTGAGAGAAACGACTAGAGAGGAAAATCAATCTAGCAGCAGCATTCATTACGGACTGTAAGGGTGCAGTACGGCTATTGGGGAGACCAATCAGGAGAGGGTTACAATAATCCATGCGGGAAATTACTAGAGCATGGACAAGCTCCTTGGTAGTATCTGGTGCAAGAAAGGGGCGGATGCGGGCTATGTTTTTAAGATGGAATCTACAGGATTTGGCAACATGCTGGATGTGAGGCTCAAAGGTGAGACCAGAGTCAAGTATGACGCCAAGACAGCGCGCTTGCAAGGATGGACTGATGTTGGTACCACAAACTTGGAGGGAGAGCGAAAGAGGAGGATCAGTATTAGGAGGAGGAAAGACAAGGAGCTCAGTTTTTGAGAGATTGAGTTTCAGAAAGCGGGAGGACATCCAGTCAGAGATGGAAGAAAGGCAAGCAGTGACACGTTGCAGGACGGCAGGGGAGAGGTCCGGGGAGGAGAGATATAGCTGGGTGTCATCAGCGTACAGGTGGTAGTGAAATCCAAAAGAGGTAATAAGTTTGCCAAGAGAGGCAGTATAAAGAGAAAATAGAAGGGGACCAAGGACGGAGCCTTGGGGAACTCCAACTGAGACAGGGCAAGGGGAGGAGGTATCATTAGAAAAGGAGACACTGAATGAGCGTTGGGAGAGATAAGAGGAAAACCATGAGAGGACAGAGTCACAGAGACCAAGCGATTGAAGAGTTTGAAGAAGGAGAGCATGATCAACGGTGTCAAAGGCCGCTGAGAGGTCAAGAAGAATTAGTATGGAGTAGTGGCCTTTGGATTTAGCTGCGATTAGGTCGTTAGTAACTTTGATAAGGGCAGTCTCTGTAGAGTGGAGAGGGCGGAAGCCAGATTGAAGAGGGTCAAGGAGAGAGTTGGAATTGAGGAAATGAGACACACGGGTGAAGACAAGTCTTTCCAGAAGCTTTGAGGAAAAAGGGAGCAGGGATATGGGACGGTAGTTAGAGGGGGTGGATGGGTCGAGGGATGGTTTTTTTAGTATAGGTACTACAGTGGCATGTCAAATAGTGTCTTTACCCTGGACCACAGTGGCTTGAAGGCGGGCATTTCCACCAAATGTGGGTCATATTGCCCAACTATGTGCCACATCTTCAGCAAGTATTTGGTATCCCTGGGTAAATTTTGTTGAGACAGCTTGGAGTGAGGTATCACATGTAGATCAATTATTTGTGCACCTCAATTGAGAGTATTAAGAAGTGAGACCTTTGATTGCATTAAGTGCTCAATGTCATTGTGTTGAATCAAGTGTAAAAGTGCTTTCGAGCCGCCCATTAGGCAGAGAATTGAAATTCCTTCTGTGGGTTAGTTTCCATTAGTGTATTATAGCTTTATGATAATCGTATGCTTCACGGGCACCTTTTGGCATCTGTCATAAAGTAGGAAAGCATCAGTTTTATGGGTTTTAGCCCATATGCTTAGTGGTACAACCAGTTAGAGATAATGTTTTTAACTGTAAGTAGTAAAACACACAGGAGTTGGGTATCTGATGCTGAACTTGTAGTTCTCAAAAAGTTGACAAATTGCCTTCCTTATAGAGGTCATCTATATGTATGATGCCCCATTTCTGCCATTGTTTGAAGGACAGCCCTGGTGAAATACATTCTAATGAGGTGAGTGGTGTCCAGGGGTGGAATTTGTGGTGGAGGTCTTGGCTCATATGCAAATTATTCCATATGCGAAGTGTTTCACGGGTTAGTGGAAGTAACGGGAGGTGTGTTTGACGTAGATGTTTTGGCATCCATAATAGGTCTATTAGTGCCTACTTAGAGGTTCTGTCTGTTTCCTTGTGAACCCAATGCAAAGTGCCAGCGGTGGCATGTAATTTCACTGCCGCCTCCAAGATCGAGGCCTTGTAATAGCCCATGACATTGGGCACCCCTAGATCCCCATCTTTAGTGCTCACCTGTTGTAAAGATGCCACTAGTCGAGGCCTTTTTTTATTCCATATCATGGATGTCAAAATGATTGTATGTGTTTGCATAGGGTCACAGATAAAGGTACAGTATGCCCAAAGTAGACGGGCATACTGTACCTTTATATGCGACCCTATGCAAACAAATACTATGTTTTATACGACTGTTCCTGTCTAAATTGAGCTTTATTTAGTTTGAAGTGCTCACAAACACCACAATTTTGTATTTTTACTAGTTCTAAAAAGCTCAAAGATGTTGTGAAGCAGCCTGTGGTTTATTATTTTATTTACCTACTGAATTATGTTTGCCAAAATCTCCAATTAGAAAGAGTGAGGTATTTTTCTAAATCCCCACATACATATCAATCACTAATAGGGAATGCATAGAGTGGGTGGTAGCACTGTACTATGGGTGTGTAATACAAACATACAAAATTAAGCTATACACTCAATCTTGACACGGCAGATTAGCTAAAAGTTAATTGTGCACGTTTGTATTCTTTTATATATAACAAAGAAAAGACCTCAAGGTTGACAAAAAAAGCAATTGCTAAGATGGCAAAATAATATTTTTTTTCTTACTTTGCAATTTAAGCAACTGTTTTTTTACTTTTCACAACAAGTTCGAGGAAGATATGTAGAAGAGGATAAAGGTCTAGCTGACTGCCTCAATGAATATTTTTGTTCAGTATTTACAGATGAAAATGAAGGAAATGGACCTCAGTTAGGAAAAAGGACAACTTAGTCATTTGTTACATGTGAGTTTACAGAGGAAGAGGTTCTATTTCAACTGTCAAAAGTAAAGACAAATAAGTCAATGGGCCTGATGGAATACACCCAAAGTTATTAAAAGAGCTTAGTGGTGTACTAGCAAAACCATTAACAGGTTTATTTAAACAATCATTGTTAACAGGAGTAGTCCCAGAAGATTGGAAGTTAGCAAATGTTGTGCCCATTCACAAGAAATACAGTAGGGCAGAGAAGGGCAACTATAGGCCAGTAAGCCTTACTTCAGTAGTGGGAAAAGTTTTGGAAATCATGTTAAAGGGTAGGATTGCTGAACATCTAAAATCACATGGATTTCAAGATCAGAGACAACATGGGTTTACTTAAGGGAGATCATGCCAAATTACCTTATTGATTTTTTAGATTGGGTAACTAAAATAATAGATCAGGGTGGTGCAGTGGACATTGCTTACCTAAATTTCAGTAAGGTTTTCTTTTACACTGTTGCACATAGAAGGCTGTAATCTTTTAGTTTGGATTCCAATATTGCTGAATGGGTAAGGCAGTGGCTGAGTGACAGGCAACAGAGGGTTGTCGTCAATGGAGTATATTCAAAGCATGGTCTTGTCACCATTGGGGTACCAAAGTGATCTGTACTTGGACCTATTCTCTTGAATATTTGTATTAGTGATATTGCAGAAGGTCTTGATGGTATGTCTTTTTGCTGATGATACTAATATATATGTAACAGGGTTGATGTTCCAGGAGGGATAAGCCAAATGGCAAATGATTTAGGCAAACTAAAAATGGTCAGAATTGTGGCAGCTGACGTTTAATGTGGATAATTGCAAGATAATGCATCTTGAACGTAAAAATCTAAGGGCAGAGTACATAATATTTGATAGAGTCCTAACCTCAACATCTGAGGAAAGGGATTTAGGGGTAATTATTTCAGATGACTTAAAGGTAGGCAGTAAATGTAATAGAGCAGCAGGAAATGCTAGCATAATGCTTGGTTGTATAGGGAGAGGTATTAGCAGTAGAAAGAGGGAAGTGCTCATGCCATTGTACAGAACACTGGTGAGACCTCACTTGGAGTATTGTATGCAGTACTGGAGACCATATCTCCAGAAGGATATTGATACTTTAGAGAGAGTTCAGAGAAGGGCTACTAAACTGGTTCATGAATTGCAGCATAAAACTTACAGGGAAAGGTTAAAGGATCTTAACATGTATAGCTTGGAGGAGACATGGGTATATGATAGAAACATTTAAATACATAAAGAGAATCAACACTGTAAAGGAGGAGACTATATTTAAAAGAAGAAAAAGTACCACAACAATAGGACATAGTCTTAAATTAGAGGGGCAAAGGTTTAACAATAATACCAGGACGTATTACTTTACTGAGAGGGTAGTGGATTCATGGAATAGCCTTCCAGCTGAAGTGGTAGAGGTTAAAAAAGTGAAGGAGTTTAGGCATGTGTGGGATAGGCATAATGATATCCTAGCTATACAATAAGGTCAGGGACAAATGAAAGTATTTAGAAAATTGGGCAGACTAGATGGGCCGAATGGTTCTTATCTGCTGTCACATTCTATGTCTATATTTCTATGTTTGGTTTTCGAGTGCCAATCTAAGTGGTGGGCTGAAGTTTACTCCGTATAAGTCTGGATTCATATGAGGCATCCTGTAAATGCAACAAAACAATGCAAAAACACAATTTTGATGCACAAAAGAGACAAAGGTATAAACCAGCCATTTCACCGCTCTTCTGATATTTCATAAAATCTTTATGAAATCCTCTCATGGGCTGCATTGAAAGTTCATTGAAATTCTAATGCAGTCAAAATATTTCATAAGAGAAAGAAAGAATTAGTTGGTCTTATGGTCAGGCATAAAGTTGGCAAAGATTGACAAAAAGCAGACCTTCAGGCATCTTCAAACACAATGCAAGATTTAGTCTCACAAGCTCTTCCATAGACCTTTGGCTGTACTGTTTATTTTTTTGTTTTTTTTTCCCTTTCTTTTCTTTGAAAGAGGAGGCGAGAGGAGAAAGAGAGAAAGAGGAAATATAGTGAAAATAGAACACTTTAGAATTATTAATAATGGATGTTCTGGAAAATAAAAGATAAAATTATGGGAAATGCGCAAAAGGAGAAGAAACCACTTTTCTCCCCCATTGAATAATATTTTTTTTTTTTTATTATAAGATAATAATTAGGGAGAACTGCAAATATAGAGTAGGGAATTGGTTTCAATTTTTGTACTAAAGGAAAATGGAGTGAGAGGAAAGAAATAAGATAAGGAAGAGAAATGAGGGAAGAGAAGGGGAGGGGAAAAAAGGGCAAGGAAGGGTGAATAGTATGTGGTTAAAGTGATGTCAAAAACTATATTTTGTCAGCGAATATCATATTTTATGAAGAACTAAAAAGACCTATAAATAATTATTATTGCTGAAACAACAAAATGACAACAGAGCACGTCCGAGTTATCACACAGATGTGTTTTTTGTTTGTTCTTCATCCTGGTATAAAGGAGAAAGGGGATTATATTTTTACAGGACGTTAGTGTCTCCACAGTTCTCCATGCCAGGAGACCTTAAATTAGATCTCAGTCATTGGTAATTTTTAAAGTACCATGGAAATGTCGACTAGGATAAATTCCTGGTCCTTAGTTTTAGATAAGTATGACAGGATGGTCCCATATTGTGCAATGGGCATAAATGTTTTACATGTATTGTATTTATTTGTTTGTATGTGCTGAACCTTGAATTTGTGGAAGTGACAATCAAAGATAAGATATTATTATTATTATTATTATTATTATTATTATTATTATTATTATTATTATGTTATTATTTATATAGCGCCAACAAATTTTGCAGCGCTTTACAGTGGGTGGATGAACAAACATGTAGTTGTAACCAGACAAGTTGGGCACACAGGAACAGAGGGGTTGAGGACCCTGCTCAATGAGCTTACATGCTAGAGGCAGTGGGGTAAAGTGACACAAAAGGTAAGGATAGTATTAGACTAATGATAGCTGCAAGAGAGGAATCAGTTGGGAGCAATTAACAGTTTAATTGATACGCTTTTATGAAGAAGTGGGTTTTTAATGATTTTTTGATCGAGTGGAGACTGGGTGAGCATCTAACGAAGGAGGGAAGTGAGTGCCCCAGGAACTGTGCAGCCCTCAAGAAGTCTTCAAGGCGAGCATCAGAGGTGGGATTATGGACAGAAGATAGATGTAAGTCTTCAGCAGAGTGTAAGGACCTAGACAGGACATACTTGTATATTAGGGAGGATAGATAGGTGGGAGCAGCATTATGTATAAATTTGAAAGCAAGAACCAGAATTTTAAATTGAGACCTATATCTTACAGGAAGCCAATGTAGGGACTGACAGAAGGGTGAGCCATGGGAGGTGTGGGCGAACAGGAAGATGAGACTCGTCGCCGCATTCATTATGGACTGTAACGGCGCAAGTTGGGAGCATGTAAGACCACTGAGAAGCGGATTACAGTAGCCAAGGCGAGAAAGGACAGTGGAATGGACCAGCACCTTAGTCGCATCTGACGTTAAGTAGGGTCGGATGCACGCATGTTTTTGAGATAAAGCAGTAGCATTTGGCGACAGACTGAACATGAGGCGTAAAGAAGAGGTTGGAGTCAAAGAGAACACCTAGGCAGCAAGCCTTCATGGTGGAGCTGATGGTAGCACCGTTAGCTTGGAGGGAGAAAGACATAGGAGTAGCAACACTTGAGGGAGGAAAGACCAGAATTTCAGTTTTGGTCAAGTTGAGTTTAAGGAAGTGGGCAGCCATCTAGTTAGAAATAGCAGAAAGGCAGTCAGAGACACTAGTCAAGAGGGACGGGGAGAGATCAGGAGAAGACAGATAGATTTGCATGTCATCCGCATAGAAATTATATTGAAAGCCAAAGGAGCTAATGAGTTTACCAAGGGAGGCAGTATTGATAGAGATCAGTAGGGGACCAAAGACTGAACCTTGGGGGACACCAACAGAGATATGACACTAAAGTTTATTTCTATGAATGTACACAGACTTAATACCCTATTTAAAAGACATTTCTTATATGACTTAAATGTCTTTGCAAAAGTAGAAAATATTCATATAAACTTGGACATTGAGGGAAGGCTTCAGATAATGATCTGCAAGTTAAATGCAGTTACATACATTGGTAAATGTATATCTCTCCAATAGTCACCAACTAAGTGTCTTGAAAAATAATTGAGAAATTAGACAAAATTAAAGTGGATACTCTAATTTTAGCAGGAGACTTTAATTGTGTCCCAGATACAGACAGAGACAAAAAGTTTAAAACTAATTTAAAAGTGAACAAACAAATTAAAAATAATTCTAAAAGTTTTTGCAATCTCTTGAAGAGAAATAACCTATTAGACCTCTGGCATGTTTCCCACACATCAGAGAGGAATTATACACATCTATCAAGAGTGCATCGATCGTTTTCAAGAATAGATTTGAACAAAGGTTGGTGGAGCAAACAGTGTGGATCACTATAGCAGACAATCCATGGGCTGACCACAGCTATCTCCTATTGATTACTAAGGATTGCAAAATCCCTAGATCTTTGAGTACCTTGCTCTTAGATGACAGTATTCTATTAAAAAAAATCACCAAGAAAATATCAAAACATTAATTAATCTATATTTCAAAGAAAACTCCCACACAGGTTTGTCTTCTATAACAATATGGTAGCTTTTAAAGCAGTTGTTTGAGGTTATTTTATCATATTAAAAAAGAAAGAGGGGCGTCTTTAGCAGAGCTCTACATAGTTTTTTGTTTTTTAAAAATTCTAGGATAATAAAAATCAAAAGACAGATGAGAATCAAAAACAACTTAAAGAGATACAACAGAAAATACATTTAATAGAAATAGAATGACTAAATAAAAATATGGGCTGCATTGAAAGTTCATTGAAATTCTAATGCAGTCAAAATATATCATAAGAGAAAGAAAGAATTAGTTGGTCTTATGGTCAGGCATAAAGTTGGCAAAGATTGACAAAAAGCAGACCTTCAGGCATCTTCAAACACAATGCAAGATTTAGTCTCACAAGCTCTTCCATAGACCTTTGGCTGTACTGTTTATTTTTTTGTTTTTTTTTCCCTTTCTTTTCTTTGAAAGAGGAGGCGAGAGGAGAAAGAGAGAAAGAGGAAATATAGTGAAAATAGAACACTTTAGAATTATTAATAATGGATGTTCTGGAAAATAAAAGATAAAATTATGGGAAATGCGCAAAAGGAGAAGAAACCACTTTTCTCCCCCATTGAATAATATTTTTTTTTTTTTATTATAAGATAATAATTAGGGAGAACTGCAAATATAGAGTAGGGAATTGGTTTCAATTTTTGTACTAAAGGAAAATGGAGTGAGAGGAAAGAAATAAGATAAGGAAGAGAAATGAGGGAAGAGAAGGGGAGGGGAAAAAAGGGCAAGGAAGGGTGAATAGTATGTGATTAAAGTGATGTCAAAAACTATATTTTGTCAGCGAATATCATATTTTATGAAGAACTAAAAAGACCTATAAATAATTATTATTGCTGAAACAACAAAATGACAACAGAGCACGTTCGAATTATCACACAGATGTGTTTTTTGTTTGTTCTTCATCCTGGTATAAAGGAGAAAGGGGATTATATTTTTACAGGACGTTAGTGTCTCCACAGTTCTCCACGCCAGGAGACCTTAAATTAGATCTCAGTCATTGGTAATTTTTTAAAGGACCATGGAAATGTCGACTAGGATAAATTCCTGGTCCTTAGTTTTAGATAAGTATGACAGGATGGTCCCATATTGTGCAATGGGCATAAATGTTTTACATGTATTGTATTTATTTGTTTGTATGTGCTGAACCTTGAATTTGTGGAAGTGACAATCAAAGATAAGATATTATTATTATTATTATTATTATTATGTTATTATTTATATAGCGCCAACAAATTTTGCAGCGCTTTACAGTGGGTGGATGAACAAACATGTAGTTGTAACCAGACAAGTTGGGCACACAGGAACAGAGGGGTTGAGGACCCTGCTCAATGAGCTTACATGCTAGAGGCAGTGGGGTAAAGTGACACAAAAGGTAAGGATAGTATTAGACTAATGATAGCTGCAAGAGAGGAATCAGTTGGGAGCAATTAACAGTTTAATTGATACGCTTTTATGAAGAAGTGGGTTTTTAATGATTTTTTGATCGAGTGGAGACTGGGTGAGCATCTAACGAAGGAGGGAAGTGAGTGCCCCAGGAACTGTGCAGCCCTCAAGAAGTCTTCAAGGCGAGCATCAGAGGTGGGATTATGGACAGAAGATAGATGTAAGTCTTCAGCAGAGTGTAAGGACCTAGACAGGACATACTTGTATATTAGGGAGGATAGATAGGTGGGAGCAGCATTATGTATAAATTTGAAAGCAAGAACCAGAATTTTAAATTGAGACCTATATCTTACAGGAAGCCAATGTAGGGACTGACAGAAGGGTGAGCCATGGGAGGTGTGGGCGAACAGGAAGATGAGACTCGTCGCCGCATTCATTATGGACTGTAACGGCGCAAGTTGGGAGCATGTAAGACCACTGAGAAGCGGATTACAGTAGCCAAGGCGAGAAAGGACAGTGGAATGGACCAGCACCTTAGTCGCATCTGACGTTAAGTAGGGTCGGATGCACGCATGTTTTTGAGATAAAGCAGTAGCATTTGGCGACAGACTGAACATGAGGCGTAAAGAAGAGGTTGGAGTCAAAGAGAACACCTAGGCAGCAAGCCTTCATGGTGGAGCTGATGGTAGCACCGTTAGCTTGGAGGGAGAAAGACATAGGAGTAGCAACACTTGAGGGAGGAAAGACCAGAATTTCAGTTTTGGTCAAGTTGAGTTTAAGGAAGTGGGCAGCCATCTAGTTAGAAATAGCAGAAAGGCAGTCAGAGACACTAGTCAAGAGGGACGGGGAGAGATCAGGAGAGGACAGATAGATTTGCATGTCATCCGCATAGAAATTATATTGAAAGCCAAAGGAGCTAATGAGTTTACCAAGGGAGGCAGTATTGATAGAGAACAGTAGGGGACCAAAGACTGAACCTTGGGGGACACCAACAGAGATATGACACTAAAGTTTATTTCTATGAATGTACACAGACTTAATACCCTATTTAAAAGACATTTCTTATATGACTTAAATGTCTTTGCAAAAGTAGAAAATATTCATATAAACTTGGACATTGAGGGAAGGCTTCAGATAATGATCTGCAAGTTAAATGCAGTTACATACATTGGTAAATGTATATCTCTCCAATAGTCACCAACTAAGTGTCTTGAAAAATAATTGAGAAATTAGACAAAATTAAAGTGGATACTCTAATTTTAGCAGGAGACTTTAATTGTGTCCCAGATACAGACAGAGACAAAAAGTTTAAAACTAATTTAAAAGTGAACAAACAAATTAAAAATAATTCTAAAAGTTTTTGCAATCTCTTGAAGAGAAATAACCTATTAGACCTCTGGCATGTTTCCCACACATCAGAGAGGAATTATACACATCTATCAAGAGTGCATCGATCGTTTTCAAGAATAGATTTGAACAAAGGTTGGTGGAGCAAACAGTGTGGATCACTATAGCAGACAATCCATGGGCTGACCACAGCTATCTCCTATTGATTACTAAGGATTGCAAAATCCCTAGATCTTTGAGTACCTTGCTCTTAGATGACAGTATTCTATTAAAAAAAATCACCAAGAAAATATCAAAACATGAATTAATCTATATTTCAAAGAAAACTCCCACACAGGTTTGTCTTCTATAACAATATGGTAGCTTTTAAAGCAGTTGTTTGAGGTTATTTTATCATATTAAAAAAGAAAGAGGGGCGTCTTTAGCAGAGCTCTACATAGTTTTTTGTTTTTTAAAAATTCTAGGATAATAAAAATCAAAAGACAGATGAGAATCAAAAACAACTTAAAGAGATACAACAGAAAATACATTTAATAGAAATAGAATGACTAAATAAAAATATGGGAAAATGAAAATGAAATAATTATTATAAAGATAATAAAATCTCTTAATGGCTAACCGACAAACTAAAGAAAATAAATGGAAATAACAGGATTAGTTGTATAAACTAATCAAAGGCAAAATATATGACGCCACAAAATAGAAGTATGTTTTTCAGAAGTATTACAAGGAATTACATAATTTGTCAAATAATTCAAGTGACGAGCAAATAACAGAATATCTGAAAAAAATAGAGATACCTAACATGGATCAAATCGATAGATTAAACGCACCCTTAAAAAAAAAGTTATATTTTTTTTAAGTAATAGATAGATCAGTAAAAAAAAGATCAGTGGTCAGTAAAAAAAAAACCCTGACGTGATGGCCTAACTAATAGGTTCTATAAACTATATAAAAATGAGATATCTGGACATTTACTAAATTAACATAATGAAGTGGTGAGTAATGAGAACGGACCAAAATTCGGGATTATTCTAACCTTAGTGACCGAATAATCTAAATTTTATTAAGACAGGAGGCTTCATATTTGCTTTACTTTCTTTACTGTAACTCCCAGCAGCAAAGAAATAGTTAACCATAAGTAAAAAATGTAACCAATCAGAGTGTATAATAGAGTATGTCCAGTCATCAGGCTCCTCCCAGCTCCTCTTTCTTGATGCAGCCGACAGCCGTAGAGTGAACCATGTAAACAGGAACGGTAAATCGATGAATAGTTCAAAATGAAGTCAACCATGTAAACGATGTGGGAAGAACATAGGTAATTCCTTGTGAGGGTAGTGAAGGGTTTTCACACTAGGAAAAAAGAGAGAGAGAGGTCATGAAAGTATGGTTTCTTGGGTAAGAGAAAACAACACTTAATTACTTAAAATGGTATGTTTTCAACCAAGTGTACACCAAATATTCTGACAAGTCTTATGTTAATGTGGATAGTATCTGTAAATGTAGTTGCAAAGAGTAGCCTAAACCTAGATTATAAAAAATAAATGGTTTAGTAAATAGAGGTGTTGCGGAATACCTACCTAGTTGGGTTGGGTGCGTATTCTAGCGGGCGGGAAAATATTCGCCTCCTGTCTTTAATAAAATTTAGATTATTCGGTCACTAAGGTTAGAATAATCCCGAATTTTATGGCAAGACAGGAGGCTTCATATTTGCTGTTTTAAAGCGATGATAAGATGGAATTAGATACATGAGAAGATTGTCTGAAATAGAAGGTTCTGAAGGTGGATTCTCTGGACCAATCTGCGAAGGTGAGGATCTTTGCTAGGGAGCCCCCAGACGTAAATGCGGAAGAGGCAGACGCGCCTTTCACTGAATGAGCACCAAAACATGGGTTGATGCCTGCTTGTAGCGTTACTTACATTATCCGGGGGCCGGCCGCGGTCCTCTCTTCAAGCCGCGCGCGGTCCTGCGGCTGCACGAGCCGCGCGCGGCTCATCCGACTCGCCTTACAGGAAGACGGGCAGTGACCGCGAGATGCGGTCACGTGTCCCGCCTGCAGCTAAGAGCGCGCCGCGAGTCTCGGGCGCGCTCTTAAAGAGACAGTGGGAGCTTAAATTGCAAAAAGGCTCCCATTGGCTCCTGTCATGCCAATCACCCCATACACTTACCAGTTGGGGGTGTGGAAGTGACAGGAGCCAATCACATTAGTTTGAAGGCTACTTATACTCACCCTTTTCCCTTAGTTCCTTGCCCTATCGTGGTTTCTGCTACAGTTCCCTTTAGTGCTTGTTGTGTTCAGTTGTGTTTCTCCGTATTTGACCTTGGCTTTGTATTCTGACTTCGTTTTCGCTTTATCCTTGTCTGTACTGTTTGCCGGCTTGCTGATTCCTGTGTACCAGACCCCGGCTAGTTCTCGTTTACGCTGTCTCTTTGTGCCCTTGACCTCGGATCGTTCCTGACTCTGTACTTCTCCTATTACGTCGAGTCCGGCCACTCTAACGTCCGGTAGACGTATTTCTCCTCTGTGCTGTCTTCTGTTTGGCTGGATCCTGCGTGTAGGGGTATATACTCGTTACATTACGATAGGGCCATGGACCCCGCAGATTTAGCTCAACAGATGGCGTCCCATGAGGCTAGATTTGTAGAGCAGGATCACCGTATGGATCAGATAGCTCAGGCTCTCCAGACGCTCTTAGCTAGAACCAGTCCAACAACCGCAACTAACCCTCCTACACCCCTGCTTCCTGAAGTATCGACTGTGCCTAATGCTATGGCCCATTTAACGCCTCCTCCTAGTTATGGAGGGGATTCTAAGACATGCAGAGGGTTCATTAACCAAATAGAGTTTCATTTTGAGATGTATCCACGTTCATTTCCCACAGAGAGGTCTAAAGTTGGGTTCTTTATGCACCAACTTACCGACAAAGCACTTGAATGGGCAAACCCTATTTGGGAGGCTAATGGACCTATGGTGCATGACTTTCACAGTTTCCTTACAGCTTTTCACAGAACTTTTGACACTATGAAAAGGTCTAAGAATGCCGCAAGAGCATTAATGAGGGTTAAACAGGGTTCTAGGTCTGTGGCTGATTACGCTATTCAGTTTCGTACCCTTGCCTCACAGGTAGATTGGACCAACAATGGGTTAACTACTGCCTTCATGGAAGGCTTATCAGACTCTATATTGGATGAGGTAGCAGCTAAGGAGCTTCCTGTTGCCTTAGAGGACCTTATTGACTACCTCATCGATATAGATAATAGGATTCGTGACAGGCTCTATACCAAGAACAGGAATAGACGTTTTGTTACACCTATTCACCCCAGAGTTAATACACCGGAGAGTGTAAAAGTATCTGAAGAGGAACCCATGCAATTAGGGGTTGCCAAACTCTCTGATAATGAAAAATTACATAGGAGAAGGGAGGGACTCTGCCTATATTGTGGTAAGAGAAACCATATGGTAAAGGAGTGTCCTTTGCTCCCGGAAAACTCTCGCACCTAAGACCTTATAGGGGACTGGCCTTGGGTGTGATTTCTAAGTCTCCTACATTGCCTCCTAACCGACTGCTTCTCCCTGTTTCTTTACATATGGGAGAGAGTTGTATAGTTGAAAATATATACGCCCTGGTTGACTCTGGGGCAGCTGAGAATTTTATAGACTCTGGTTTTGTAAAGAAAAACAATATTCCCATCAGGGAGAAGGAGATACCCTTGGCCGTTGAGGCCATAGATGGTAGACCATTGATATCTCCAGTTGTTACTCACGAGACTGCACCGCTACACATGTACACAGGGGTTCTACACTATGAAACCATTCGGGGTCAGGTCATTATGAGTATACCGTCATGCCATTTGGGCTTTGCAATGCCCCAGCAGTATTCCAAGAATTTATTAATGATGTCTTAAGGGACTTTATTCACTCATTTGTTATTGTGTACTTGGATGACATTTTAATATATTCTACAGACTTACACACTCATCACAGACATGTTACGACAGTTCTGAAGACCCTTCTTGCCAATGGTCTTTATTGCAAACTAGAAAAATGTCTATTCGACCAATCCGAGGTCCAGTTTCTAGGGTATTTGATTTCCGCTAAGGGTTTTCGGATGGATCCCCAGAAGCTCGCTGCGGTCATAGAATGGCCTCTGCCGCAAGGTCTGAAAGCCATCCAGCGTTTTCTGGGTTTCTCTAATTATTATAGACGTTTTATCAAAGGTTTTTCGTCTATCGTAGCACCTATTACTCGTATGTCTAAAAAGGATGGCAATACACGTGCCTGGTCTACCGAGGCACTTCAGGCTTTTGACTTTCTTAAGACTACGTTCGGCTCTGCACCTATTTTACAGCATCCTGTCCCCTCATTGCCATATATACTTGAGGTTGATGCTTCCGATATAGGGGTAGGTGCTGTCTTATCCCAAAGAGAGTCTCCTGACAAGCCATTGCATCCTTGTGGCTTCTTTTCTAAACAAATGTCCAAAGCAGAAAGGAATTATGATGTGGGTAATCGCGAACTCCTTGCTATCATTTTAGCACTCAAAGAATGGAGACATTTGTTAGAGGGCACTAAGGATCCTATCCTCATATTTACGGATCATAAGAACCTATCCTACCTTAGCGAAGCTAAAAGATTGTCTTCCAGGCAGGCTAGGTGGTCACTGTTCTTGTCTCATTTTAATTATATAATCACCTATAGGCCAGGTGATCGGAACACTAAAGCGGACGCTCTGTCCAGACAGTTTGAGACTATTGACAAACAGGAGATTGATGTCACTCCTGTCATTCCCCCAGACAGGATAATAGCAACTACTATATTGTCTATTTCCTCGTCCCTCTTGCAGGCCATACAAGAGAAACAAAGCATGGCACCTAGCGAGAGGCCTAATGATAAATTGTTCGTTGACGTTCCCGAGAGACGGGATATTCTGTCACTGTATCATGATACTAAGACTGCTGGACATCCTGGTATTTCCAAAACGGTGTCAGCCGTTTCTCGGTATTTCTGGTGGGATACCTTACGTAAGGATGTTACTGACTATATAAGTGCTTGTACTACTTGTGCATCTATGAAATCCTCTCGTAGGGTTCCTTGTGAGCTGTTGCATCCGTTACCCGTTCCCGAGAGACCTTGGTCTAATCTATCAATGGATTTTATTGTTGAATTACCCCCTTCGAACGGTAACACAGTCATCCTAATGATAGTAGATCGGTTTTCCAAAATGGCTCACTTTGTGTCTCTTCGCAAGTTGCCCACTTCCAAGGAACTGGCTCTTATCTTCGCTAGAGAAGTGTTTCGATTACATGGTATTCCCTTATCTATTGTATCCGATAGGGGTAGCCAATTTATTTCCAGGTTCTGGAAAGCCTTTTGTTCGGAGATGGGTATTTCTCTCTCATTTTCTTCCGCTTACCATCCCCAGTCTAATGGAGCTGCTGAACGTGCCAACCAGTCTCTGGAGCAGTACCTCCGTTGTTTTGTGTCTCACCATCAGGACAATTGGTCTGACCTGCTTCCTTGGGCTGAATTTGCTCGGAATAACGCCACTCATGATTCTTCCGGCAAAAGCCCTTTTTACGTTGTCTATGGCCAGCATCCCGTGGTTCTTCCGGCTGCGTTCTCCTCACAGGGCATGCCAGTTCTGGATGAGCATTTGGCTGGTTTGCGTAATACTTGGGAGCAGGTTCAGCGTTCTTTGGTGGACTCTGCTGCTCGCCAGAAGGCTCAGGCTGACAAGCATCGCAGAGCGGCTCCTTCCAATGTTGTGGGGAACTGGGTTTTGCTTTCCACACGGAATATTCGCCTCCGGGTGCCTTCTATGAAATTGGCTCCCTGCTTCATTGGTCCTTATCGCATTATACATAAGGTTAATCCCGTTTCTTATGCCTTGGGTCTGCCTAAGAATCTGCGTATACCTAATGTATTTCACACCTCGTTGTTGAAGCCTTACGTACGCAACCGCTATACCCGGCATACTCCCCCTCCCCCTCCTGTCTCTGTGGAGGGTCATGAGGAGTTCGAAGTGTCTGCTGTTATTGACTCTCGTTTCCTTAGGGGTCGGCTTCAGTACTTGGTACATTGAAAGGGTTATGGGCCTGAGGAGCGCAGTTGGATTTCTGCGGATGCTGTTCATGCTCCCCGCCTTGTACGTTCTTTCCATTCGCGTTTTCCTGACAGGCCTGGTCCTGCCCGCCCGGAGGGCGTGTCCTCAGGGGGAGGTACTGTAGCGTTACTTACCTTATCCGGGGGGCGGCCGCGGTCCTCTCTTCAAGACGCGCGGCGGTCCTGCGGCTGCACGAGCCGCGCGCGGCTCATCCGACTCGCCTTACAGGAAGACGGGCAGTGACCGCGAGATGCGGTCACGTGTCCCGCCTGCAGCTAAGAGCGCGCCGCGAGTCTCGGGCGCGCTCTTAAAGAGAAAGTGGGAGCCTAAATTGCAAAAATTGGCTCCTGTCATGCCAATCACCCCATACACTTACCAGTTGGGGGTGTGGAAGTGACAGGAGCCAATCACATTAGTTTGAAGGCTACTTATACTCACCCTTTTCCCTTAGTTCCTTGCCCTATCGTGGTTTCTGCTACAGTTCCCTTTAGTGCTTGTTGTGTTCAGTTGTGTTTCTCCGTATTTGACCTTGGCTTTGTATTCTGACTTCGTTTTCGCTTTATCCTTGTCTGTACTGTTTGCCGACTTGCTGATTCCTGTGTACCAGACCCCGGCTAGTTCTCGTTTACGCTGTCTCTTTGTGCCCTTGACCTCGGATCGTTCCTGACTCTGTACTTCTCCTATTACGTCGAGTCCGGCCACTCTAAGGTCCGGTAGACGTATCTCTCCTCTGTGCTGTCTTCTGTTTGGCTGGATCCTGCGTGTAGGGGTATATACTCGTTACACTGCTAGGGCCAGTAGCCACTTGATCCAACGGGCAATCGTGGGGCATGACACTGGTTTGTGAGGTCGGACGCATGACACTAGTAGGGGGCCTGCTTGCATTCTAAGGGCATTAGTGCGAAAGATGTAGTGTCGGACGCAACTAGCTACGCAGAGCATGGGTTTGTTGTGGAAGTAAGGGTAGTTTACCATAGATGAGTTGGTTTTGGTACGTCGGGTAACGGAGAAGTGTACTCCCTCAGGGGTAAAATCAACGGCATGGACGTCAAATGCTATGATGTCCGAAACTCTTCTAAAAGATACCAGACATAGCAGCAGTGCCAGTTTGGCTGACAGTTGTCGGAGAGTGAGCTCTTCATTAGAGGGCCAGGTCTCTAAGAAGGATAGCACAATAGCGACATCCCAAAATTGATTATATTTGGGAGCCGGGGGTCTCGCGAGGAGGATGCCCTGCAAGAGTCTGCATATGGAGGGATGTTTGCCAACTGCGGAGTTGTCAACAGGGCTATGAGCTGCCGAAATGGCAGAATGGAAAACATTGATTGACCGATTAGACTTACCCTGCTCGAAGAGTGATGCCAGAAAGTTCATGATGTTAATCAAAGAGGCTGAAAAGGGATCGATGTCCCTCTCCAAACACCAGCTATTCCAATGTTGCCACGCTGAGAGATAAGAACGTCTTGTTCCTGGGGCCCAAGAGTCCCATAAGAGTCCTTGAGCAGTAGTTGAAAGGCCAGAGACATCCCAGGATCCCCTGAAATGGTCCAGGCCACCAATCGGAGGTGGCCTTGTAGTGCTAGTGGATGGAAGTTGCCTGAAGGGTCCCTGAGGAGGTCGTAGGAGGTGGGTAGGAGTAGGGGATAGTCCACTGACATCTCCAGGAGATAGGGGAACCATGGTTGGGTTCGCCACAGTGGGGTTACCAGTGTTATCGTGACACCCTGTGTTCTGAGGTATTGTACCGTGCGTGGGATCATGGAGAATGGAGGGAAGGCATATGCTCCGGATGTTGGCCATGGTTGGAGGAAGGCATCTACAGCCAGGCACGCTGGGTCTGGGAGCCAGCTGAAGAATGCGTCCTTCTGACGGTTCAGGCGAGATGCAAACAGGTCCAGGTTGAGTGGCCCTCTCAGAACCTGTAGATGGTGGAAAATGCGTGGATCCAGTTGCCAGTCGCTGGAATCCCTCCAGTAGTGGGAGAACCAATCTGCGACGAGGTTGTCGGAGCCCAGGAGATATTCTGCATGAAGGGAGATGTTCCTGTCCAGGCAGGTTATAATTAGGATTATTATCCCGAGTATCTGGGATGGATAATCTAGGTGTTTTAGCCGGTGCTTTGCCTTTACCGGCGGTAGCACTATCGCCCTTCCAGGGGTGTTTGCAAGGGGTTTCCTCGTGGTCTGAGCCTTTTGACTCTTCCGAGTCTGACAGATGCACAATAGGAGCCCTGGAAGTGGATTTTGACTGGTCGTGGAAAGCTGCTAAGGCTTTTGAAATGGAGTCCGCAATGGCGTTATACAGCCAAGCTTTTAGTTCTGCAGGGACTGCTGGTTCAGGTAAATCTGACATAATAGCAGTAAAGTGGGGTCACCACAGTAATATATAAAATATAGAATTATTTTTTATTTTTATAATAATTCAATAGGCGGTGGCTTTTTAGGGCAAAGTAACGCAAAGCGTTGTATCAAGAGTGGTGTCAGTCACCAATTGAAAGTTGGGTTACCCACAAATAAAATGCGGTAAAAAGAGTAATGAGGGGGTCACCCTCAGGAGACAGTGAGGCAATATATACTTTTAGAGGGGGTCACCCTCTATAATGAGGCAGGTAAATATAGTATGGAGGGGGTCACCCTCTGTAATGAGACAATATATTCAGTATAGAGGGGGTCACCCTCTTATGCAAGGATTTTTAGTTTTAGATTGGCAATCTGAAAACAAAACAAAGGGAAGATACTAAGATAATAGTAATCTAGCAGCAAAGTGCTGTTAATTAGATTTATGTATTACTTTTTTTTTTAAATGTAACTTACCTGAATAACCAGTAGAAGGCGCTGGAGAGCCGTGGAGAACATCGAGCTGCAACAGACGTTCTGGAATGGCGGCGATGAAGCGCGGGAAAAAGCCCGCTCAATACAGGGGAAAGGAAGTGGCCGCGAGATGACAGACCCGTCGCTATGGTGACAGTAGGGGGGACGATCGCAGTAATGCCGGCGGTGATACCGCCCGTGGATGGCAGCCGGCCAGAAGCCGCGATCAGGTTACTGACGCAGCTCTGTCAGTAATCCTGATTGAACGTTAGTGTATAGATGGGTGCAGACAAATTTGTTTAAAGAAACAGTGGCAAAATAGTAGTTGTGGCTTAAAGGAGGGAAAAACCTCCTGCAATTTATTGAGATAAAGTATAAAGTAACTATTAAGTATTAAAGGTATGTGAATGGTAGTTTAGAAGTAAAATGTACACCATGTTAATATATATATATTTATAAATTGATTACAAGCTGTTATTGGAATAGACTCACCTGGGAGGCTAAGCAGCAAAGAAAGAGGAGCTGTGAGGAGCCTGATGACTGGACATACTCTATTATACACTCTGATTGGTTAAATTTTTTACTTATGGTTAACTATTTCTTTGCTGCTGGGTGTTACAGTAAAGAAAGAAAAATAATATACCCCTTTTCAACCCGTCTGTAGATGGCGAAAAAGCATTTGACAAGGTTGGATGGGGATAAATGTTTAAGACATTGGAAACCCTCAGAATGGGATGGTGGATACTAAGTGCAATCAAATCAATATATTATATCCTCTCTGCCAGAGTAGTGGGGGTAGACATGTGTTCCGAATGGTTCAAATTGAGTAACGGCACCCTTCAGGGATGTCCACTTCCATGTATACTGACTTTATAAACGCTGGCATTAAAATAAGAAATAATTCAAATAAAAAAGGTTTTCCAATTAAAACACGAGAATTAAAACTGTGTTTATATGCATATGAGATGTTAATAACATTGACAGACCCTGTCACTTCTGTTCATCACCTCATGAAAGAAATTGAACCTCTCAGTATGGTCTCAAATTATAAAATCAATACAGATAAGACTGTCGCTCTTTTTCCCAGAGTAAATTATGTTTAAAAACAAAATATTCTTGGACAATTAAATTTTACAAAGGTTAAAAATGTATTTAATGTTATGAAAACCTCAAAAACAACAAATCTAATTTTAATAAATAGGAGTACAAACTCTTTAAGTTGGATGGTCAAAATTAACACATTACGAACTTATATTCTACCTCAATGGACATTTCTTTTTAGAATGCTCCCATAGAAAATACGAGAAAGCCGGTTAGATATGATTCAGCCCAGTTTCTGTAATTTTGTTTTACAGGGTAAAAATCCCCAAATTGTATTAGGTTGCTTAAGTAAGTATGAATAAGGGCAGAGTCAACTTTCCCGATATTAGAAAATATTACGAAGCTACTGCCATATACCACTTGCAGCTTTTAACTATAGAAAAATTGGAAAAAGAAGGATGGTTTAGAATAGAAAGGGACGTTCTAGATCATGGGTTTTCAACCCAGTCCTCAAGGACCCCCTACCAACACAGGATTTAGGGATTACCCTGTTGTGTCTAAAGTGTTTTTTCTTTTTCTAAAAACACCGTAGACACAACTGAGTAATCCCTAAATCCTGGACTGATAGGGGGTACTTGAGGACTGAGTTGAGAACCCCTGTTCTAGATAAAGGAGATGTAATCAGAGCTATTTGGCAAACAGGGACAAAGGGGATGATTGAAAAAAATTAAAATAAGATTCTGACACACATCTTTTCAATATGGGCCAGAATTAGAAATAAACTAAACATAACAAACACAATTTTAGATTTTTGGGATTTGAAGGTTCTTAACTACATAAAAGAAGAAATATCAGTTTACAGACGGAAACGTATTAATAGGATATCAGATGATATCAGTTGCTTTAACAAACTCAGATGTTTTTACCTACTTGAGAGTAAAATCCTATATTATGGGCCTACAAATCTACAAAGGAACTTACGAGCTGAAAGACCTCATGTATAGGGTGTTTGGTCAGGTAGAAAATGATAAGATAATATCCAACTGTTGTAAGCTTATACAAATGATAAAATCAACAGAGAAGCCAGGAACGATTAATAAGTAGTTATTAACATACCAATCTACAGAATTTATTAAATATCGTAATAAACCCCGAAGAGTGGTACGTGGCCTTAACCAAAGTTAACAAATATATACATAATCTCGCACTATATGAAACTTATTTCAAGGTAGCAAACAGATGGTATGTAATCCCTACAAAAATAATTAAAATAGACCCTAGTGCCTCTAATTTATGTTGAAGATGTGATGTATTGGTTGATATCTACATACATGTGTGGTGGAGATGACTGAGCATTACAATACTTTGGGATTTGTTTTTTTTATTTTTGATTAGGTTTGATAACATTAAGATAGAAAGGACCCCCCAAACTACTCTTTTACATTTGTGTTGGCCAGTAATGAAGAAAGACCAACAATATATTATTACTCATTGTCTTATGGCAGCAAAAATGTTATTGGCTAGAGTCGACATTGGAAGCAACAATTTAACATAACATATACTCAATGTAAATCCTCCAATTACCAAATATGTATGGTAGGATGGATCAATAAATCCTCACCTAAAAACAAAGTATCCAGAGAACTATGTCTTCAAAAAACTGCTTCAATACTAAAAAAGTAACCCTGTACACATGAAAGTAAATTAGAAAAAACATGTGTATTTACAATGATTTGGTTTTCTCTTCAAGGCTCATATATCACCAACATCTTCTTTGCATTCTCCGTAATTTTGGTCTACAGGATATTGCTCTCTCCTGGTGCTCCTCCTACCTCTCCCAGCGCTCTTTCAGTGTTTCTTTCTCTGACTCTGCCTCTTCTCCCCAACCACTCTCTGTTTGCATCCCTCAAGGTTTTGTCCTTGGTCCCTTACTGTTCTCTATCTACACTGCCTCCCTTGGTAAACTCATCAGCTCCTTTGGCTTCCGTTTTCATTTCTATGCGGATGACACGCAAATCTACCTGTTCTCTCCCGATCTCTCTCCACCCACCTTGACTCGTGTCTCTGACTGCCTCTCTTCAATTTCCAAATGGATGGCTGCTCACTTCCTTAAACTCAAACTGTCCAAAACAGAACTTCTGGTCTTTCCTCCCTCAAGTGTTACTACTCCCGTGTCTGTCTCCCTCTAAGTCAATGGCGCTACCATCACCTCTACCTGGCAGGCTCGCTGCCTGGGTGTTCTTTTTGACTCCAACCTCTCCTTCACCCCTCATCTCCAATCAATCTTCAAATCCTGTCACTTCCATCTCAAAAACATAGTGCATATCCGCCCCTATTTAACCCCGGATGCGGCTAAGGTGCTGGTCCATGCTCTTGTTCTCTCTCTCTCCTGGACTACTGAAATACTCTTCTCAGTGGTCTTACATGTTCCCAGATTTCACCGCTGCAATCTATAATGAATGCGGCAGCGAGGCTCATTTTCTTGTCCGCCCACACCTCTCACACCTCCCCGCTCTGTCAGTCCCTGCATTGGCTTCCAGTTAGATATAGGGCTCAATTTAAAATTCTGGTGCTTGCTTACAAGTCCCTACATAATGCTGCTCCAACCTACCTATCCTCCCTAATACACAAGTATGTCCCATCGAGGCCCCTACTCTCTGCCAAAGACCTACGTATATCCTCTATCCGTACTCTCACCTCTAACGCTTGCCTCCAAGACTTTTCCAGGGCTGCACCTCTTCTGTGGAACTCCCTTCCCTTCTCCGTAAGAATTTCACCCAGTCTCCACTCATTCAAAAAATCATTGGAAACTCACTTCTTCAAGAAAGCAAATCAATTAAACTATTAGCAGGTTTTCATCCCCCACCCTCCATCACTCCTCTCCTGCAACTGTCAAAAATCACCTACTAAGCCCTCAATTAATACTTTTCTAATAACCTACTTCGTACCCCTACTTTTACCCTTTGTGTTACTATACCCTACTCCCTCTGGAATGTAAGCTCATTGAGCAGGGCCCTCCAGCCCTCTGTTCCTGTATGTCTAGTTGTCTGGTTACAATTACATGTATGTTAGTCCTCCCATTGTACAGCGCTACGGAATTTGATGGCGCTATATAAATAATACAATAATAATAAGAAGAAGAATAAATGTTTTGTCAATTTGTAAAAGATGTATGTGTCTGTGAATGAACATTTTATGGAAACTTTCTTTTAAAATTTTACCAAAGTACTCATAGTTGCTAAAGCTGATTTATGTGCTGATTTCTTGTATTACTTGCTGTACGTGCTAAAGCATGCTTATTATAACTTCTTGAGTGTATCCAAACAAGGAATGCGTGACTCACAAACTTGAGACTTAAATTCAGACAGCGGCACGGGAATGTCTTTATTCTCTGCTGTCTGTGCAGTTTTGATACTATGCCTCAGATATTTGTAGCTTAGGGAGAATATTCACAATAATATACTGATTTAGTTGATTGAGGTTAAGGGATATGATTGTCAAACAATTCAGGATTATGATTTTTTTTATTTACTATAATCTTAGAGTGGACATGTCATCAACAGAAAAATAAATTATATTTTTGATGACATCAGATGCATGAAAGATTAAAGGGATACTATAGTCACTTAAACAAATGTATCTTAATGAAGCAATCTTGCCTCTGTAGTCTCATGGCTTAATTCTGCCATTGTGGAGTTAAATCACTTTGTTTATGCAGCCGTAGTCACACCTCCCTGCATGTAATGTGTACAGCCTCCCTAAACACTTCCTGTAAACTGAGATCTAATATTTACACTTTCCTTATTATACATGCTGTTCAATTTAAAATTTCTTATCATGCGCTCTAGACCTTGCAGGACCCTTCTGTGTGTGATAATGTTCAATTTACAGAACAGGATATTAAAACGTCTAAAGTAAATTAACATCTCATTGACAATTAAGCCAGTTTTTTTTCATTCATGCTGTGTCAGTCACAGCCATGGAAGGTGTGGCTAGGGCTGCATGGACAGAAACAAAAGTGATTTAACTCCTAAATGGCAGAGAATTGAGCAGTGAGACTTCAGAGATATGATCTATACACAAAAGCTGCTTTATTAAAATAAAGTTGTTTTGGTGACAATAATGTCCCTATTAGCTTTATACAACCTTTTTGAACCATAATTAGAGCATAAACATTGAAGATAGGAAACACATTTCCATTTATATTTTTTGCATCCAAATACATGTTTTACTATTTTTAAATTGATTGCATATATGCTGGTGTACCCAGCAATATATTGATTGTAATCCTGTGCACTTTATAATGTGCTCTGAAAACCGGATGATATCTGTGCTTACATTAACCCATATCTTTCTCAGTGATTGCCTGTTGTATGGTGCTCTATAATTGTGCAAAAGACTGCATCCACGGTCATTTTATATCACTCATTGCTTTTGCACACTGACCCGGATCATGAAAGCATACTGATGGAAACGTATGCTAAGCTTGGTTTGTCAGATCCAAACTGCTTTCCTGAAAACATATTACTTTTACAAGTGGATTGTACAAGGGAAAGGCTGCCCTGCAATTAGTGGAATTCAAATGCTGCAGAAAGGAAAGCAATCCATTCAAATAGGGATCCCAAATTAATTCCACTGATTAATGGAATTCCCCCTGCAGGATATGAGTTATGTATGCTACAGAGCATCACTTTTTGTATGTTGTTTATCAGTATGAAAAAGTGTGTGCAGTAGTGGAACTGACAAGCACTAGTCCAAACTCCTATTCACATTTAAATAACAGAGGTTTTCAGTACCTCTGCAATGACCAATAAAGTGTAAGCTCATCTGCCAAAGTCAAGGCAAACCTCTAACATGTGTCGTACACTAAGTGCATGCAAGTAAAGTGTACCTGTGCTGGTTGACGTAACCCCAGACATTCTGTAGATATATCTTTCTGTTTATTAAGAGATGTCACTCTTGCACTCCGCATTAACTGTTGGCACTAAGGCTGCAATGCATTTGGAAGCTTAACCGTGCACACGTCCCTGCTGCAGGCAGGCACAAACTGTGAAGTCATTTGGATTTGCATGTATGTACTGTTCTATAAACCTCAGCATTACTGGCAGTCTCCAGTGATCAGAGATACCTAGATTTTATGGCAGGAACCCTTTCCGCAACCATAGAGATTTCAGTTATGTTGTCACTCATTTTGTTGCTCTCAGATATAAAATAGAATGTAATGAAAGTTGTATTTTAATAAATAGACTTTTCTGGCAGACTGAGAAAGCACAATTTATTTTCCCATTACAGCGGTAGTTTTACAGCAAATGATGTTCGTGTTCCATTGAGGTGAATCGTTGCATGCAGTTTAATCTTGTTTGTTTTTTTTGTTTTTTTGACACTGTGAGTTAACACTAAACTCTTTGAATTATTATTGGTGTCTCAAATTGTGAGATTTTTCACTGTGTATCATAAACAAGATGAAATCAACAGAACTAAAAAAAAAAGTGCTTTTCTGTATCTCCTGAATCACTATTTTGAGATGCTGTGGCATGACCTCAAGAATATTGCTGAACTGAAACAGTTCTGTAAAGAGGAATGGTCAAGAATTACTCCTGACCGTTGTGCACGTCTGATCTGCAACTACAGGAAACATTTGGTTGAAGTTATTGCTGCCAAAGGAGGTTCAACCAGTTATTAAATCCAAGGGTTCACATATTTTTTCCACCTGCACTGTGAATGTTTACATGGTGTGTTCAATAAAAACATGGCAACATTTCATTCCTTGTGTGTTATTAGTTTAAGCAGACTGTGATTGTCTATTGTTGTGATCAGATCACATTTTATGACCAATTTGTGCAGAAATCCATATCATTCCAAAGGGTTCACATACTTTTTCTTGCAACTGTATATGCATACACCCTGGGTTAGACAGTGTTTGAAAACCGACATTTAGTCTCTATTGTCTTCCCTGCTTCACTCTCAGCACAGTAAAATAACTCTGTTTTTTAAACGCTGCCTAACCAAATGTGCTTTTATATGGCCCTCATTCATCAAGATTGTAGCTATGTAGCAAAAGACATCCTTCCTCATTCTTTAAACAACTTATTATCAAAGAAAATTAAAGGGACTTATCCTTCTGAGAAATCAACAACTACACCATTATTATGATGATGATGGATAATATAACCAGATAATGTAGCAAAAAAAATGAACATAGCACTACGATAGTTAAAGAGACATAACCTATAAATCGCAAACAAGTCTCATATAGCTGGCAAATACATCAGAAATAATGGAGTGTGTTTCTATTATTTTGTCTAAATCAATAATTAGAGAAACATAGTGAATTATATTTTCTCATTCAGGCCCTTGGGCCAAACTGTGTCAAGGGTCTGAATCCAAAATGTCTCTCGTTGTAGGAGTAACTTGCTGCGGTCTCCTCCTCGCAGAGAAGGAGGTATCTGGTCGATGGCCATAAATTTTAATGATGTAAGGGGATGTCCCAATGATAAAAAATGTTTGGCCACTGGTAGTTCTTCTTTATTGTCTCTGTATGCAATTCTGATGTTGGAACGATGGTTCCGAATTCTTTCTCTAAGTGGTAAGTCCGTTTTTCCTATATAGGATAAACCACATGGATATTGTAGTTTATAGATAACGTGGTCAGATGTACATGTGATCCTGTGGCGTATTTTGTATATTTTGCCACTATGTGGATGTGAAAAGGTTTTGCGTGGGATCATGTGACTACAGATAACACAATCCAAGCATCTGAAGCATCTAAAATTAGTAGTTGTTGCTTTGATAGAATAGCAATGCACTGGATCTGTTTTAACCAGAAGGTCTCTAAGATTCTTCCCATGTCTGTAGCACATCATAGGAGGGCTGTGGAATTCAGTAGGTAGAGAAGGGTTGTTAGCCAGGATCCACCAATTGGATACTTGTAGATTAAATGACTACCACACAGTAGTTTATCCCTTCATATAGCTGTATAGGCTCTTGTCTCCTCTTGAGCTTTTCCAGATCTCTGTCCCCTTGTAATTCTGTGACACTATCTATATCATTTTTTGTTTTATCCCTGTGGCGGAACCAACCTCGCCACTGAGAACTGGAGAAGCCTGGTTGCTAGCCTCCTGCCCAGTGATTATGGTCCCTGGGAGATATTGCCCTTTAAGGGACTGAATTGGGGCTTATGGACTGCTACCATAATGTACTGACCCTTTTGAACTATATTTGGGCATGTTTTAGTTTATATTGCTGCTGCTGGCCCTTTTAGAATCATCTGTGGACATATTGGGACGTTTGGGAATAACGTCCCTTTAAGACTTTGTAACATATCACAGTAATACTGTCTTAAATATTATGTAGGTATTTATGTGTTCGGTTAAACTGGGGATATGTAGAAATGTGTGTTTTATGTGTTAAATGTATCAGTTTGTAATTTTATGTCTTTTACTGTCTTTTTGTCTGCCATGTGGGTAATGGAGTTTTGCCTCTACCCTTGGAGATAATTAGATTCCTTCCCCAATTATCTCCAGGCCAGAGGGGAGGGATTGTGAGGCATTGTGGGAGGTAACCGGTCTGAGCTGGAAAGTCATGCTGACAGGGGTTTTAAAAGATACTATTACTAACTTTTGAACCCCTGGTCTGATTCATGCCATTTCTTAATATGTTGTTCTCCTGAATGGATTGATTGTGGAAATGTAATTTTATGTGAATGTGATGTATGGTTTTGAAGTTATAAATATTGTGTAAAAAGTATATTTTAAACTGTATGAATAATGGGATTATGTGTCACACTAAGGGGAGGGGATGTGTGGGTTGCACCCATGATACTATTGGTTATTTTATGCTTCCCCCTGGGTGTGGCCTGTATGTGTACTCTTGTAATAAAAGCCAGGCTGGATGTGCCAGTCCAGAGTTCCTGTTTTACCCTCAAAGTGAAGTGTCGTCTCATTATTGGGGGAAGGATTTATTGCATGCTGTTCCGGTTTGACTGCTAGGAGTGCAAACCTATTCGTATGGTTCCTATTCAACTGTCTACAGCATTCAGAGGCTTGAGAGGATTCATATGCTTCTCTGATTCGGTGATTGTGGTGTCGGCTAGAGTGCTTGGAGGCCTCAGGAAGCGCTAGGAGCATCCATTAACGGAGGTACCCAGTCGGGGTGCCAGGCGATCCGTTACAATCCCTTTTTGACTTATTAGAAGTATATGTGCTTTAATATAACAGCCACTGTATTTAGATACAAGTTTTTGACACACTGAATATTCTGTTTATTGGTATTATAGATCTTTTGGGTCTATTAGTATACTTTTCTCTAGCTACTTATTGTTACATCATTGTAGCTACATAGGCTACAAGTTCTATGCTTCTTATATCTGAATATCTCACTAAGGATTAGTGTCATATGTTAACCCTGTTAGTCTACCATTGATACATTTCCCAATAGTATGTTTTGTTCTGTGCTATTATGTATCCTTATGCCGGTTTTTATTTATATGTTCCTATTTTCTTATGTTCACATAGGCATCATTGGTGGCAGTGAGCCTTTCTCAGCAGCAGCACATTTGTGCTGGCTGAGATTGATTGCTCTAGCAGTCCTTGCGCACGAACAGCCGATCGGCAACTTGCTGTGCGTCCTACTGGTTGCCTAGCAACCACAGAACGCGCACAGCGAGACAACCGGACAGATTTTTTCGGCAGGGCGGGCTGCTCGGCGTTCATCTCGCTGTTTTTGGCGGGCACTGCTCCAGATGCATATGATGAAGGTAAACACTTATACACTATGTATATATTGCACTGTTATGTCCCTATATGTCATGTTATATCTTGAAGAAGGCTCCAGATGTGAGCCGAAATGTTGATATTATTTTTTATTTTACAATGGAAATAAAAGTTATATTTTATTTATAAAGACCCTGGAGTGCTATCTGTTCATTTGGATGTTTATATATATATATATATATATATATATATATATATATATATATATATCCTTTCAAAACTTGTTGAAAGGATTATTACATTAAAGAAACTATGTTGTTTATGCTGTATCAAATTTGACTTTTTTCATTAAAGGGAAAATTGCCATCAATTCAATGCAAACACTAAGTCAATTTCAAATGTAAGGCCAAAAAAGTAAAAATTAGAGATGAGCGGACACCTGGATGTTCGGGTTCGGCCGAACATCGGCAAAAAAGTTTGAGTTCGGGCTCGAACTTGACCCGAACTTGACCCCAAAACCCTGAATTGAAGTCAATGGGGATCCAAACTTTTGGGCACTAAAATACCTCTAAAAAAGTCCTGGAAAGGGCTAGAGGGCTGCAAAAGGAAGTAAAATGGTGAGAGTAGGACAAGTGCCCTGCAAACAAATGTGATAGGGAAATAACTTAAAATAACATAAAATACATAAAAATTAAAAATAATCATCTTGAACTAGGAGGAGGAGGTAGATGTGGAGTAGGAGGCTGAGGAGGCGGTGACTGTGGCGGTGTAGGTGGAAGCGGAGGTGAAGGAGGAGGAGGTAGCCAACACTGTTTTTTATTTGTTTGTTTTTTGTTTTTTTTAATTGGGGTAGCCCCCAAAATATTGGGACATATAAAAAAAGAAACATTTGCGGCCTGTGGTGCATTTCTTGCAGTCCAATAACGCCATCAGGTTTTTAAAACTGTCTGTCTCCACTAGGCGGAATGACAGCATTTCAAAGGCCAGGAATTTTGAAATGCTGGCATTCAGGGCCAGGGATCGTGGGTGGATAGGGGGGTAATTCTTCTTTCTCTTAGTGTTTGGGAGATAGACAGCTGAACGCTTCCATGGGACAGTGTAGGGATGCTTGGGGACGGTGGTGGACTTGGTGGCGTTGCTGCCACATCCTCTGTTTGCAGGGTGGAGGAAGAGGCTGAGACAGCAGCAGAAGAGGAAGCAGGAGGAGACTGAGACCTTTCTTGGTGTTTGAGGTGCTTACTCAACTGCAGCTCGTGCTTTGCATGTAGATGCCTGGTCATGCAGTTTGTGCTCAGGTTTAGATGTTTATGCCTCGCTTCAGGCTTTGATTGCACAGCGTGTCATCAGCACATTGTCATCAGCACTGCCACACCAGGGAATTCCTCGGTCCCTGGGTGTGGTGGGCAGTAGCAGGCATACTGTCTAGGGGATTGCCACTCCACTTTTGCACCCTGCTCTAGGAGGAGGAGGTGGATGTGGAGTAGGAGGTTGAGGAGGCGGTGACTGTAGAGGTGTAGGTGGAAGCGGCGGTGGAGGAGGTAGCCAACACTGTTTTTTTTTGTTTCGTTTTTTAATTAGTGTAGCACCCAAAATATTGGGACATATAAGAAAAGAAAACAAAGAATAAGTGCACTTGAGTATAACAATGGCTGGGTGAGGACGGTATAAATGTCTATTCTGCACAAGGTACAGACAAGTCTGGTGGGATCCATGCCTGGTTCCTTTTAATAAACGTGAGCTTGTCCACGTTGGCTGTCGACAGGCGGCTGCGGTTGTCTGTGGTAACGCCCCCTGCCAGTGGCGTACACACAACCCATGGGGCCCCGGTGCGAAAACTGATCCGTGGGCTCCCCCCCGCGTGCTTACTCTGCGCGGGCTGGGGCCGCAACACATGGCGGCGGGAACCTGGTCGCAGGGGTCACAGGGCTGCGACCCCTGCGACCGCGGTATGTACACCAGTGCATGCAGATACACATACACTTAAAGGACCACTACAGACACCCAGATCACATTAGCTCAATGAAGTGGTCTGGGTGCCAATTCCCTCTAGTTTTAACCCTGCAGCTGAAAACATAGCAGTTTCAGAGAAACTGCTATGATTCACTGGGGGTTAATCCAGCCTCTAGTGGCTGTCTCATTGACAGCTGCTAGAGGAGGTTCCGCGATTCTCACTGTGAAAATCACAGTGAGAAGACGTTGAACGTCCATAAGAAAGCATTGAGTAATGCTTTCCTATGGGCGGTTTGAATGCGCGCACGGCTCTTTCCACGCATGCGCATACGGAGCTCAGAGGCGGATCAGAGAGATCCCCAGCACCAAGGGAGTTTGGCTCTGGAGAAAGGTAAGTGCTTAAGACACACACACACACTCTCTCACGAACAGACACATACACACTAGCTAACAGACACACACATTTACTGACAGACACACTCAGTGACAGACATACATACACACTCACTGACAGACAGACACACACTCACTCACTTACTGTAGCGGTACTTACCCTCTTCAGGGGCCGGGCGAGGTCCTCCTTCTTTGCCGCACAAGGTCCTGCAACTAACGGGGAGGCGTGCAATGACCGCGCATTTAAAGGGACAGTGGGAGCAAAAAATAAAAAAGGTCTCCCATTGGCCCATGTCATTCCACATTCCCCATACTCTCACGTTTTGGGGTCGTGGATATGACAAGGGCCAATCAAATTAAACTAATAGGTATTTATACTCACCTCTCCCTTAGCTCCCTGCCCTATCGTGGTTTCTGATTCAGTTCCCTTTAGTGCTTGCTTCGTTCAGTAGTGTTTTTTCCGTGCTTGACCTTGGCTTTGTACCTGACTCAGTTTATCTCTTTATCCCTGCTTTGTCTTGTTTGCCGGTTTCCTGACTCCTGTGTACCAGTCATTGGCTAAGTTCTTGTTTATGCTGTCTCTCTGTTCCCTTGACCTCGGCTCGTTCTTGACTCTGTCTTTTCCTGTCCAAGTCGTAGTCCAGCCATTCTAAGCCCGGTAAGATGTATCTTGTTTTCTTGCCTCTAGTTGGACTATTCTTGTGTGTTGGGGTATACTACCGTGACATTTATATTTTTGCACGACTTTTTAGAACAAAACATTTTGATAAATCGCTCCCAATATTTCGAGTCATATTTAATGTGAATATCCAGAAGTCTATGTTTGTAGCTGTAACGGTAGTATACCCCTATTGTGTCTGATAGGGGTAGCCAGTTTATTTCTAGATTTTGGAAGGCCTTTTGTTCAGAGATGGGTATTTCTCTCTCGTTTTCCTCAGCTTACCACCCCCAGTCCAATGGAGCTGCTGAATGTGCCAACCAAACACTAGAGCAGTATCTTCGCTGTTTCGTATCCCACCATCAGAACAATTGGGCTGACCTGCTTCCTTGGGCTGAGTTTGCTCGTAATAACGCTACTCATGAATCTTCCGGTAATTGCCCTTTCTACGTTGTTTATGGCCGGCATCCTGTGGTTCATCCATCTGCATTCACCTTGCGGGGCATGCCAGTTTTGGATGAGCATTTGGCTGGTTTGCATACTACCTGGGAGCAGGTTCAGCGTTCTTTGGTGGATTCTGCTGCTCGTCAAAAGGTTCAGGCTGACAAACATCGCAGAGCTGCTCCATCATATGTTGTGGGAGATAAGGCTTGGCTTTCTACTTGTAACATCCGCCTTCGTGTGCCTTCTATGAAGCTGGCTCCCCATTTTATCGGTCCTTTTCGTGTCTTGCATAAAGTTAATCCTGTTTCTTATGCCTTGGATCTTCCCAGTAACCTGCGTATTCCTAACGTCTTTCACACCTCCTTGTTGAAGCCGCTCCTGTGTAACCATTATACCTGATATGTTCCTCCTCCTCCTCCTGTTTCTGTGGAGGGACATGAGGAATTTGAAGTGGCTGCCGTGCTTGACTCTCGTTTTCTCTGGGGTCGCCTCCAGTACCTGGTGCATTGCAAGGGATATGGGCCGGAGGAACGCAGTTGGATCTCCGCTAACGCTGTTCACGCTCCTTGCCTTCTGATCTCAATATCAATTCTGCACCAACCTCCAAACTCTACTTTTACCCATCTCAAACCTCACCTGCCCTAGTTCTGCATCCTCCCTCTACAATTCTACTCTCTACTCTGAACTAATATCATGGCGCCTCCTATATTTAAACATTGTTAAAAATCCCAGTTATAATCTTGACACAGTGAGCTTACCTGTTTCCCCTTCAAAGGCTCCAGAACTGCTGAATGCTGCTGGAGAAGGTCTAATTCTGCGTCTGACTTCTTCCACTTTAAATTTATGCTACAGCTTGGTTCTTTAATATGCAAAATAAAACTACTTTAATACCCTCATAACCATGCTCTCCCTAGAACCCAAATGCCTCTTTCACACTTTTTACTCTTTACTTCACCCTGTTGCTGCTTCTCCTCCTACGAACTTGACTGCTACAAACTTCGCAACTCGCTTCACTAAGAAGATTTTCACCATCTGGAAAGAAATCTCTAATTTCTTTCCTACTCCTACTAATACTTCCCCCAATCCTGCTCCCTCCTCTGTTTTAGGCCCACTCGCACCCACTACGCCAGCAGAGATTTCAGCTCTGCTTCAGTTCTCCAGCCCCACCACTTGTTCCCTCGATCCATTTCCCTCACACCTTACTCGCGCTCTGTTTCCTTCTCTTATTTGTTTCCTCACTAAAATATTCAATCTCTCACTCTCCTCTGGTAAATTTCCTTCACCCTCCTAGCATGTAACCTTTCTAATAAAGCCCAACTTTGACCCTAAAACCCTTTCCAACTGCTGATCCATCTTACTACAACCGTTTGCATCCAAGATCCTCTAAAGAGTTGTGTACAGTAGATTGACCGACTTTAAACTCTCTGCTCGACTCGCTTCACTCTGGATTCCATGCTCATCACTCTGTCAAAACTACCCCCACCAAAGTATCCAATGTTTTAATTGCTGTTAAATCCACTGGTCACGTCACTCTTTAATTCTCTTTTACCTTTCTGTTGCAATCATAAATAACTTCTTCTCTTCCTCCGTAATCTCAATATAAGAGACTCTTCCTTTCCTGGTTTTCCTCCTACCCCTCCCAGCGATATTTCAGTGTTTCTTTTGCTGGCTCTTCCTCTTTTCTGCAACTCCTCTCTATCGGTGTTCCCCAAGGTTATATCCTTGGTCCCCTGCTGTTTTCGATCTATTCTGCCTTCCTTGGTAAACTCATCAGCTCTTTTGGCTTCCAATATCACATTGAGGACATACAAATCTATATGTCACATACTAATTTCTCACCATCCCTCTTTACTTGCATCTCTGACTGCCTCTCTGTTATTTCTAACGGAATGTCTGCTCATTTTCTTAAACTTTTCCTGTCCAGAAAACAGAACTTCTCTGCTTTTCTCATTCAAGTGTTGCTTCTACTGTGTCCCTTCAAGTCAATGGTCACCTTGGTAACCCACCCTGCATTCTCTACTGCAAGTCTGTCATCCAAAAAATGAACTTTTCATTGTAATCTACTCTTGTTGTCTACATTGTTCCATACATTAAATACATCCCACTTTTACCTCTTGTGCCCCTGTACCCGGCTCCATCTAGAATGTAAGCTCGTTTGAGCAGGTCCCTCAACACCATCTGTTCCTGTGCATCCAACTCGTCTTGTTGCAAATACTTGTCTGTTAGTCCACCTATCGTACGGGGCTGTGAAATTTGTTGGCGCTTTATAAATAATAATAATAATGATAATAATAATAACAACAATATTTTTGTATTTTCTTCTGTTCTCTACACAAGTCCAAACTATCAATACTTTGTGTAGTAATGTTGGCCCATGGATATTAGTTACATGCTGTTTTGTACATCGCTAATTAAGTCAGTTGCTGAATTTCACATGCTTAATTCTTCAAATCTCTGCTAGTAGGCACTCAAGTGTTTTGTTTTTGTACTTCCAGCACCAGAATACTGTGTCACGCTCCAGTGAAGCAATCAGCTGAATGCATGCCTTTTAATACTTTGTTGTTCCTCTTGCCGTGCCACTGCTAAACTCAATCCCTGCAAATGAACAGTTGGAGTTGGAGAGGCCTTCTCTTATTACTGAGTGTGATGAACCGTAGATAATACATGCAGGTGGAAATCATGCTTAATAAACAGCATTACATCGGAATTTGCATGCAACAGATAAATTAAAGGTAGTAATAGATTAACTCCTAATTATCTTAGATGTTGATTCATTCATTAATTTCACTACAGTGTTTTGAAAAGTATCATGTTCGCAGAGAGAGAGTAAGCCAGCTATATGTGTCTTGAAGTCAATTTGGATATTCAACCTTTTTATTAGTCATTATTGATGTACCGAACGGTTCGCTGGCGAATAGTTCCTGGCGAACATATCGTGTTCGCGTTCGCCACGGCGGGCGAACATATGCGCGGTTCGATCCTCCCCATATTCATCATCATTGAGTAAACTTTGACCCTGTGCCTCACAGTCAGCAGACACATTCCAGCCAATCAGCAGCAGACCCTCCCTTCCAGACCCTCCTACCTCCTGTACAGCATCCATTTTACATTCATTGTGAAGCTGCATTCTTAGTGAGAGGAGGGACAGTGAAGCTGCTGCTGATTTGATAGGGAAATTGAAAGCTAGGCTAGTGTATTCAGTGTCCACTACGGTCCTGAAGGACTCGTCTGATCTCTGCTGTAAGGACAGCACCCCAAAAAGCCCTTTTTAGGGCTAGAACATCAGTCTGCTTTTTTTTCCTGTGTAATCTAATTGCAGTTGCCTGCCTGCCAGCTTCTCTGTCAGGCTCACAGTGGATACTGTGCAAACTTGCCCAGTGCCACCACTCATATCTGGTGTCACAATAGCTTGCATTTAAAAACAAAAAATGTTTTTTCACTGTTATAGATTGAATAGCAGTTAGTTGTCTTCAAGCGGGTGTGTCAGGCCTACAGCGTCTACTCTGCCAACATCTGCCAGTGCACAGTGCCACTCATATCTGGTGTCACAATAGCGTGCATTTAAAAACAAAAAATGTTTTTCACTGTTATAGATTGAATAGCAGTTAGTTGTCTTCAAGCGGGTGTGTCAGGCCTACAGTGTCTACTCTGCCAACCTCTGCCAGTGCACAGTGCTACTCATATCTGGTGTCACAATAGCGTGCATTTAAAAACAAAAAAACATTTTTACTGTTATCTAATAGCAGTCAGTGTCCTTCAAGCGGATGTCAGGCCTACAGCGTGTACTCTGCCAACCTCTGCCAGTGCACAGTGCCACTCATATCTGGTGTCACAATAGCTTGCATTTAAAAACAAAAAAAGTTTTTTACTGTAATCTAATAGCAGTCAGTGTCCTTCAAGCGGGTGTCAGGCCTACAGCGTGTACTCTGCCAACCTCTGCCAGTGCACAGTGCCACTCATATCTGGTGTCGCAATAGATTGCATTTAAAAACCCCAAAACTTTTTTCACTGTTATAGATTGAATAGCAGTTAGTTGTCTTCAAGCGTGTGTGTCAGGCCTACAGCGTGTACTCTGCCAACCTCTGCCACTGCAGAGTGCCACTCATATCTGGTCTCACAATAGCGTGCATTTAAAAACCCAAAAACTTTTTTCACTGTTATAGATTGATTAGCAGTTAGTTGTCTTCAAGTGGGTGTGTCAGGCCTACAGCGTCTACTCTGCCAACCTCTGCCAGTGCACAGTGCCACTCATATCTGGTGTCACAATAGCGTGCATTTAAAAACCCCAAAACTTGTTTCACTGTTATAGATTGAATAGCAGTTAGTTGTCTTCAAGCGGGTGTGTCAGGCCTACAGCGTGTACTCTGCTAACCTCTGCCAGTGCACAGTGCTACTCATATCTGGTGTCACAGTAGCTTGCACGCATAGTACCACTAATCCCCAAAAAAATGACAGGCAGAGGCAGGTCACCCAGCAGGGGCTGTCGTGGTCGTGGTGCTGTGATTCCCTTTTGCCCTAGAATAATGCCCAGTTTTCAGAGGCCACGTACCCTGAACTTGAAAAGTTCTGAGGACATAGTTGACTGGCTAACACAGGACACCCAATCTTCTACAGCTTCCGCTCGGAACCCTGACGCACCATCCTCCTCCAGCTTAGCTTCGGGCACCTCTCAAGATACCACTCACCCACCTGCCGCCACCACCAACACTAGCACTACAGCCGCTTCACTTTATCTGTCAGAGGAGTTATTTACACATCCGTTTGAAGAAATGAGTGATGCGCAACCATTATTACCAGAGGATGTAGATAACAGAGATATGTCTCAGTCAGGCAGCATTACACACATGGACGTACGGTGTGATGATGATGATGTTGTACCCGCTGCTGCTTCCTTTGCTGAGTTGTCAGATACAAGTGAAGCGGTTGATGATGACGATGTGTCCATGGATGTCACGTGGGTGCCCGCTCGGCAAGAAGAAGAACAGTGCGAAAGTTCAGATGGGGAGACAGAGAGGAGGAGGAGACAAGTTGGAAACAGGGGGAGGTCATCGCAAGGAGCTAGTGGCACAGTCAGACAGCATGCATCAGCACCCAGGGTCAGCCCGACAGCACGCCAATCAACGCATGCTGTGTCCACCACCAGAGCTTAGCAATGTGGAATTTTTTTTGTGTGTCTGCCTCTGACAACAGCGATGCCATTTGCAACCTGTGTCAAAAGAAACCGTGGGAAGTCCAACACCCACCTAGGTACAACTGCTTTGCGTAGGCACATGATCGCACATCACAAACGCCTATGGGATCAACACATGAGTACAAGCAGCATACAAACACAAAGCCGCCATCCTCCTCCTGGTCCAGCATCTTCACCCACATCAACCACTGCTGTCCTCCTTGCCCCCTCTCAACCATCCGCCACTCCGTCTCTCGCCTTGAGCAGTTCCCGCTCACAGTCAGGTGTCTGTCAAGGACATGTTTGAGCGTAAGAAGCCAATGTCAGAAAGTCACCCCCTTGCCCGGCGTCTGACAGCTGGCTTGTCTGAACTATTAGCCCACCAGCTTTTACCATATAAGCTGGTGGAGTCTGAGGCATTCAAAAAATGTGTAGCTATTGGGACACCGCAGTGGAAGGTACCCGGACGAAATTTATTTTCACAAAAGGCAATCCCCAACCTGTACTCGATTGTGCAAAAGGAAGTAATGGCATGTCTGGCACACAGTGTTGGGGCAAGGGTCCATCTGACCACTGATACCTGGTCTGCAAAGCATGGTCATGGCAGGTATATCACCTACACTGCGCATTGGGTAAACCTGCTGACAGCTGCCAAGCATGGAATGAGTGGCTCTGCAGAGGAGTTGGTGACACCTCCACGACTTGCAGGCAGGCCTGCTGCCACCTCCTCTACTCCTCCTACTCCATCCTCTTCCATAACCTCCTCGGCTGAGTCCTCTTGTGCTGCTGCGTCTTGCTCCACATCAACGGCACACCCCCAGCTCCCCAGGTACTATTCCACATCCCGGATACGGCAGAGTCACGCCGTCTTGGGTTTGACTTGCTTGAAAGCAGAGAGTCACACCAGACAAGCACTCCTGTCCGCCCTGAATGCTCAGGTGGAAAAGTGGCTGACTCCGCAGCAACTGGATATCGTCAAAGTGGTTTGTGACAACGGAACAAATTTGTTGGCGGCATTGAAGTTGGGCAAGTTGACACATTTGCCGTGCATGGCACATGTGTGTAATCTGATCGTACAATGCTTTGTGCATAAGTACACAGGCTTACAGGACGTCCTGAAGCAGGCCAGGAAGGTGTGTGGCCATTTCAGGCGTTCCTAGAGGGCCTTGGCGCACTTTGCAGATATCCAGCGGCGAAACAACATGCCAGTAAGGCGCTTGATTTGCGACAGCCCGACACGTTGGAATTCAAAACTCCTAATGTTCGACCGCCTGCTCCAACAAGAAAAAGCTGTTAATGAATATTTGTATGACTGGGGTGCTAGGACAGCCTCTGGGGAGCTGGTAATTTTTTTGCCACGTTACTGGACGCTCATGCGCAATGCCTGTAGGCTCATGCATCCTTTTGAGGAGGTGACAAACCTAGTCAGTCGCACCGAAGGCACCATCAGCGACATCATACCATTTGTTTTCTTCCTGGAGCGCGCCCTGCGAAGAGTGCTGGATCAGGCTGTAGATGAGCGTGAAGAGGAAGAGGAAGAGTTGTGGTCACCATCACCACCAGAAACAGCCTTATCAGCATCGTTTGCTGGACCTGCGGCAACGCTGGAAGAGGATTGTGAGGAAGAGGAGTCAGAGGAGGAATGTGGCTTTGAGGAGGAGGAGGAAGACCAACCACAACAGGCATCCCAGGGTGGTCGTTATCACCTATCTGGTACCCATGGTGTTGTACGTGGCTGGGGGGAAGAACATACCTTCATTGAGATCACTGAGGAGGAGGAACGGGAAATGAGTAGCTCGGCATCCAACCTTGTGCAAATGGGGTCTTTAATGTTGTTGTGCCTGTTGAGGGACCCTCGTATAAAAAGGCTGAAGGAGAACTACCTGTACTGGGTGTCCACGCTACTAGACCCCCAGTATAAGCAGAAAGTGGCTGAAATGTTACCAAATTACAACAAGTCGGAAAGGATGCAGCATTTGCAAAATAAATTAAAAACTATGCTTTACACAGCGTATAATGGTGATGTCACAGCACAACGGGAATCTAACAGGGGAAGAGGTGAAAGTAATCCTCCTCCTCCAATGACCACGCCGGCAAAGACAGGACGCTTTACAGACGTGTTGTTGATGGAGGACATGCGGAGCTTTTTAAGTCCAACGAATCGCCACAGCCCTTCGGGATCTACCCTCAGAGAACGACTCGACCGACAGGTAGCAGACTACCTTGCCTTAACTGCAGATATCGACACTCTGAGGAGCAATGAACCCCTTCACTACTGGGTGTGCAGGCTTGACCTGTGGCCTGAGCTATCCCAATTTGCGATAGAACTTTTGGCCTGCCCTGCTTCAAGTGTCCTGTCAGCAGGAGGTATTGTCACTGAGAAGAGAAGTCACCTAGGTCAAAAAAGTCTAGATTACCTCACCTTTATTAAGATGAATGAGGGATGGATCCCGAAGGGACTGACAGTGGGCGATACATTCGACTAAAAAAAGCCTGAAGAGATGAGCTGCCTTGGGATAAAAATGGTCCACACGCTCCTGTATTTTAGCTCTGAATGCCGGTTGACTTGCGTGACTTATCCGCCACCAACTCGGGTTCAAGCCGCAATGTTTTAGGGCACTTTCTGCCTGGGAAACAAACATCAATTTTTCTGGCCTCTGCAACAGCAGCGGCTGCAACAACACCTAATTTTTCAGGCATGTGTACATGCCTAATTTTTTGGGCCTCTGGTGCTGCACTGTGGCTTCAAAAACCAAACCAAAAAAAGGCACATAGGGATTAAACTGATAGGAATAGTACTACTTAACACATCACTCCTATCTGGTGGCACATTAGATTGCATGTGCAGTGCCCCAAATTTGAAGTAGGAGGACCGACCAAGCATCTTTTTCCATCTCCCGGTTCCTAAAATCGATGCCATATACACGTCCCCTGATAAGGCGCCAGCTCGTTATTCTATTGGGTGCCAGCTCATTATTCTCTTTTTCACTTCACTATGAACACTTTACTGCACTATGGGCGCTTAGACCCACTCTTTGTCTTGCACACTGTTATTCCTAGCCAGCATCTGTGATGGGAAATCAGGCAGTCATCTAAACGTTTAGATTGAACTTTAGCTTAGAACACCCTTGAAGGTGTTTACAGGGCCGGCCTTAGGCATTTGGGCGCCCTGTGCAAAAAATCTTCACAGCGCCCCCCCCCCTTCCCATCCCCCCATTCCCACACACCCTGTCACACACACACACAGGCATACAGCCATACACACACACACACAAACACACTCAGGCAGTCATACACAGACAGCCACACACAAACACACACACACACACAGACATAGAATGTGACGGCAGATAAGAACCATTCGGCCCATCTAGTCTGCCCGAACAGTCACACATAGGCAGTCACACACACAAACACACACAGGCAGACAGCCACACACACACACCCAAACACACACAGGCAGGCAGTCACACACAGACAGCCACACACAAACACACAGAGGCAAACAGCCAAACACACAGTCACACACACACACACACACACAGACAGTCACACACACACACAGACAAACAGTCAAACACACACTGGCAGACAGCCACACACACACAGGCAGGCAGACAGCCACACACAGAAAGTCACACACACAGACAGACAAACACACACACACACAGGCAGACAGACAAACACACACTCACTAACAGACACACACACTCACAGGCAAACACACTAACAGGCACACACTAACAGACACACACACACTCACCCACATTAACAAATTTTTTAAAAAAATGTTAAACACCCCCCCAGCCTCCTTACCTTTGGGAATGCTGGGGGGGTCTCTTCCTCCCTGGTGGTCCAGTGGCTGCTGCTGAGCGAGTGGCACTGGCTGGCTGGCGGGCGGGCGGCTGGCGAGGGAGCACTTCCTCTGAGCTGTCTGCTCAGCTCCCTCGCGCGCCGCAGAGTGAGGCTGGGAGCCGGAATATGACGTCATCTTCCGGCTCCCAGGCTCACTCTGCGGCGCGCGAGGGAGCTGAGCAGACAGCTCAGAGGAAGTGCTCCCTCGCCGGCCGCCCACCAGCGCCGCCCGACCGCCCAGCATGTCTGTTAGCCGCAAGGCTAACAAGGCATTTGCCCTGGGCATTTGGGGGCGGCTTTTTTTGCCACTCCCTGGAAAATGCCGCCCAGGGCAAATGCCTTGTTAGCCTTGCGGCTAATACGCCCCTGCCGTGTGAGCTATGCGGCCGCAGGGCGCCCCCTGCTCCATGGCGCCCTGTGCGGCCGCACAGCTCGCACACCCCTAAGGCCGGCCCTGGGTGTTTAAGGAGATTAGGGCTAGTTTAGAGGATTCTTCTTAGACCTCTCTGAGTCTTTATAGCCCTTCTACCTATCCAGCATTTCTGGAAACTAGCTAAGAGAAAGGGTGGCTGTGTGTCTGTGATACATTTAACTTTATATCACCTTATTGACACTTTTTATGACAGCATCACTCCGGTCTCCATACTCTCTGCCTATACCCATCTATTTAGAGGGAATTTCCTTGCCCCTGGCAATATTATATAATAGGTAATAGTATTACCATTATTACACAATTAGCCACTATAGGGGAATGAGTATAGTATCCCTTTGTTATTTATAAATTATACAATAAAGACTTTTGTCCATTACTCAATTTACTTTAACAAAGGGTATTAGGAAGCATTACTCTGCTTTCCCTTTCTCCCTCTATTATACAACTATGCTCACTAGGATTTGTAGGTATCACTTTATTATAGTTGTCTAACCTTTTCCTATGCCAGTTTTAGATCTCCTTCTTGGGAGATTTTTTCTTTTTTCAATATATTAGCATACCTGGGTACAAGCCCTCGGTGGGGCTGGCACCACCACCTGACCACATTTCCTTGTTTCTTCCACTCATACCGCTTTTTCCATCTTTGAAGGGGTTTGGCGAAACAAGGAAATAGTCCTCTACTGGACTGTTTGCGGTTGTTTGCGGTGCGTTAAACGGGGAGTTTGGTCTGTCACTGTGAAGCTTGAAAAAGACCTTTTCCGGTCGAAACGTTGCGTTGCATTCTGTCATAATAAATCTGCCTGCGGCTTGAAGTTGGAGTGCCTGTTAGTTTTTTCTTCTTGGATTATTGTACTGGGATTGCTGGTCCTGCTCTGGAGCACCCTTGGCCGTTGGGACTGAGTGCGGTTCTCATCGTTTACTCTGTCACTGTGAAGCGGGCGTAACCCTTACACTACCTGATCGATACAACATCATACAGTAGGTCCCCCCCCCCCTCATTATTAAAGGCTCTCTGTATTTGCATGACCTTCCTCACCTTTTCTCTAATTGTAAAGCACTGTGGAGCAGGTTGACATCATGTGAAATAATAATAACATGGACTTTCCCTTGAGACAGGACAGAATCCCAAGTTCACGGGTGGGGGCGGGCGGAAGGACAGTAGGTCCCCCCCATTGTGATTTATGGCCCCCATCCACCGCGCAGGGCTGGGGGCCGGGGGGGGGAGGACAGTAGGTCTCCCCCCCCTTATCCTTATTTACTGAATATTCCCCTGTATACCAAAGTTTGGCATTTAGTCAATATTCCCTATTCTGCTCTGTGTCAGTGTGTATCAGGGTCTCTGAGGACAGGTGTCAATCCCTATCTGCCAAGTGACCCTATGTAGGGGGAACAGTCCCTATTCTGCTCTGTGTAAGTGTGTATCAGGGTCTCTGAGGACAGGTGCCAATACATATCTGCCAAGTGACCCTATGTAGGGGGAACAGTCCCTACTCTGCTCTGTGTCAGTGTGTATCAGGTTCCCTGAGGACAGGTGTCAATCCATATCTGCCAAGTGACCCTATGTATGGGGAACAGTCCCTATTCTGCTCTGTGTCAGTGTGTATCAGGGTCTCTGAGGACAGGTGTCAATACATATCTGCCAAGTGACCCTATGTAGGGGGAACAGTCCCTATTCTGCTCTGTGTCAGTGTGTATCAGGGTCCCTGAGGACAGGTGTCAATCCATATCTGCCAAGTGACCCTATGTAGGGGGAACAGTCCCTATTCTGCTCTGTGTCAGTGTGTATCAGGGTCTCTGAGGACAGGTGTCAATCCATATGTCAAGGTGTCAATATGTCATATGTCAGGTGCCAATCCATATCCATTGTGATTTAGGAATGTTAGGTGATTTATGCCCTTTATGGATTAAAACCAGACTCTGCATCAACTGTGTAATTTTCCATGGGAGTTTTGCCATGGATCCCCCTCCGGTATGTCACAGTCCAGGTGTTAGTCCCCTTGAAACATCTTTTCCATCACTATTGTGGCCAGAAAGAGTCCCTGTGGGTTTTAAAATTTGCCTGCCCATTGAAGTCTATGGCGGTTCGCCCGGTTCGCGAACATTTGCGGAAGTTCGCCGTTCGCGAACCGAAAATGTTATGTTCGCGACATCACTATTAGTCATACTGAATTAAATCAGGTTATGCTGTGAGTTAAATCACCTAGAATACATAATGTATTGAATATCTCATAAGCAAGCTTGATAAATACATTTTCCTCTTTGTATAAAATTGTTAACTGAGAGGTGTGGATGGTTGCAATGATTCACATGGAGTGGAAACTGGGGCAGAATATTGAAACCGATGTTGACTTCCAAGACCAGCATAAGAATAGGTCCCATGGCTAGCTGTATGACTTACTTGAAGACCAAAGTTCAATTGCAGCTGTAAATTAATCTTATTCGCAAGCCAGAAGCAAATACAGAGAGCCTTGAAAATGTTCGGTGAGTAACTCTATTTGTCATGTTCAAGCAATAGGCAGAAACTGAAGGACAGTTCAATTAAAATGTTACATGCCTCATTTGCACTTAATCCTAAACAAGTGCACCATACACCATCCTCATTGTGATACTAAATTCTATAGAACTTGGGATTCTGTCCTGTCTCAAGGGAAAGTCCATGTTATTATTATTTCACATGATGTCAACCTGCTCCACAGTGCTTTACAATTAGAGAAAAGGTGAGGAAGGTCATGCTCAAATGAGCTTACTATCTCTATGGTAGGCATATGTATTTATATGGTTAGGTGTCTTGCTCAATGGTGTATATGTGTACATGTTGGATTTAACCCACATTGTATTCATGTTTGATTCATGTAATAAAAACCAAAGGAAAAATGTTACCTGCGCTCTTTCCACATCCCTATGTATTTTAAAACAAATTGAGTTTTATATACCTCCAATGGCCATGAGAGGGTATGCCCACCTGCCACGTCAAGGCAGACCTCTTAGGTGGGTCCTAACTCTAACCATTCACCTTGCTTCCTTGAGCTTCTGGCAATCCCTACATGCTTATTAACCCTTAATAGGGAACACATGGGATGGGCAGCAGCATTGTAACCTAGCTGTGTGATACAAAAGTGAATACAAATACAAAGAAACAAGTCCTGCGCTCAAACTCCCATTACTTCTGGGTGGCAGCAACGACCGTAGTACACAACAGCCCAAATACATATAGTAAAAACCAAAGAAAAAAGTTACCTGCGCTCTTTCCACATTCCTATGTATTTTTAAACACATGGAGGTTTTTAGTTACTTTCAATGGCCATGAGAGGGTATGCCCACCTGCCACGGCAGGCCTCTTAGGTGGGTCCTTATTCCAACCAGGTGGGTCCTTACTCCTTGAGCTTCTGGCAAAGATATTGCTAATAAGACAGAATATCTATATATATATTACATTATGTGAGCTTTGAAATTCCGTGCAATGAATTAATGAGTTTGCTGGATCTTGTATGTTGTATTAATTGGCCCCAGCAGCATCCTATAATGTATGCATGTTCAGGTGAGTGCAGCCTCTTCATATATATATATTTGTGGTTGTATACAATAAGCCGAGTTATAGTAATAGTGGTGTAAGTTGGTTGTGGTGTGCTGGAACCGACGTTCAAGTAGGCCTGTTAAAGAGGGCCCACCATTATGAACGGATTAATAAAGGAGTGAACCAGGCGGTCTCGGCCCAGAGGAAAGGGAGGTCTGTGTATTTATAGGCCGGGTAACTCCTCCCACAATTACTCATTTGGGTGTCTTATACAATAAGTTGAGTTATAGTAATGGTGGTGTAAGTCGGTTGTGGTGTTCGGGTAGGCCTGTAAAAGAGGGCAAAAACTTTAATAGTTTAACACTGAATACATGTTGACATTACATAACCAATACTTAAATACATGTCTCAATTCCCTTTCAGGTTGAGGGATATATATGGCATTGATATTACTAGAGGAGCACATATTCTTTTAGAATGGCTTGAAAATGTTAAAGGTTGTATTCGAGTAACTTTAAGGTGTTGTAAGCTAGTTAAAGGGTGAGGTGGCAAAGTAAATGTGAACGCCTCCATGGAATCAAATGAGTATGGTTTGATAATTTGATATGCAGAAGTGAGTTTACCGTATATACTCGAGTATAAGTCGACCCGAATATAAGTCGAGACCACTAATTTTACCCCCAAAAACTGGGAAAACTTATTGACTCGAGTATAAGACTAGGATGGGAAATGCAGCAGCTACTGGTAAATTTCTAAATAAAATTATATCCCCCAAAAATTATATTAATTGAATATTTATTTACAGTGTGTGTATATATTGAATGCAGTGTGTGTGTGTATGAATGCAGTGTGTGTATGAATGCAGTGTGTGTATCAATGCAGTGTGTGTATCAATGCAGTGTGTGTATCAATGCAGTGTGTGTGTATGAGTGCAGTGTGTGTGTGTATAAATGCACTGTGTGTGTGTGTATGAGTGCAGTGTGTGTGCGTATGAATGCAGTGTGTGTGTGTGTTTGTGTATGTAATGCAGAGCCTTGGTGGGGGGTGGGCATTTTTATTATTATTTTTTAATTATTATTTTAGTATATTTTTTATATTAGTAATATTTTTTGTATTATTATTTTTAAATATTATTCATATTTTTTTTATTGTAATATTTTTTTATTATTATTTAATTTTATTTTCGTCCCCCCCTCCCTGCTTGTTAGCTGGCCAGGGAGGGGGGCTGTCATTCCCTGGTGGTCCAGTGGTGTGTACTGTGTAGGAGGGGGGCTGTCAGGAAGCGTTTACTTACCTTTCCTGCAGCTCCTGTCAGCTCCCTTCTCCTCCGCGCCGGTCTGGTCAGCTCGTGGCAACGCTCTGACCCCGCGGCTCTCGCGAGACTTACACTGGAGGAGAAGGGAGCTGACAGGAGCTGCAGGAAAGGTAAGTAAACGCTTCCTGCCAGCCCTCAACAGCCCTTTGTCTGTATTATGGCAATGTAAGTTGCCATAATACAGACATTGACTCGTGTATAAGTCGAGTTGGGTTTTTTCAGCACAAAAAATGGGCCGAAAAACTCGACTTATACTCGAGTATATACGGTACATTTTTTTTTTGTGCGCCTTCTTTCTTTTCCTTTTATTGGTCTCTTAGCAATTGATCTGTGAATAAAATCAACATTTAGTGACTATCCTATAGACATCAATCATCTCTTCGGCGCCATGAGGGTCATTCAGAATCACAAATCAAAACAAACATGCGCCCAGTGGGGTTTTTGTTTGTTTCCTGATTCTGCTACTTTTCGACACAGAGTTCTTAAACTCAAATGCCCACTCAATCGACCCAAATTAAACAAATTGCAGTTCGTAACATAACAAATCACCGAGTCTATTGCTTTTTGTTTAAGTATTGTTGCCACATTTTTAATATTTAACATCAGACTTATTTCACAATCTTGGAGCTTTTAAGCAGTTATTTAAGGGTGCTTCAGGGAGAGTAACATTTCCACTGACATTTACTCAAAGCAAATTTGTTCACTCTTGTTTTAGCTTCAGTGCACTACAATACTAGATGGTTTATATCGACTATTTCACTGCTGTATTGCTCTGAATTTAATAGTACTATTAAATCTTCCTAAAACATGCAAAAACCTTTATATTTGACTTATTTAAGTGTGCCTGTGTGGAGTTGCATAAATAGACTATCTTCTCATACTTTGTCTTTTAGAGCCATAAAATGAGAGGCTGGACTGAGATCTAAAATTAAAGAAACATATGCCCCGGCATCATTAATCTCAGATCCACTTAAAACACCTTATTCAATATTTAAACAAGGACAAATAATAAACGTGGGTTTTACAGAGTTCTACACACATTAAAAAAAACAGAAATCTTCCACCAGTTTAAAATCTTAAACTATCTTCTATGCATTTACTATCAATGTGTTCATACTACACATAAATATTTGTTTTGCATAAGTTTTAGATATATGAAATGTTATCTGCTGTGTATCATACATTATCACTGTGATATGCTTAACACATATACATGAAGTGCTTCAAATTGTGTAATGTATTACATAGTGATTAAATTATGCAAAAAATGAAATGATAGAATGTGACGAGACGAATCTTGCCACTGTGCATTGGAGGAGCCTGGTTGCCTGCCTGCTGCCTTTCGACTTTGGACCGGCATTTAAACACTTTATTTTCCTATGCAGAAAGATCTATTCATGTATTTCTGCCCTGGAGTTCAGTAGATTCTCGGATTTACTGAATGAACTAATTTAACCCAGATAGCTATGCCATGGAGCCTATTCGTGTAATAAAAGACTTTGGCTCCATGGCAATTGAACTGTATGTGTGTGTGCCATTCAGTAATAATGTGCGCTCAGACCTAAGCTATCTGGGGATATGTTGCATGTCTGTATTTTATGTAATAAATGTAACCTTGTGTATTTTATTGTATTTTACTGTATTTTGCTATCATGTGGCTAATGGAGTTTTGCCTCTGTCCTTGGAGATAATTGGATTGCTTCTCAATTATCTCCAGGATAGAAAACTCTGTGGAACTGGTTTTGGGCAGAAAAGCCATGCTTCATTTGGTCACAAAGGACTTCGATCTATCTTTTTAACTAATGGACCAATTTGGATGATTTTGACATATGTTTGTATTTGGAGTATGCTGATTCTGAAAATGTACGTTTTATGTGAATGGTGAATGTGATGGATACTTTTAAAGTTATGAATAATGTGGAAAAACTGTATTTCTCTGCCTGTGATAATTACATTGTGTAAGGTAATTGTATCACAGGCAGAGGGGAGGATTTTGTGTGGGAGTGTCTGAGTGTATTGTACGTGTTTATTGGTTGTTTTCCAAAACCCTGTGGGTGGTACTTGTGACAGACCCCTTTTGGGAGTAACAGATACCATCTCGGAGAATTGCCGTTGCATATGGATTATTGTGGATTTCGGGTACTTGTGGATCCGTACGGTATACAGCGCCACGTGGAGAGAACAATGGGTCGCGGCCATTTTGACCGCATGGACTAATGACCGAACTTTCCACACGACGAATGCCGCCCTTACCGACAACGTACGTCCATGCTAGTCAACGGATCCAAAGTACCAAAATAGAGACACCGGATCCAAAAGAGAGTTTTCGTTTATATTGTATAGTTCCTGCGTAATTGGTGCAAACGTGTATCTGGCGAACGGCTCGACCGATCTAGGGGATTTTCACGTATGTTGTTCCCTTAGATCTCCGTTCCCTAATACACGTAGCACATTGTATTTTCGTTGCATATTTTGTGTGTTATTAAAACTGGTAATAATCGTATAATATTCTGCTCGGTACAGTGGGAGTGACTCCCACTGTAAATGTATTATCTCCTCCGGATACGGGGAGGAGTTGTTGTACGGCATAAAAGCCCGAGTTACCGAATAAACAGTATTCCTACTTTGACCCTCAACACAGAGTCTCGTCTCGTGCTTGGAGGGGATGACTAGTACTTGGATGTCGTAATTATGGGGAACCTGTTATGCTTTAGCTAACTTCGTGCTTGGGGGAAAGGACACCTTCTCAGCGGCGTAAACCCCTACTACACCGGGGTGCCGCTACAATTTGTGGCAGCGGCGGGATCGTTCTTTCACCCCAGAAGGACAGCTACCGAGAGCAAACAGGATGGAGGCCTACTACGGAAGGTTGAAACGATCCACCCTAAAAGACATGTTGGAGAGCCGTGGTCGTTCGGCTAGCAACAAAAAGAAAAGAGACATTTTGGCAGAATTGGTCGCATTGGACTTAGCGGAACAGAATGGCGAACTGGGTGTCGAACCAAACCCAGAACCAGAGATCGCCTTGGTCCGAACCCCGGAAGATGAACGATTCGACCACGAGGTGAGGGTAAGGTTGGCTCACTACGGACCAAACCCCTCGCCTAGGATCGTGACCCAAGTAATCGCAGCGGTCGATGCCAACCGGCGCCAGACGTCAACCAGCGCCAGTCCAATTGCTGGAACTCTTCAAACTCCCGAGGAAAAGAGGAAAGTCCACTTTGCCGCTTTTAAAAATTTCGTAGAAACAGAGGGGGAGATTGACCAATACCTGGCGGATTTTGAGCGTCAATGTGCCCTACATAAAGTACCCGCCGAGGATTGGGTTAAAATTTTGTCTGGCAAGTTATCCGGACGAGCCAGTGATGCTTTCCGAGCAATCCCGGACCATGAGGTGGGAAATTATCGATTGGTCAAGGAAGCCCTCCTGTCCCGATATGCAGTAACCCCCGAAGCATATCGGAGACGCTTCCGGGACTCCCGAAAGCAAACCGGTGACTCCTACACCGAATGGGCCTGCCGACTGCAACGCATGGCTGGCCACTGGATGGATGGGTGCCAAGCTACCACCGCGGAGGAGGTATTACAATTGTTTTTGTTGGAGCATTTCTTTGAGAAGGTGGACAAGGAGCTCAGGGAGTGGATTCGGGATAGGCGACCACTTACCCTACCCGAAGCCGCTCGGATGGCTGACGAGTATGCGGACGCCCGCAAACCCGACCCCTCGGTCCAAAAGGCAGCTCTCCGAGTCGAAAGCCGCCCCGTCGGCCCTACTCCAACCACCTCCGCTAATCAACCTAGCTACAACACCCCCTCCCGCTTCGCCCAGTCCAGTGCCCCGGACCGCCGGCGGTGTCATAGGTGCCAACAGGTGGGCCACCTGAGAGACAAATGCCCACTAGATCCAGCTCGACAAGCTTCTTGGAGGAAGCCCGCTGAAGGGAACACCCGGCCCTTTACCTCCGGGGCCCATTGCATTGAAGCCCAACCCCTGGGGGAAGAGCAATGGGAGATTTTGCACGAGGCCAATCCCCTATATGCGGCTGCCGTAGATAACCGGCAGCATCACCGACAAACCGTCCGAGTAAATGGACAAGTTGTCAGTGGATTACGAGACACTGGGGCCACCCTAACGTTGATCCAACACGACCTGATCCCCGAAAAGGAACATACTGGACAAACGGTGGCCGTTAGAGTGGCCGGGGGTGCAGTACATCGCCTCCCCACGGCCCGAGTGCATTTGGATTGGGGGGTGGGAGCTGGCCAAGTGAATGTGGGCCTGATGAAAGGGCTACCCGCGGAAGTACTCTTGGGAAATGACTTAGCCCCGCTGTTGTCCGCTTTTGCTCCTCAAGGTCCTGCTGGAGCCTGCCCTGTCACCACCCGGGCTCAGGCTCGTGCTATTGGAATCGGCCCGCCAGTCGCGGAGACCCAGGTAAGAGCTAACCCTCCGACTGTGACCTTAGGACAGACTCCCTTAGACTGGGATACCCCTGAGACTTTTGGGAGGGAGACGCGGGAAGACGTCACGCTACGAAAGTATAGGGATAAGGCAGATAAAGGGGAACTGGGGACAGATGGGGAAAGCTACGAGTGGGTGGGGGATAGACTGTATAGGATCCCCCAGGAGCCCGCAGCAGGTAAAAACCCCGTTCCGCAGAAGCAACTAGTGCTACCGAAAAAATACAGGCAAGAAATCATGAGGATCGCTCACGATATACCCTTAGCTGGCCATTTAGGAGTGCGTCACACGGGCCATAGGATTACCCAGAATTTCTTCTGGCCAGGGTTTAACCGGGACGTGCGACACTATTGCAGAACCTGTGACACTTGCCAACGGGTGGGTAAGAGGGGAGATCGCCCAAAGGCTAAATTAATGTCGATGCCGATCATTGGGGAACCTTTCTATAGGGTCACCGTCGACATTGTAGGCCCCCTAGCGCGACATAGCCCGTCCGGTAAGAAGTACATTCTTACCGTGGTGGACTATGGGACCCGATACCCCGAGGCAGTACCCCTGCCGAATATTGAAGCTGAGACGGTCGCCGATGCCTTGGTTAAGATATTCACTCGAGTGGGGTTCCCTAAAGAAATCCTATCCGACCAAGGAACCCAGTTCACGGCCGTCCTCACACAGCAGTTATGGAAAGTGTGCCACATTAAACCCCTGCTCAGTTCCCCGTACCATCCCCAAACTAACGGTCTCTGTGAGCGCTTTAATGGGACACTCAAACAAATGTTGAGGACCTTTACGGACGGTTGCAGAGACTGGGAAAGATTCTTACCCCACCTGTTATTTGCGTATAGGGAGGTCCCCCAAGAATCTACGGGTTTTTCCCCCTTTGAGTTGTTGTATGGGAGGAGGGTACGAGGACCCCTCGATCTCATTCGGGACCACTGGGAAGGGGAAACCGAACAAGCAGGGACACCTATTGTGCCATATGTCCTGGAGCTCCGGGACCGCATGGAGCAACTCTCCCTGTTGGTAAGGGAGAATCTCCAGGCGGCCCAGGGGCGACAGAAACGCTGGTACGATAGGGGTGCCCGGCAACGACTATTTCACATAGGGCAGAAGGTATTGGTGCTAAAACCGGTCAAGGACAACAAACTGCAAGCTGCGTGGCAGGGTCCTTACAAGGTTTTAGCCCAACTCTGTGATACCACCTACCTTATTGCCAGCTGTGCAGATGAAAGGATCCAACGATCCTTTCATGTGAACATGTTGAAGGAATACCAAGAGCGACAGGAAGATGTTAACGCTGTTTGTGCCCCAGCTACTGATGACCCCGAAAATTTACCCCTACCGGACCTACTGGAAAGGGAGACTCACCCCGACCCAGTTAGCCTAGTGAAGCTGGGAGAACGACTGAACCCTACGGAGCTAGAGCAAGCTAGACAGCTCCTATGGGAGAAACAGAGTACCTTCTCCCAGGAGCCAGGATACACCACCCTGGCCATACACAAGGTAGAAACCCCAGGGCAGGCCCCCCTCCGACAACCCCCTTACCGTATTCCGGAAGCCGTCCGGGACGGGATGCTGAAGGAAATACGGGAAATGACCCAGCTGGGGGTCATTGAGCCATCAGACAGTCCCTGGGCCTCTCCCGTAGTCCTAGTTCCCAAGAAAGACGGAACCACTCGGTTCTGCGTCGACTACAGGCGACTAAATGAAAAGACTACCACTGACGCTTACCCTATGCCCCGGGTAGACGAATTACTAGATCGCATAGCCAGGGGTAACTATCTCTCTACCATAGACCTCTGCAAGGGTTATTGGCAGATACCCCTGGCCGAGGATGCCGTCCCCAAGTCGGCCTTTGTCACCCCGTTTGGCTTATACCAATTTAAGGTCATGCCATTCGGGATGAAAAATGCCCCGGCTACGTTCCAGCGAATGGTGGATCGGCTCCTCGATGGCTTCCAGGAGTTTGCGTGTGCATACCTGGATGACATTGCGATCTACAGTGAGTCTTGGGAAGAACATTTAGTCCACGTAGGGGTAGTACTAGATAAGATTCGGGCCGCGGGCCTGACACTAAAGCCCGAGAAGTGCCATTTAGGAATGGCCGAGGTCCAATACCTGGGACACCGGGTAGGGTGTGGAAACCAGAGACCGGAGCCTGCCAAGGTGGAAGCAGTAGCGAACTGGCCCACACCGAATACCAAGACCCAGGTATTGGCCTTCTTAGGGACCGCCGGATATTATAGGCGCTTCGTCCCTGACTACAGTACGATAGCCAAGCCCTTGACTGACCTGACCAAAAAGAATTTACCCAGACAGGTCCTGTGGTCTCCCGCTTGCGAAGCCGCATTCCAATCCCTCAAACATGCTCTTGTTAATGCTCCTGTCTTGGCTGCCCCAGTACCTAACAAACGTTTCCTTGTACATACAGACGCTTCCATGTATGGACTGGGGGCTGTGCTGAGCCAGATCGGGGAAGATGGAAAAGAGCATCCGGTCGCATACCTCAGCCGAAAGTTGTTACCGAGGGAAGTGAGCTATGCGGCCGTAGAGAAAGAGTGCCTGGCCCTGGTATAGGCATTGAAAAAACTAACACCGTATTTGTATGGACAAGAATTCTCTTTGGTAACCGACCACAATCCATTGGTATGGCTTAACCGGGTCGCAGGGGACAATGGCCGATTGCTAAGATGGAGCTTGGCCCTGCAAACATACAATTTCACCATCAGCTATCGACCCGGTAAGCTAAATGGCAACGCCGATGGGTTGTCTCGACAACTGGACAATTCTCCGGACAAGTGAATTCCGGTCATCCCTAAGTTAATCCGAAAGGATCAATCCAGGTCTGCCGGAGTGTACCACTAGGAGGGAGCCGTGTGACAGACCCCTTTTGGGAGTACAGATACCATCTCGGAGAATTGCCGTTGCATATGGATTATTGTGGATTTCGGGTACTTGTGGATCCGTACGGTATACAGCGCCACGTGGAGAGAACAATGGGTCGCGGCCATTTTGACCGCATGGACTAATGACCGAACTTTCCACACGACGAATGCCGCCCTTACCGACAACGTACGTCCATGCTAGTCAACGGATCCAAAGTACCGAAATAGAGACACCGGATCCAAAAGAGAGTTTTCGTTTATATTGTATAGTTCCTGCGTAATTGGTGCAAACGTGTATCTGGCGAACGGCTCGACCGATCTAGGGGATTTTCACGTATGTTGTTCCCTTAGATCTCCGTTCCCTAATACACGTAGCACATTGTATTTTCGTTGCATATTTTGTGTGTTATTAAAACTGGTAATAATCGTATAATATTCTGCTCGGTACAGTGGGAGTGACTCCCACTGTAAATGTATTATCTCCTCCGGATACGGGGAGGAGTTGTTGTACGGCATAAAAGCCCGAGTTACCGAATAAACAGTATTCCTACTTTGACCCTCAACACAGAGTCTCGTCTCGTGCTTGGAGGGGATGACTAGTACTTGGATGTCGTAATTATGGGGAACCTGTTATGCTTTAGCTAACTTCGTGCTTGGGGGAAAGGACACCTTCTCAGCGGCGTAAACTCCTACTACACCGGGGTGCCGCTACAGTACTAATGTGTAAGAATGTGTATATAAGAACAATAAACCCACAGCTCTGTCTTTTACTGTTTTACCCTCAACACAGAGCCTTGTATCGTTCTTGGGGGGATTTATTGTATGCTGTTCCAGTTTGACTGCTAGGAGTGTAAACCTATTCGTATGGTTTTTCCTATTCGGCTATTTACAGCATTCGTATGGTTCAGGTTCGGCTGTTTACGGCATTCATATGCTTGTCCGGTTCGGTGGCTTGGTGTCTACAGTAGCGGCCTATATATCTGGAAGGGAATATCCTCTAAACGGTGTTTAACCCCTTTCATGCCTGGGGTGCCGTTACACAGAATGAAAAAAAAAAACTCATGAAACTTGCGACAGCTGTAAAGGCAAGTGCTGTATTGGGCAGAACCCTTCCAGATCAGGGAGAGACTCCGCTGGCCAAAATTTAGTAGAAAAAGCCTAAAAAGTGCAAAAGGAAAATAAGGCTCCTACATTTACAAGATACTTTATTCGAAGTTGATTCAAAATATATAAAAAAATCCTATCAAAACAAATAGTAGTATGCATTCTTATTTAAAAACTAAACATAAACGACTTTATCATAAAAGACTAAATACATTATCGAGTTTATCTGAGTGGAGCATAGAGTCCCGTAGTATTCACATAAAGGACCACTATAGGCACCCAGACCACTTCAGCTTAAGTGGTCTGGGTGCCAGGTCCCTCTAGGATTAACCCTTTCTGCTGTATACATAGCAGTTTCAGAGAATGCTATGTTTACAAATGGGTCAGTCCAGCCTCTAATGGCTGTCTCATTGACAGCCGCTAGAGGCACTTCCACGCTTCTCACTGTGATTTTCACAGTGAGAAGACGCCAGCATCCATAGGAAAGCATTGAGAATGCTTTCCTATGAGACTGCCTGAATGCACGCGCGGCTCATGCCGCACATGCACATTCAGCTGATGACGGGAAAGGAGGAAGAGAGTCCCCAGATCCGAGGGAGCCCGGCACTGGAAAAAGGTAAGGGATTAACCCCTTCCTCACCCTAGAGCCCGGCGGGAGGGGGGCCCTGAGGGTGAGGGGGACCCAAGGACCCTATAGAGCCAGGAAAACGAGTATGTTTTCCTGGCACTATAGTGGTCCTTTAACTCGCAATGTTCTATATGATCTGCCCATATCCAAGGGATCCCTTTGGATGTTAGATGTGTCTCTCTGGTTCGCGTGCACTGAATTGCAGGAGGATTATAGTATGGGTACTCGGATAGTTCAAAGGACATAATGCTGGTGGTGTTCATCCTCACTCCTACGCGTTTCGTGAGCCGTGCACTCACTTCCTCAGGAAGATGATCACCACTTGAAGTGGGGCTCCTTTTATATGTACTTCGAAATGCACCACTCTGATACTTTACTTAATATCTCTAAAAAACTCTGCAAGCACTAAAAGGCATATTGGCCCCATAAAATACATAATTGGCTAAAGGGTTACGTCATTAATATACAAATCCTGAAGAAAACCTTCATTCTATACACACTATCATTTGGTACAATATGTTATTGTAGAGAATGCCTATATATATGAAACACTAAGTGTAACATTTTGTGTAACATTTTGATAGGTATCTCTAATATTTGTTTCACATTGTATTATATTTAAGCAAAGGATATTTTGCATATATGATAAAGATAATTTTTAAATATATTATTATTAGGAATGTATTTAATAGTATCTCTATTTTTTCTAAATTTGAGATTATACTGTGAATTGTGTTAAATAGCACCTATATTCATTAGTTGGCAGAGTATTACTCTTTCTCTTTCAGAACAAGGTAGAAATAGACATGGATCTCTAAAGGGGTTATTGTTATTAATAATTAGTAATATGAGTGATATTTAAAAAAAAAAAAAAAATCAAGGAGAGATCAGAGAGAGACTCCACGCTGGTCAGAACCTTTTTATTCGGGTCTGTGCACAACATCATGGCTACTATTGGTCTATTCGCAGGTTTGTAATCAGGCTGGGGACAGGGATACAAGTTGTATGCATGGAGTGTATATACTATACACTATATACTGAATGAATCTTGAATGGCAATGGGGGATATATTTATGCTTTGACATCAATGATCCAGGGTTCACTCTTGAAGCTCTAGCAATTTTTTAAATATCTACATTTATTAGCCATTCTAAGCAGGTAAATAGGGTACTACACCACAGCCTTCCTAGAGTGACCCTTTCAAAATAAGACAATGTATTCTTGGTAAAAAAAAAATAAAATAAAAAAAAACATCTAAATGTATAGCTCCTACATATTTATAAGTCTTTTTCCAAAAATGTATTTTTTCTTTCTGTTCTATTGTTTGAGACGTGTTTTATTTTTATTAATGTAGTATTACTTCTAAAAAAATAATAAAATATGTGAATTTAAAGGAACACTATATTGACAGGAATACAAACATTTCTGTCAGAAAAGTAAAATGTGAAATTGCTTACCTTTATTCCAGCATCCAGGATATGTGTTCTTAGCTAAGACCATCAAAATGGATGATCTCAGCAAATCCAATGCTTTCCCATAGGAAAGCATTGGTAGGCTATTGCGTATGCGCGGCTAAAACGTAACGCAGTGTCAATGAGAGAATCAATGCATCTCTATAAGGAGCGTTTAGCTCCTCCATGCAGAGCATGAGAAGCTGAAAATTGTGCAGCACTGACCCAGGAAGCACCTCTAGTTGCCGTCAAAGTGACTGCCACTACAGGTATTACTAGGCAGTAATGTAAACACTCCCTTTGCTCTGAAAAGGCAGTGTTTACATTAAAATGCCTGCAGGGACATACATACACACCAGAACAACTACATTAAGCTGTAGTTGTTCTAGTGACTATAGTGCCCCTTTATCTCAAAATAGTCCTTAAGAATATATATTATCCCTTGAAACACATAATGGAATATTCAAAAATATAATCACTCCTAATGCTTAGAACTTTTGCATTTTAATTTATATTATATACCTATTTTTGCTGTAAATTGTTTTATTGAAATAGTAAGTGACAATGACACGTAGTAAAAACACTTGCGAAAATGCAGTATAACGTCATATCAGCGAAGAGCTTTGGAAATATAAAATCTCAATATAAGGTCATGGTTGTAAAGGGCAGCATAGTTATATTCTATCACACTGTATTAATTAACTTTTTGAAACAACTAATCAGCATTGGAGCACTTAGTAGGGCAGGATCATTAACCTCTTCACTACCAAATTTATCTATACATGTTTAACGTTGTTAACCAATAATGCATTATGTAACTTAATTTTTAAGTACATAATTGAAGTTCAGACTGTAGAGAACATATTTCTCACATTTACAACGTAACTGGAAAGAAATGCACCCTCTTTAATCCCTTAAGGACCAAACTTCTGGAATAAAAGGGAATCATGACGATGTGTCCTTAAGGGGTTAATCTCCCATCCTGTAGGCAGCTTTCAGTTAAAAACAGTATTCCGGGATTCTAAAAATTGAGAGGTCTCAATGTTGATATAGGTACAGAAGTACACAAATTATTTATAAGGCTTTATTTAATCTTAAAGACCCCAATTTTTTGTATATTATATTGTCTGATTCATATCATGAGATTAGGACTATATATATATATTTAATTCCAATATATAAATATTGTTGTTGTTTTTTTCTTATATATATTTAACTATCTCTTTAATGTACACTGATCAGCCACAACAGTGTGTGGCTTTATTCCGCTAGTTCCTAAACTAACATATTTAGACATATTTCTCACTGTATTTCCTGTGATTTCATAACATTTATATTTTATATTTTGCATGTTTTTCATTTATATTTTATAACATTTAGTATTTTGTATAATTAAATAGAACATTACAGTAATTTAAATAGACAGCAAGATACATCAAGCCAAAAGAATAATCCATAATAACAAAAACGTATGACAGATGAGTATAAATTTAGAGATGAACTAGGATTTGGGTGTCTTTTTTTTGTGTGTGGGTTCTCATCTCAGATAGAAAAGTATAATATCCACCACAAAATATGCAGTAAATATAATTTCAGATAATATAAAAATGTATTGCTTTTGAACCAGTCAAATATCTAGAACATGATGAATACAGCAAATATTATAAAAGATAGAACATGTCCCATATATATATATCAGCAAGTGAAGACAAATGTTAAAAGACAAGACAATTCACAGTGATAATATAAAATAACTGATAACAAAACTAGAAGGCAAACAATTGCAAAAAAACAGGTTGAAAAAAGAACAATGTGTCAACTGTTTCAACAAACACCGTTTGGATCAAGTATTTCAAATGTCAAAACACACTGATGTGTCAAAATGATACTTGGAGAAATTGTGAGCACCAATAATTTAGAACCAAAGTAATAATTATCAAAATGTTACAGTTGATCCATTGAAAATTAACACAGATTAACTTAAACAGATACATTAATTAAACAAAAAATGGCTCATTATCAGAATATCAGAAAAAAAAAGTAATCAAGGGTTTGTATAACAATATCAAAAGGGCAGCAAATTCAATCCATGACTTCCAGTGGGTCACCCTGCTATGTTAAAATGGGGCTAACATACATGGCATTGGAATGTTGCACATTCAGAATGTAGGATGCTATAAATTTAGGGCCCAATGTATGAAAGTATACTATATAAGTCTATTCAAAGTGCAAACTTTGTGATTTCTCTGAGTCCACAAATGCTGGTGTTGGTGGGTAATATCACTCAGCGGATGCCTTTATCCATGCTGCGTAAAGGCAATATAAGTGATCTTTAGTTATGGTAATGAGAATGTAGGGGTGGTCTAAAGGCTATCATTACGAAAATGAGACACACCCTAAAATGTACCCCAACTGTAAACTGGTTAAAAAAACCAAAAACAAAAAAACTATATACTATAAACTATGCCACAAAAGTAATTTCAATGACTGTATATGTAACCAAATATAAATAATAATAAAAAAAAAATAAGTCGATTTCATGAAATTGCAGTTGCATATAGCACTCATTAATTGTCAGAAGAGGTAAGTTTTGTGCAAAAAGATCCCATGTCCTAAGGAGCATGACACGCAGTCGGCCATATTAATATTGGGAACATTGTTTTGACTTGTTTTTTAAAAAAAATTAAAAGGCTTTTTCAAAACAATAGAGTGCTACAGCAGGCTCTAGGGGCACTATACAGTATACAAAGTTGCAAGCTATTCAAGGATGTAATTACAAAGGTAATCTACAAAGGAACTTCCCCAAGGGTAACTTATGGCAACACTATTGTATTGATCATGTTTTAAAGCAGCACATTTTAACATGGCTACTAGTTTTCCCATGTTATATTTGATGCAATCCAGCATGAGTTCTCATGCAGTGGAGTTTAACTCCTCTAATCATCATGATGGTAGCACTCTATAGTGTATCTAACACAATAGTTCTCTCCGAAACACATAGTCTGTTTTCTTACACAAATTACTCTCTCAATCTCATCCCCTCTCAGCTTACAGTTTAACCACCTCAAACAAACCTATGTAGAACTGATTTGTGCAAACATATGACAGCATTCTCCCAAAGCCTCCATCAATTTGAAATCCATATTTAAGGAGAACCACATAGCAATACACAGCAAGGTTCTTATCATGAGTAAACATCAAATGCAATCAATCATCAAATAATGGTCATAATGATAATTATATAGAAAGGTACATATATGACTCTGACTGGTAGTCCTTATCTGCATTCTTACTTAAAAAAAAACTATAAGCACTTTTCTATTTCTGTGTGGCTGAATGCTATTTTTACAGCTTAATATTCTTATTGTGTTAATGTTGTTATACTCTATCCTATTCACAGGCTAGGGATAATTACATGTCAGAATATATTTGAAGTCTCAGATTGACTTACATTTATTCCTTTACAAAGAGACCTATTGTGTTTAGATTGAACATTTCTTCCCAAGTACCCAGCTCTGTTTGCATTTGTAATGAGGTTACTTACACTGTTTTAATCAACAGCGATATTAATATGAATTCATCGCAAATTGCCAAAGATTGAAAAAAAAAAGCCTGCAGACTTAACGTGGAGAAACATTGTGAGTCTGGCGAGGAAGTGATACAATTCATTTGTATTTGTTATTTCCCAAGATAATTAAAATGAATGAACTACAATAGAATTTAAAATGATCCTATAAGTATGTATGTATTTATGAATGTATGTATTTATGTGTATATGTAGCTACTTGCCGTATTCCTGTTAGAAATACACAATAATGCGTTGAGCTTTAGCTTGTCCTTCATAAATACACATTTTGTCTCTCTGCTATAGCCAAATGGCAGAGGATGCAAGCATATCAGAATGCATAAGAGATGCAGTTATCATTCACTTTTTTACAGCAACTCTGTCATGCAAAACAACATGGAGTCCCATTTTATTCTATACATTGTGCAAAACATGACAGAGCCACATTTTAATCAATACATTGTGCAAGACAACAGCAACTGAGTATCTAAATATATACTAGCAGGTTTTTTTTTAATAAGGTTTTTTAATGATATTTTGAAGTTTGACCACATAAACGATATGCCTGCACACGTGACATCTTGTATTGTTTGCAAATCCTTCATGGACAGATAATACATTCCAGGCCAGGGGGACATGTGACGGAACCTCCGTGTGACTAAGTGATGAACTGGCATTAGAGATTCTTTTTATGAAAGTGTATTAAAATAAATGCTAATTTATACATTTCCTAGGTGTTTGCCTTGTGCATTGTGTAGCAGAAATAGTTCTGATATTTAAATGAGGGGAAATGGATTTAAATGTGAGCAAAGTATTTATTTTGTGTTATATAAGTAGCTTACAAATGCAATCTTCTGCCCCTTCACATATGTGGTGCTTACTTTAGAGGCTTTCACCACTTTGTATATCATTTTGACACAAAGGTGATTGCAAATGGTACTGCAGTGTCATATTTACCTGTTTATTACTTCAGATGCTGTGTGGACTTTGTATATTTGCATAGAACAGTTACATGGTAGTCGTGATTGAAAAAAGATGTCAAGTCCAGTGAGTTAAACCTTTCACACATCTTTTCATGCTTTTGAGGCAAAATCCCATTTTCAAGTCATTGCAGTTGTACCAGAAAAAGGAAAAAAAAAATAATTCTTGTCTCCATAATGGCAACTGGATTTCTCCTGAAATATTTTTTTTTTTAAAAATCCATTTTTTTTTTAAAAAAAGATCAAAAATACATCTGAAAAAGTATATAAAACATATATTTATAAACATATAAAAAACATACAATATGACAATTTCATTATCTATTTATATTTTTTTCGTTCATAATGGGTCTCTACATATTGGATGCATGTTTACCATTGTGACATTTCAAAGTGAGCCTAGTTTTATAGGATGCAATGGTATTAGCGTTGACAGATGTTATGTTTCTTGTATTGCGTTTTACAATCTAAAAGAATGTTAGGATCAAAGGAATAATTGATTATATTGAACTGGATGAAACCTTGTACTGCAAAATGTGAGAACAACTTCCTCTCAATCAGGAAATAAACACTTTTAAATTGATAAGTAATATTTTTTATGGACAATACCAATAAGACTGTCGGTCAAAGTGTTTTTTTTAGTAAATCAAGGGTAAGGTCATCAATGTTGGTCATTATTATTTAATCATCATGCATCATAGCATTCCTCACGAGAGACACCAGATGATATAAATAAGAAATAGGGTCAAGAAGATGGCAGAGACCTGCAAGAACCCCAATTTACCATGTAGAGGGCCCTAAACAGCAAGCAAGGTAGCCCCAGGTCATATTAACATTGAGTGAGCTTTATTGTGGCTTTTTATGAAGGTGTTAGTGATTACATTAGTGGGAACAGACTTGATTAGAACGTGTTTGCCTTCAGTGGCTTCTTCAAGCAGTCACCTGAGTAGAAACATGAGCAAAAAACCAACAGCAACAGATCTCCATTGTTTAAGCTTCTTTGACCTCCTTGTCTTCAGATTGAGATTCAGGTAGTATGCCTCAAAGTAAATCATAACTGAACAGATTTATTGTGCACCAGGGCTTGAGTTGTTCACTGTTTCTTGTAAGTTATCCTATTACATTGGCTTTTCTGCATTGTAAAATTGGCATTTGTTAGAAAAGTGCAATTTGTTTAGGTCCGAATGTGAATTCAGGCGAATTTTGGCCAATTCGGACATTCAGATGCTTCCGAAGTGCCGAAGTGCCGAAGTGCCGAATTGCCAAAGTCCTGAATTTCGGACGTGCCAAAACGAACCGTATTGCCAAAGTCCTGAACTGCCAAAGTACCAAACCAAACCAAGTGACCAAAGTGCGAATTTCAGAAGTGCCGAAGTGCTTTGGATTTCTTAAAAGTGGCAAAACAAGAGAGGGAGGGAAAATTATGTGAATGATGACAGGGTTAGGGTTAGGGTATGGGTAGGGTTAGGATAGGGTTAGGTTAGGATTAAGGTAGGGTTAAGGTAGGGTTAGGGTAGGGGTAGGGTAAAGATAGGACTAGGGTTATGGTAGGGGTAGGGTTATGGTAGGGGTAGGGTTAGGGTAGGGTTAAGGTACAGTTAGGTTAGGGTTAGGGTAGGGTTAGGTTGGGTTAGTGTTAGGGAATGGTTACAACTGGTTAGGGTTAGGGTAGGGTTAGGTTAGGGTTGGGTTAAGGTTAGGGTAGGGGTAGAGTAGGGTTAGGGATATGGTTAGGGTGAGGGTTAAGGTAGGGTTAAGGTATTGTTAGGGTTAGGGTAGGGTAGGGTAGGGTTAGTGTAGGGTTAGGGTTAAGGTAGGGTTAGGGTAGGGATAGAGGTAGGGTAGGGTTAGGGTTAGGGAGTTCTACAGATTTTCCAAATTACCGAAATCCCGAATTGTCAAAGTCCTGAACCGAATCGAAGTGACGAAGACCTGAATTGCTGAATCCCAAATTGCCGAATCGAACCAAAGTGCTGAAGTCCTGAATTGCTGAATTGCTGAAGTCACGAATTTCTGAAGTGCCGAACCGAAGTCCCGAATTGCCAAAAAAAATTCTTACCAGAATTTCCGAACCTAACTGAATTTTTGGATCATGCACATCCTTAGCATTTGTACAATATATACAATTTATCTTTCTCCTTCATTTACCAGGACATATTATTTGATTACTAGACTTTGCTTTTCTTTGGGTTACTATACCTGAATTCTCTGTAACTGGACTAGCTACACTGAATTTAAGGGTAACATCTAAATTAGATTTGCCCCAACCAAAAAAAACCTTAATGATGCTTTCTCCGAGTCATAAGGTAATTTATATTTTTACATTTGTCTACCTTGTTTAAAGTGCCAAAATACTTGAATTGTCACAAGTGATACAAGAGCATTATGATCCATGGAGATCCATGGAGAAATTATATGTCCATGAAATATAATCTGTGTAGCCACAGATATTTTATATGTAAGGGCTGGATAAGCAGAAAGATCTTACAGACACATACCAGTACAAGGCATATCAGTAAAATACAGATAAGGCAGACAACAACCAAAAAATGGTAAATTCAATACAAACAGTAGCCACCCCAGTGATTAAACATTAAATTAGTTTGTAGAAATGTGGGGAAGTATAGACGTTGAGCAATTATGTCCCATCCTTATCTTTTTCTTTTTATCTTGCAAAATTTCTTATGGGTTGACAAATAGCATTTTTTTTATAAAACAGAAGGCAAATTTTTTTTGGGAAAATACCCAGCTGTTATTTCTGTGTTTGGTAATTTTACAATGCATCAGAAACATGCTTAGATGGTTACAAGTTAAGTGTGGATGCACCGAGCAAGCCTTTCGTGACCTAGTGGAATTACTCTTTTTATTCATCTTTATCCTTTCATAAAATCCATAAGTGTTATCATAGCTTTACTGAATGTTTTTTTAATAGTGCTTGCTCTCCAACTGAGGCTCGTCAACAGTATGCAATCGTCTACACATATAAATAAAAGTCAACACAAAGTCAATGCAGTTATTTGGCCATCAAAATCTATTGACTTCAATTCCACACATGTTAGAGGTTTGACAAGACATTTGACGTACATGTAACGTTTTAGAATAATCCATTATGTACATAGAAAACACAAAATAATTAACTCTTGACACCAAAACAGTCTGTCTTTTTCTTATTCTAAAAAATATTATTTGTTAAAAAAGTAACCTTTGCAAATCTTTGTGTCAAAAGCATAAAGTTTACAGGGGAAAAAAATATTCTTCCTCACTACGTACCGAAGAGCACCCAAATCCTTGTGCATTTTGATTGGCTTTTGTCTTCAGCATAAACAAATACATTATTTAAAGGGTTACTTAAAAAAAAACCAGAAACAGTGTTTTAAGAAAACACTGATTTTGGTTTGAGTAACCCCCTCCTAGCCTGATCTGCAACCCCAAAATTATAAAAATAAACGTTTTGCTGACATCACTCCTCCTCCCTGGAGGGGAGGGGATCAGGGAGGGTAGACTGAGGGGAGGACAGAGGCAGCACAGGATAAGGGGGGACTATGCCACCATTGTCTGTAAGTGCCAGCAAGTTGTGCATGCTGGAGTCAGAGATCAAATTTGCATAACATTAACATTAGCTAGCATTTATCTTTTGTTCCAGGCTGGCTAATAATGTCCCAATGATGCCACTGAAGTTGGAGCTACACCTCCGTCAGCAGAGGGTTTAAACTCAGTATGTGCAGTGTTTCAATGGAAAATGCTGCACATACAGACTCCAAGCACTATGACCACATCGAATCAATGAAATGGTCATAGTTGTTGGAATAACTCTTTACACTCCCTTCAGCTTTTTCACTAAGCCAAATCTTGTTGAAAACATACTTAGAAATAAGATAAATCTTACGGTATTCTTGCTTCTAAAAACAAAAGAAAAAAACTTGTGCATGGCGGAAAAAGTAAATTTGGCTAAATTACTTTAACTAAAAAATGTTTTGACCGTTCGATTGTCTGTGTGGTGGATTTACTTGTATGAATATCGCCCATGCAAATCATTTGGAAACCACCGATCAGACTAAATTCAGATGAACTGCATTTTGGCTGAAAGAGAAACCACAACTCTATAAATAAGCTAATGAGTAAAATAAAAACCAAAAAAAACTGACAGGTGTCACACAGCACAGACTTGGCCAATTGCCTTTGCCCTTAAGGGGTAAATGGGTAAATACACCTTTAATGGGACACAAATACAACTTACCAATGTGGCAAAAACCATTGTCCTTCACCGTTTTTAGCATGTTAGTATACTAAATAAGGAATTGTAAATTCCTAAAAAATAGGATAAAAAAGGGCACTGCTATTAAATAGATCACCACTTCTAATAGAACTTTCTCCTTGTTTCAGGTATCAGTACCCCAGTATCATGCTGTTTTGTGAGCCAATAAATTTTAATCTTTCTCCACAGTCTGTACAGAAGTCAGAGACCCTGTAAATGTAGGTCCTATGTTGGCAAATGTCCCACTGGGGCTATCACCCTGCATCCACTCACACAACTCTAAACAGACTTTTCTAGACCTGGATGGAATTAACTGCTCTCTTATGTAAGGAGGCAGGGAAGAGCTTTATGTATATTTCTATGTCTATTTCTCTGCAAGATAAATACAAATGTATGTTATAACCTCCCTCCCTCCACCCCCCTCCCCCCACTCATTGATAACATGCTTAATACCATAAATGTATAGTAACGTATTAACTGGAAAATATACAAATATAACTAACCGGATACATGTGTGTCAGGCATATCACAGATATAATCGACATACAGAAAAAATACTCAAGAATAGATGATGTTAAATATCCACTCGTAAACACACAGAATATTAGTTATAGAGCACATCAGACAGGAAGGTCAATGTCTGACTAAAAGCTACATTTGGATGAGATTTACTGGCAAAAAGATTCTGAAAATAGGTTATGTGGTGCTGTCTGCAACGTGCTCATTCAGATACAATGTGTGGTCTCCAACCAAGGTGACTTTGCAGATTTTTTTATTTTTTTTTTATCTATAAGCAACAGCATGTGCTTCTCTCTGGAGGCTAAAAATTGCTTCCCATTCAACAAACTAAATAAATAGCAATCCTACTCTTTGAACTGTATACTATTAAGACTGTAGTACATTTAGGGCTGCCATCAGAAATGTTGAGGCCCCTTACACAGCTCAAGGCCTGGCCCTCGGGATCTGCCACAGAGTTGGCCCATTCCCATGAATCTACCCAGAGGGCCCACCCTGAGTCCAATCACAGGGAGTTGTGTATATGTGTGTAGGGTTTATTGCAGAGGATATATGTGTGTGCTTAAGGAATGCAGTGTATATGTATTCCAGTTTGTGTAGGTGGTGTAGTGTGTGTATAGGGGATGCAGTTTGTTTGTGTGTAACGGATACAATGCAGTGTGTGTTTGTGTGTAAAGAATGCATTATGTTTGTGTGTGTGTAAGGGATGCATTGCATGTTACTGTGTTTGTGTGAGTAAGGTATACATGTGTGTGTGTGTGTGTGTGTGTAAGGGATGCATTTTGTGTTACTGTTTGTAGGGAATGCATTGTGTGCGTCTGTGTGTATGTGTGTGTGTGTGTGTGTGTGTGTGTGATGCAGTGTGTGTGTAAGGGGTGTGTTCTGTGTTTCTGTGTGTGTGTAAGGGATGCATTGTGTGTGTGTGTGTGTGTGTGTAAGGGATGTGTGACAGAAGTTCCCATGCCATGGCCTTATGGAGAGGCTTACATGCCAGCCTCTTGCCCACATACTATGGACCTGGTCCCAATAGCCACTCAAAAGTGCTTGTGCTAGTAGCAATTGAATAACAAATTACGCATTGTTACTTGCTAACTGTGCAGTGCCCTCTGCTGGCTATATGGAAGTTTGTACATTTACATAATGCTGGTATGCAAATGAGAGCAACCAAATAGGTAGTTAATTGTATATATTAGTGCTTTTTAGCGTGTTTGAAAATGTTATTTGTATTATATAGTTCATGCATTACTTCTAATTGCTCGTTCCTCAATATTCTATATATTTGTATTTTTTTTTACAATTCTTTATTTTAGTAGTGCTACGCAGAATATGAAGACATTTAACATGACAATATTGCCAGGAAGAGATGTATACACATTAAGAAATAATTAGAAAGCTGCATGTTTTTTTGTTTGTTGTGTGTAGAAATACCCTTGAGGGTACAACTGAAACAGTCTGGCTGTAAGTGAAACCTGTGGGTGATGCACCCTATGCCTAATGTGGAATAATCCCAACCTCTGCTACTTTCGGTGCTGCTGTTGGGGTCTTCCTGCTCATCCCAAGCACAGCCCAGGAGCGTATTGTCAGGGTACCTGTGGTCTCTACCTCCGAAAGAGGTAGAGACTTAGATGTTCCTCCATCCAGACGGTCTGATGGCTCCCTTCCCCGCGGTCTATCCGGTCATGCTAGGCCGGCCGCGAGGGAGTGAATGCCTTTTACAGCATCTAGGCAGGAAGTAGTCATCAGGACACTCCCCCGGAACGACCTGTCAGTCAATTGCTGCAGGACCAATCAGGACGCCTCGGAGGCGTGGTTACTGCTCTGAACAGGGTATTTAACAGAGCTTCTTTCATTAGCTCATTGCCCTGTCGTGGTTCTAGCTTGTTCTAGTCACTCAGTGCTTGTGTATTCTATTATCCCTTTTGGTTTTGACCCGGCTTGTTTACCTTACTCTGCTATTCTCTGTTACCCTTGATTCGGCTTGTCTCTCGCTTACCTGTCTTCTGTTACCCTCGACCTCGGCTTGTCTTTGACCATTCTATACTGTACTATTTACGTTAGTCCGGCCATTCTAAGGTCCGGTATACGTATCTGGCTACTGTTTGTACTCTGCGTGTTGGATCCCTGTCCCGATCCTGACATTACGACAGGGCCGATGGATCCTGCAAGTACAAACAGTCAGCTGGCTTCTCCTGATCCTAGGTTTGAAGCCATGGATCACAGAATGGATCAGATGGCGCTTGCGCTACAGGCTCTATTAGCTCGTGCCAATAACCCACCAGAGGAGATACGTAATACCCCTGTTTCTCCTGTCGGGTCAGGTCTAGAGGTAGCCACAGTGGGTGCTTCTTCTTGCATTACCCCCCCCAGTACGCTATGGTGGGGCTCCTGAGAAGTGTCGTGGTTTTTTAAACCAAATTAGTATCCACTTTGAATTGCAACCTCGCTCTTATCCTACAGATAGGGCAAAGGTAGGATTTATTATCACCCTACTTATTGAGAAAGCTCTGAGATGAGCCAACCCACTATGGGAGAACGATAACCCATTAGTTTATAACTATAACGCATTTGTAGCTGCTTTTAGAAGAACATTTGACCCTCCAGGTAGAAGGGTTAATGCAGCCAGACTACTGTTGCGCCTGAGACAGGAGAACCGAACACTGGTGGATTATGCACTAGAGTTCAGGTCTCTGGCGGCAGAAGTCAAGTGGAATGAGCAGGCGTATATGGATGTATTTTTGAATGGCCTATCTGATGTAATCCTTGATGAGGTTGCTACCAGAGAACTCCCTGAGAATTTAGAGGATTTAATTTCGCTCATCTCTCGTATAGATGAACGTTTAAGAGAGAGACAGAACACTTGAGAGAGGAACCGGAGACCTTCTTTTAGGTTAGCTCCCGCTTTTCCAAGTCCTGACTCCACGGTATCTTTGCTTACTGAACCTATGCAGATAGGGTATACCCGCCTCTCTGAGGAGGAAAGACAGTACAGGAGAAGAGAGGGTTTGTGTATGTATTGTGGAGCCAAGGGTCATTTACTCTCGAACTGTTCTAACCGCCCGGGAAACGCGCGCACCTAAGTCTCTTTAGAGGACAGGCCTTGGGTGTTTCTATTTTGTCCTCTACTCCTAATTATAAAGATCACAGGCTTCTGCTACCAGTTTCCTTAACTTGGGGGAAGGAAGTAGTAAGGGCTATGGCATTGATAGATTCCGGTGCTGCTGAGAATTTTATCGACCAAGCCTTTGCTAGTAAAAACAATTTCCCATCCCAGCTAACGGAGACACCCTTGGCCGTTGAGGCCATAGATGGTAGACCACTACTAGACCCTGTTATCTTTCGTGAGACCATACCCAATATTTTAAATGTTGGTATCCTACACACGGAGAATTTATCTCTTATGCTCATTTCGTCTCCTTCCGTTCCCATAGTTCTGGGGTACCCATGGTTGAAGAAACATAACCCTATTATCGATTGGGAGTTAGGGGAGATACTCTCGTGGGGCCAGGGCTGCCAGGATCGGTGTTTGTGCAAGGTTTCTCCATTAGCTAATGTTAACATACCGGAGAATCCTACTCAGTCCACAGAAAGACAAATACCAGACCTTTACCTAGACTTAAGGGCAGTGTTTGACAAGAAGAATGCCGATTCTTTGCCGCCACACAGGTCATTTGACTGTAAAATTAAGCTGCTACCCGGGACTATGCCTCCGAGGGGCCATGTATATCCTTTGTCTGTTCAGGAAAACTCGGTTCTAGAGGAGTATATTCGGGAGAATTTAGAAAAGGGATTCATCAGGAGGTCTTCGTCTCCGGCCGGGGCTGGGTTCTTTTTCATTAAGAAGAAGGATGGCACGCTGAGACCTTGTATCGATTACCGAGGCTTGAATAAAATAACTGTCAGAAATGCCTATCCTATCCCACTGATTACCGAGTTATTTGATCGTCTTAAGGGCTCCAAAATCTTCACCAAGTTAGATCTCAGAGGGGCTTACAATTTGGTGAGAATCCAGCAAGGTCACGAGTGGATGACGGCATTCAATACCCGGTATGGCCATTACGAATACACTGTTATGCCATTTGTACTATGCAATGCTCCTGCAGTATTTCAAGATTTGATTAATGAGGTACTTAGGGAGTTTCAGCATGATTGTGTTATTGTTTACCTGGACGACATACTAATACACTCTAAGGAGATTGAGACTCACCATAGACAGGTCAGAAAGGTATTACACAAGCTGCTGCAACATGGTCTATATTGCAAATTGGAGAAGTGCAGTTTTGATCAGTCTCAGGTAGACTTTCTTGGATACGTGATTTCTGGGGAAGGTTTTAAAATGGATCCTGTAAAACCCCAATCTATTTTAGACTGGCCTTTGCCTAAAGGACTCAAGGCTATCCAAAGGTTTATTGGTTTTTCCAACTACTATAGGCGCTTCATTAAAGGATACTCCTCTATCATTGCGCCTATTACCAATATGACCAAACAAGGGGCTGATACTAAGTTCTGGTCTAAGGAAGCTCTTGGTGCTTTCAAGACTCTCAAGGAACTTTTTGCCTCGGCTCCCATTCTAGTCCATCCTGATACGACTCTGCCTTTCTTGCTCGAGGTCGATGCCTCTGAGACAGCAGTTGGGGCTGTTCTGTCTCAAAGGTTAGGGGTGGATAAACCGTTACACCCTTGTGGTTTCTTCTCTAAGAAATGTTCTGGGCCTGAGAGCAGATATGACATCGGGGAAAGGGAACTGTTAGCAGTCATTAAAGCCTTAAAGGAGTGGAGACATTTGTTGGAGGGGACCCTACACCCTATTACGATTTTGACGGACCACAAAAACTTGTCCTATATTGGGGAGGCTAAGCGCTTATCCTCTAGACAAGCTCGTTGGTCCTTATTCCTGACTCACTTCAATTATGTACTGACTTACAGACCTGTTTCTAAAAACTCTAAAGCCGATGCATTATCTCGCCAATATGAACCTTCTACTGTACCTGAACCAGTTCTTTCTTCTATAGTTCCGAAATGCAATATCATTGCTAATACGAATCTCAGGATTCATTCTCCATTACTGGCCGAGATCATTAAGTTGCAACATCTAGCACCTAAACAGACTCCTGCGGGCCGTCATTTCGTTCCTCCTGCTCTTCAACTGGAACTTTTACAGTGTTTACATAATAGCAAGATGGCGGGACATCCTGGTATTCGCAAAACTTACGCGTTGATCTCTAAGGACTTCTGGTGGCCTGCTTTACGGAGGGATATTGAGGAGTTCATCGCTTCATGTGAAGTTTGTACTAAAACCAAACAACCTTATACGCTTCCATGTGGATTCCTGCACCCCTTGGAGGTTCCAGAAAAACCATGGTCCTGTTTGGCCATGGACTTTATTGTCGATCTACCTATCTCTAAAAGACAGACTGTTATCCTCACCGTGGTTGACAGGTTTACTAAGATGGCACACTTCATTCCCCTGCCTAAACTCCCGTTGTCTCCCGAATTGGCAGAGATATTCGCTAAGGAGATTTTTCGCCTACATGGGATACCCTCTCAAATTGTATCGGACAGAGGCTCCCAATTTGTTTCCCGCTTTTGGAGGTCCTTCTGCTCTCAACTTGGTATTAAATTAAACTTTTCTTCTGCCTATCATCCTCAGTCTAACAGAGCTGCTGAATGTACCAACCAGAAAATTGAACAATATTTACGATGCTTTGTTTCTGAACACCAGGATGATTGGGTCGGTTTGATTCCTTGGGCGGAGTTTGCACACAACAATCTCGTTTGCGATTCTACTCATTCAAGCCCCTTCTTCATGAATTATGGTTTTCATCCGTCTATTCTTCCTTCGGATTCTCCTTCCCAGGGGGTGCCGTCGGTTGATGTTCATGTTGCCAATTTGAGGAAGTTGTGGGATCAAACTCGACAAATCCTTGTGCACAACTCTATGTTGGTCAAGAAACACGCTGATAAACGTAGAAGGGCGGCTCCGGTCTTTGTTCCAGGTGATAGGGTATGGTTGAGCACGAGGAACATCCGTTTAAAAGTGCCCTCCATGAAGTTCGCTCCTCGTTATATTGGACCCTACAGGGTGCTGACCCGTATCAATCCAGTTGCGTATCGTTTAGCTCTTCCTAATACCTTACGCATCCCGAACTCGTTTCACGTTTCATTGCTGAAACCACTCATATGTAACAGATTTTCCTCCACAATAGCCCCTCCTCGCTCCGTTCAGGTGGAGGGTCAGGAGGAGTATGAGGTTAACTCTATTATTGATTCTCGAATCTCCCGGGGGAGAGTACAATATCTGGTTGATTGGAAGGGATATGGTCCTGAGGAGAGGAGTTGGGTACCTCAGGAGGATGTTCATGCTCTCCGTCTCCGCAGGGCGTATCACTCTCGCTTCCCATCTCGTCCCGGTTCATTCCGCCCGGTGGGCGTATCTGAGAGGGGGGGTACTGTCAGGGTACCTGTGGTCTCTACCTCCGAAAGAGGTAGAGACTTAGATGTTCCTCCATCCAGACGGTCTGATGGCTCCCTTCCCCGCGGTCTATCCGGTCATGCTAGGCCGGCCGCGAGGGAGTGACTTCCTTTTACAGCATCTAGGCAGGAAGTAGTCATCAGGACACTCCCCCGGAACGACCTGTCAGTCAATTGCTGCAGGACCAATCAGGACGCCTCGGAGGCGTGGTTACTGCTCTGAACAGGGTATTTAACAGAGCTTCATTTAACATTAGCTCATTGCCCTGTCGTGGTTCTAGCTTGTTCTAGTCACTCAGTGCTTGTGTATTCTATTATCCCTTTTGGTTTTGACCCGGCTTGTTTACCTTACTCTGCTATTCTCTGTTACCCTTGATTCGGCTTGTCTCTCGCTTACCTGTCTTCTGTTACCCTCGACCTCGGCTTGTCTTTGACCATTCTATACTGTACTATTTACGTTAGTCCGGCCATTCTAAGGTCCGGTATACGTATCTGGCTACTGTTTGTACTCTGCGTGTTGGATCCCTGTCCCGATCCTGACACGTATGCCGCAAGGTGTCAACTCGGCTCACATGTGGGGATTATACCACCCATGCTGTATATACTAGAGCAGGGTCTGCTCTAGCAAATGTGAGTTTATTATTTTATCTTGCTTTTACAAACGGAATGGTACTTATTTCACTATTGGGGCATTCTTTTGTGTTTTCACATATCCACTGTATACCGCATTATATTTGAGATACCAGAGACGTCTGCTTCCTACATATCCTTAGATGGGGATTGTTCCGTCCATGTGCGCATTACGACAGAGCTCCTAGTTAGCTCTACTAAATATGAGTGTAAATACATAAAATCATCTGAATATTCCACTCACTGAACATACCATATTGAACTATTGTATTTTTTCTGTTTTATCTTTGAGGTCAATTGTGTGTAAACCTCCAAAGAGATTTGTGTACGTATACAATTTTATATATATTGCTTAGGGCGCGGTCTCCTTCCCTTTTTTCTAGCACTTTACTCACACGGTTGGGAACCCTTGTACTGGACACTGCTGCCCACAATTGTCCTGTGTTAAATATTGGAGCGAGCGCCTATTACACCTTTTTTCTCCATTAAATGTGAGTTGAACAATTTACCAGCATATCACACTTTCATTATAATAATGCTCAAAGACTATTTGTTTTATGTTTGTTTTACTTTGCATGTTATATATGAGACCTTAAGCAAAAAAAGGATAAATTTTTTTAAAAAAATTGTAAATGCACAACTTACATTTGTTTTTAGTGTGGCCACTGAATAATTAGGTTTTTTTTTGTTTGTTTTTACAAGACAGAAAATGTTCATGAAAGTGTTCATTGCAATAGTACAATACAAGTCTAATAAATTGAGAAGGAACAATGGGAAAATAATTCAGTTGGAAGTATTTTGAATATACACTGATACTCAAGTGTTTCACACACCAACATAACAAATCAATTTCAGTTTCCTTCAAATCAAGATGTACGTTTCAGCAAATTAATTTATTACCTTGTAATGCACAGGAAGACAAAAAAAAAACATAGAATAGCATTATACAAATACATGTTTGCCTTACATGCCAAATACTAACTTATAAAATTAAAAGTTCTTTTTAAATATAACTAATTCATGAGTTATGGCCCCCTTCAGCCCCCTGGCAAGGGGTTAATTCATTTTGCAGAGTCCCAGTTTGAAATAAATCCCCAATGTACCTCAGGTATTTGGCTGGACCAAGACACAGCTTGTAGACTCCTCCAATGAGATGGAGCAGATGTGTGACAGCCAACAGTTTGTTGAACGATCCAACTTACTGACCAATTTTATCCAGAGTTTCTCAAGGTGTTGAGCAGAAAGTAGGTTTTGTTTTAATTTTGGTGGTTCTGTTTCAGAGAAAGACATCCACTAGAGGCGCATCATCTTGAGCTTTTTGTTTAAGGTCTTCTCAGTTGGTGTGATCACATATTGGATGGTTACACCTAATATGGCTAATGCTTTTCATACAGAAGCATTGTATTCAGCTATCACACATTCGTAGTGGATCTCCTGTGCTTCTTTATCGAGCAGAAGGATATCATTAGGAATGGATTGGACTGATGAGGATAATCTTTCCAGGTGCTGAATTACAGGTAAGTTGAATTTAGTTTTTTTCAGCTTTTGTTTTTTCTAATGATTTGGGGGTCCTATACTTAAACTAAAAAAAATAACTATTCAAAATTAAGAAAAAAACATATTTATTTTTAACATTAAAGTGTTCCTTCAACATTTTATAATCTGTGCACGCACAATTTATCATTTACACTCATGGTTGTATATGTGCAGAATGGGAGATTTTAACATTTGCATTAAAAGGTTAGTGAATAAATATCTGTTTTACTGTCTGTTGTGAAAAAGTAATGGATTTTCACTTATGGAAAACATTTTTGATCATAGTAAAACAATCTACATGAGTGATTTCTGCTGGAGAAAATAAAATTTGTTATCCATTCAGAAACAAGCTAACAAGTGGATTCTCATTTTCAGCTTTAGTGGCAAATCTGTAAGACGCCTACTACTGACTCATGCATGTCCTCACATAAAAATATGGATAATGTGTTTTTATTATTTTCTATAATAATAAAAACTAAACATAGCTTTACAACCAGTGTCATTTGTGAAGAGTTGTAGAAATCCTTCCCCTCCAGAAAAAGTCACCATGTGATCGTAATACTCCTTCATGCATGTGGCTGCATCCCTAAGGGAACATCATTACTGTATTCATCAGATCAAGAATGTAGATTCTTTAAATGTCAAGCTACTGTACAACCAAATAATGGACAAATAGGAAATTATGTGGCTTTAAGCCAAAACAATCGGTCCTGGAAGTCACTCAGATAAAAGTTAAATTACTGTGATGTAAGACAATAATGTAGTAATAGTAGTTAGATTTTTTTATAGTGAGCCCTAACCAAATCATCATTCATATTTCGAGGGCCAAACTATATTATTAAATTAAATGTTGGATAAAGCCATGTACAGGGCAATTCTAGAGGAAAATATTACAGTCTGCAGGACACCTGCGTTGTAATAAAGATCATTTACATATACACAATGTACTTAATTAAAACCAACAATCCAAATGTTTTAGAATGGTCCAGTCAAAGGTGAAATCTCAACCTGATCAATAATCTGTGGAGAAGCTGGAAAATTGCTATTCATCAATGTCCCTTTCTACATCTCATATCTCAATAAAAATCCATATTAATTCTAGGTTACTATATCACATGAGGTAGATGCATCTTGGGTGGTGGGGGTTATTTATGCAAGGCACCTATACACACATTTTAAGGTCCTTGGAAACATTCATGTGAACCTACACCTAATTATCAATGTATTAAAAGAACATTATAGTTTTAGGGTGAATTTTATGTCTCTTTAACTTGGAAAAAAAGGTCTGCAAATGCTAAGGTATTAGAAATGTATATCAAGGTGAAAAATGTGATATATATACTCAAAGTAGATAGAAGACTTACTCACCTTGTTAGGATGTTAAATGGGCACGGCTCCAGGTAACATTAGCATAGTGTTAATGTAGCGGTACTCACCCTTTCCAGGGGCTGGCCGGGGTCCTCTGTTCAAGCCGCGCGCGGCCCTGCTGCTGCACGAGCCGCGCGTAGCTCATCCGCGAGAAGCGGTCACGTGTCCTGCCTGACACTAAGAGCACGCCGCGGGTCTCGGGCGCGGTCTTAAAGGGACAGTGGGAGCCTAAATTGGCAAAGGCCTCCCATTGGTCCCTGTCATGCCACACTCCTCATACACTAACCTTTTGGGGGCGTGGATGTGACAGGGACCAATCAAAATAGATGTTTATATATATATATATATATATATATATATATACTCACCTTTTTCCCTTAGTTCCTTGCCCTATCGTGGTTTCTGTTTCAGTTCCCTTTAGCGCTTGTTGTATTCAGTTGTGTTCCTTCGTACTTGACCTTGGCTTTGTTTTCTGACTACGTTATCTCTTTATCCTTATCTGTTCTGTTTGCCGGCTTGCTGTTTACTGTGTACCAGACCCCGGTTTACGCTGTCTCTTTGTGCCCTTGACCTCGGATCACTCCTGACTCTGTACTTCTCCTATATACGTCGAGTCCGGCCACTCTAAGGTCCGGTAGACTTATCTCCCCTCTGTGTTGTCTTCTGTTTAGTTGAATCCTGCGTGTTGGGGTATATTTTCGTTACAGTTAAACAGGGCAACACCACCCTTATATATATTATTATTATTATTATTATTATTTTTTTTTGTTCAAAGGGTGGTGTCAATAATAAACAATAATATACACATCTTGGGTGGTGGGGGGTATTTTTTAACAAGGCACATATACACATCTGAAGGTCCTTTGAAACATTCATGTGAATCTATACCCAATTAATACAGTATTAAAAGAACATTATAGTATTAGGAATTCTGGGAGAATTTCACGTCTTTTTAATTTGGGAAAAAAAGATCGGCAAATGTTAAGGTATTGGAAATGTATATCAAGGTGAAAAATGTGATGCAATGCTACAGCATTACAAGATTTCTTTAGAATCTAGCAATAACATGTCAGTAATGCCTGGAGATCTATATATCTATTTCTGTATGCCTCGTCACCCATAATTAGTTTTATCTAACCCCAGACTCTCTTTTACAGCTTGCGCCCCAAACAGCTTGTGCATTCAGGACTCAAATTCAATAAGTCTCGCAACCAAAGCCATATGCAGAGGTAAAATTTCTGGAAGATCAACTCAAGAATACCTGTTTTACTTATTGTATTATTCTATTTCTTAATTTTCTATTGTATTCCTCTTTACCTCCTCGTCCTATATTATTACTGTTTAATTGAAAACTATTGTACCTTCCATGATCAATTATTGATTTGTTAAATGTTTGTTTATATTTAATTGTGATAGTTATTTAACTTATAGTCTTGTTAATTTATGGTCACCATTTATGACTTTCACTTGTCTGATCTATCCCATTCCCTTAGACCTTGAAATCTCAAATGTATTCTCCTCTGCTTTTTTCTTTTCACAGACTCTCTCTTACAATGTGTGCCCCAAAAAGCAAGTATATGGAAGATCAATGGTCCCCCTCTTATTTTCTTTGACCAATGTATTGCCTGGATTTCTTACTTCCCTTCAAGTCATACTCCACATCTAATTCTTGGGGACTTTAACAATCCAATTAACCCACCCTTGACCTTAGAAGTCTCGAAACCTTTTTCAATTTCTTCCTTCCTTGGACTATCCCAGGGACTAATTCTCCCACACATGTAGCTGGCAATGAATTTTTCACATGCGTGCACAGTCCATAATCTCTGTAACACTTCATTTTCTCTCTCACCAACTTATATTTTGTTTTTGAGACCTCTCACCCAACATTCTCAGCCTAACTGTCCTCAACTCAGAAGGAACCTGAATGATCTTGACCTCCAGCAGCTGTAAGCAGATGTCCGTCCTTAACTCTCATCTAACCCTACTTCCTTCTGTACATCTCCTTGTATAATGCTACCATCACCTCTGTCCTGGACACTAAAGCCTTGCCTCAAACATACCCCCCTAGGAGGATGCACCTCTAACTGTGATACATAAAGTCAGTCTGCTGCCTACAGAGATGCTCCAGTTCAGCTGTCAGATTTTCTCTATTACAAATTAATCTTGCATTCACAAAGTGAAGACCTCACCCTTGCTGAACAATCATAACTTTCCTCTCTCATTAGTTCATACTCTCACAATCCCACAATCAATCCTACAATCCCACAATCCCACAATCTCTTTATCTTCAACTCTCTTCTTCACCCTGGCCGTGGCCATCCCAAACTAACTTTTTAAAGCTATTTTATTGACAAGATTATCCAGTTAAGGAAATATTTCTCCCCCTTTCTTGCAACTGCACTTAGAAAGTGCATTTCCTACCTTTCATGTCTTCTAACTAGCTACTGAACAGGAGGTAACTGCTCTCTCTTCTGACATTGTCCACACTCAACTTAAACATGCTATTGTTGTATCTATTCTAAAAAGGCCATCTCTTCCTATTTACTAACTACTTACTTAGGAACAGCCTGTCTACCCCCGATCAGATTATTTCCTAGTCTTAAATCATTTAAGAAGTCAGTCAAGACACATCTCTTCAGGAGAGTTTATGGCATCCCAGAGTAACTTCAATTTCATAAACCAATCTCTTGCTCTCTCTTAAAGTGCCAACCTCCACTTTCACCTTCCAGTTCTGCTAGGTTTCCCACCTAGTCGCTTGGCTGCTATCCCCCATCATGCCCTTCCTATTGTGTTTTTATTCCCCATCTCCTCTAGACTGTAAGCTCATTTGAGCAGAGTCCTCATCAACCTATTGTTCCTGTATCATTTTGTAATTGTCTCATTTATTGATAATCCCCCCCCCCCATAGTATTGTAAAGCACTGCGGAATAAGTTGGCGCTATATGAATGACAATAATAATAATAATCTATATATGATGCATTATTCTTCTAAATCAAGTGCAAGGTATGTCACACCAAAATACAAATTCCCAAACAATACAACAAGATTATGAAAAAATGTGTACAACTTTGTTTTAAAATACATTTTTTAAGAAGGGGGAAGGGCCTCAGAGCCAAGATGGCCAGACGTGCTCTGTAACGGTTTCAGCATAATCGAGCATCAAATAAGCTTTTCCTGCTCTGGATGCAGCCCAAAACCAACTGGCACACTACCTGGCACCAAGTGGGCAATCAAGGCTAAGTGAGATGACCAGAGAAATCGAGAAAACAAGACGTCTGACAATGAGGCCTAGCGTGGCTTGCGGCCAAGTGCATGGGAGAGGCGTCTGATCTCCCGGCAAAGGGCATGCTTCCAACAAAGTCTGCATTGAAGCCCTGCAACCCCTGCCTTTGGACCGGCGGAAATCATCCTGGTCCCAGCTGGAGAAACTCAACTACCTACAACAATGGAAACTCCCACTTACCAGCCGACAGCATGGCTAGCCCAAAATGGCCACCACAGTGCAGCACATACAGCACCAAGAGAACATGCTCACCCAGACCTGGAGGGAGAGCTTTAAAGCCATATTTGATAGGATCTGCCAGACGTTCTGAGAGAAAATCGAGAGCAGACCCCCTGCCTCTACTCTGTAAGCTCAACAGTCCAATTGAGCTGCAGCAATGGAACTCCGGCAACAGCAATATACCCAGTGGAGAGCCGGACTGTCTAGTGTGGCCTATGCGAGGTGTGTGGTGACTCCCTGACAAAAGAGACTCTGTTCTTCAATATTAACCCAGTGGTGTATCCTGGTTTTGTGCTGCCCTAGGCACCCACACCCAACCCTTCCCTCCGTCCCGCATTCTAAATACACACACACATTCACTGACAGAAACACACACAAACAGACACACTCACTCACTAGCAGACACAAACTAGCAGACACACACACTCACTAACAGACACACACACTCACTAACAGACACACATACTCACTAAGAGACACACACACACAGTCAGACACACACACAGTCAGACACACACTCAGTCACTTGCAGACACACACTAGCAGACACACTCACTAACAGACACACACACTCACAGACAAACACAGACACACACACACTAACAGACAGACACACACACTAACAGACATACACACACACATACACACTCACTGACACACACACTAACACACACACACACACTAACACACACACACACACACTAACAGACACACACTAACACACACACACACTAACACACAAAGACACACACACACACACACACTAACACACACACACTAACACACACTCACACACACACTAACACACACACACACTAATAGACATACACACACACACTAGCAGACACACACACTCACTCATACTGACACTTTTTTTTTAACCCCCCCCCCCACTCCTTACCTTTGGGAATGCTGCGGGGGGGTTATCGTTCTCCCTGGTGGTCCAGTGGTTGCTGGGCGGGCGGCACTGGCAGACAGCTGGCGAGGGAGCACTTCCTCTGAGCTGTCTGCTCAGCTCCCTCGCGCGCCGCAGAGTGAGGCTGGGAGCCGGAATATGACGTCATCTTCCGGCTCCCAGCCTCACTCTGCCAGCCGCCCGCCCGTCCGCCAGCGCCCCCCGACCGCCCAGCAGCCCACCGGCATGCCTGTTAGCCGCAAGGCTAACAAGGCATTTGCCCTGGGCATTTGAGGGCAGCGTTTTTTACCGCCCCCTGGAAAATGCCACCCAAGGCAAATGCCTTGTTTGCCTCGCGGCTAAAACGTCCCTGTATTAACCATAGTTAATTCTGTCTACAGTGCATGGATCTCCATATACTTTAAACCCTAAATATACTTACGACAAGTACCCAGTGGCATAACAACTCTCTTGTTAAGGGTAGCATGTTAAACCACAACTAATTAATCTTGTATACTTATTATAATATCACATAACCTTCCTGCTAGGGATTCTCTCATCTAAGTGCACATTTTCTCTTATAGCTATACCCTGACATGCTTATCTGGCATATACCCAGTCATTATACTAAAAGAAAAGTGCAGTTTACTCTTGACATATTGAGATCTAACTATAAATCTGAACCCACTCGTTTTTCAACCCATAAAATATGTCAGTCATTTTGTGTATGTTCCTCTGGACTTCCAAAATAAAGAATTGTAAAAAAAATACAAACATTTTTTTTTTAAAAAAAAAAACATGTCAATATCCACAATTGCTGCTATCAAAGCTTACTTTTTGCTTGTAAATAAACTGAGGTACCCATCTACGCAGCCAAGATTCATAAACATGATAATAAAGCCAAATAATATCATCCATTTACAAGACAAAAACATTGGAAAAAAATTATATTTTCGTCAAAAGTTTGATATCTTATAATGTTAAATACAATTTTACGTATTCATGGGCAAAGCAATTACTGGAGTGAGATTTTATGCAGTCAAAATAGGTTAGTCAGGAGATGAATAGACATGCCATTTTCAGCTAGGAATGAATTATGGCTCCCCAAGAATAGAAACATTCTCATCTAAAGTGGCATTAGCTTTAAGTTCGAACTTCCCAGGCAGTGACATCTCATAACACAAACATGTCTCTTCCCTAATCACAAGCTGTCCCACAGACTCAATCTGGCTTGGTGACATTTGGGACCTAAATGTCTAAGCGACTCCACTTGCTGGCAGATTGAATGCAGTCAGGTGTAATTCATTAGGTCCCAGCAATAAAATAGAATTGCTTGGATTTATTGTGCTAAACAGTCAAGGTGACAGGGCTGAGGTAACGGATCAGGTATCACTTTATTGTGCTTTTGAGTAATGGGAAGATGGGATTAAATAACACAGAGCATTATTCATTTAAATCAAGGGGGAGGAATTTGATATAGAGAACTTGAAGATAGTGATGATAGGAAAAAGAAAATTGATTCTGAGATGCACATGGTTTAAAATGAAAAGGGAGAGTATGTACATCATGCAATTTATTGAAATATGTCCTAAGAGTGGAGTAAGCAGCGTGAATTTAACATTATTTGGTGGGGTGCAAGGGGGGACGGGAATTGCCACATTTTTATATGTTTCTAATAGACTGGGTAAAGGATAGTGTCTTATATAGTTTGTGCCTTCTAGCTACAATGTCGTAGATTGTCTTTAACTACCTAATAGATAAATGCAGTAGGATTTCATCGCACTGATTATTTGAATTGCCAGATACACTGTACCGGCCATAAGCACAATTATATTTGCTGGAGGGTAGATTTATTTTATGTTTTTTTTTTTACATCCTAAACCTTTCTTAATACTTAAAAAAAGATAACACATTAGCATGAACAAAACAATGCAAGAGTATCAAAGCAATATTCAAAGTGTTAATATAAAAGACAGCTAAAACTATTACTTCTAACAGGAAGAAGGTCACCTGATCCCTGGGTAGTTAAGTATTTGAAAGACATATCGTTGCTACAATTTGTTTCCTTTTTTCTACCTTGGCTAACACTCATTGGTGACTATTTGCAGCACAAAGTGAAACTGATCAGACAGTGTGTAGGTTTCAATCTCTGTATATATAATAAAATGTCATTGTCGAAAGTAAGCAGTAGTCATGAAAAAAATCTTTCTGTATATTAGGAGTTACATCCTAGGGATGGTGTGAAAAGGGAGTACTGTTCAGAAGGTCCGCTGTACTGAGGGATTTATGTTCTTCAGATCTCCGCCCGTCTCTGATTCTTCCAATATACAAAATCTGAATAATTCTGATGTCTTCTTCAAGTTTTCTTCTTTTCTTAAGTTTAACCTAACTCTTCAATCACAATGTACCAGTATCAAGATCAAAAGATATTGTGTCTTGACTGCTGCCGATAACATTACAGAGTCATGTGAACATTTTTAGAGAACAGATTACAGGATAACATTGTTAAGCTTCCCTCACTTTTTCTAGAAAGAATCTTATTAACAAACCAAAAAAAAGAAAATTATTAGTAAACTGAAAAGCTGTAAACTAATTAATGAAATGCAGATGACTTTACTGCTTTCTCTTTCATTCTAAATATAACACAATTACCCATCCATACCTTTATAGGAACACATAACTGAAGATCATCGAGAAATCAGTTAACGTTAATGTCTTTTGGATATTTCTGGCAGGGAGTGACTTTATACACAAATACACCTTTAAACACTTTGCCGTTTTCCAATAAAACCACTGACTGTTACTATTACTATCTGGACATGTCTGAAAATGTTCTTTTCATAGATGTATATTATGAAAGGAGTTTCAAAGTAATGTTATGTTGTAACTAACAACTTGCATGGCTATTATTCCTGTAATCTCATGGTCATAACACTAAACTACAGTTTATATAGATCCTAATAACTCTTTATGGATTTAAGAAAAGGAAGTAGAGACATGGTCTAATTAATAAATGTAAAGGGTTATTCACTAGAGTAAGAATTGTTCGGAATTGACAGTGGCTTGAAAGTGGATTTAAAATGTTAGGCATTTAATAGCTGAGCTGACTAGATGGGCCGAATGGTTCTTATCTGCCGTCACATTCTATATTTCTATGTATAAAACTCCAAATCAGTTATGCTTTCAATTCATCTACTTTTGCGTCAACTTTGAAATTTACTTTGACTTCCTGACAATTCTGACTTCAGTGAAAAACCCTGGTAATGTTAGTAATTGTTCCACATATCCAATATAATTATATTTAACACTTAATATTTTTAGATTACTATAATATATAAATGTAAAATGTTACCGAACAAAAGAGTAATATTTTTTGCCGCCCCCTGGAAAGGGCCACCAAAGGCAAATGCCTTGTTTGCCTCGCGGCAAATACGTCACTGCCTTGAACTCTTTGTCATGTTTCTAAAAAACCATTCCTGAACAATTTATGCAGTGTGGCAGGATGCATTATCTTGCTGAAAAAAAGACCACTGCCATCAAGGAATACCATTGCCATTAAGAAGTGTATGTGGTCTGCAACAATCTGTAGGTAGGTGGTTTGTGTCAAAGTAACATCCACATAAATATCAAGACCCAAGATTTCCAAGCAGAACATTTCCCAGAGGAAAACACTGCATCTCCATCCTGCCTTCTTCCCATAGTGCATCCTGCCATCCTAGGTAGGCGACACATATGCACCCGGCCATCCATCTGTTCAAAGAGAAAACATTATTCATGAGACCCTGGATCTCAAGTAAACCTTCTTCCACTGCTCCATGGTCCAGTTTTGCCACTCACTTCCACATTGAAGTTGCTTTTGGCAGTGGACAAGTCATCATGGGCACTCTGACAGGTTTGCGGCTACACAGCCCCATACGCATCAAACTGTGATGCACTGTTTGTTCTGACAACTTTCTGTTATGCCCAGAATTACGTTTTTCAGCAATTTGAGCTACACTAGCTCTTCTGTTTAATTGGACCAGATGGGCTATCCTCGGCTCCCTACGTGCATTAATGAACCTTGGGCACCCATGACCCTGACACCAATTCACTAGTTGTCCTTCCTTGCACCATTTCTGGTAGGTACTAACTGCTGCATACTGGGAACACCCCACAAGACTTGTCATTTTGGAGATGCTCTGACCAAGTCATCTAGCAATCCCTATTGTGCCTCTGCTAAAGTCACTCAGATCTTTCACGTACCCATTTCCCCTGCTTCCCGCCCCTTGACAGGTGCCATTATAATGATATAATCAATGTTATTCACTTCACCTGTCAGTGGTTTTAATATTGTGGCTGATCAGTGTAAATATTTACTGTACCAATGAATGCATTGCAAAACTCAAAGTGTTCTTGATGTTTCACTGAACCATGTGGGATGTTTATATGTGGTTCAACTATTCATTACAGTCCGGAATTAATTAGGAAAATTAGTTTGCTCCAGGGACTCTTTCTAATTGAATGCCTAGTACCTTTATTGAACAGATCAGATCTTGCTTCAAAACAGATGCTTCTAGCTGAACAGTTATGTCAAATTCAGGAAATACTCAACTAACTAGAGAGGGCTGGTGAAATAAATAGTGCAAATACAGGTCCGTTTCTGTAGATATTTTTTATTTATTTTTAAATGAGCAAATGTTCTTTATAACATTAGAATGGTGATTCAACATGATAGTGAAAAACAAAACAAACAAACAAACAGAAACACTATACAGAGTTTATTTAATAAACACCAAACACTGAAAAGAAAATCTGAATTGCAAAATGTAGCTTACCTGATATTAGTTTATCATTATTATCAGCATTTATATAGGCCAAACTTATTCTGTAGCACTTTGCATCACTGTAAAAGAGGGACTCTAACAACAAATGAAACAAACTATTACAGATAATGACAGAAACAATAGGTTGATGAGGAGCATGCTCAAACAAGCTTACAATCTAGTGGAGATGTGGCATAAAAAAACAATAGGAAGGACTATTGGGTGGAATAGTATAAGAATTGGAAGGTGAGAGTGAAGTGGAGAATGGACCACTGGTAAAGATGAGAGAGTAATGACAGTTACCCTGGGTTAATGATTATTGATTTATATTGTTAGTTTCAGATTGATTTTTTTTAGGTAGCCAAGCAACACAAATACTTGACAGCCTATTTCAGTTCCACTTTGCTATTTAATTATCTCTATGTTTCTTCTGTTTTGTTTGCTTTTCCAGATTGTTATTAAATTGAAAAGTTCTTTAATAAAACTCTGGGAATTTATATTATTTTGTATTATTATGCATAAAGCAATATCACTGTGGTACACATATAACATAAAGGTCAAAGATAATTTGTTTAGGCAGCCACAATAGTTTTAGAAACAGATTTTGGGCAATATACATAATTCTGCTTCTTATGAGCCCTGTTGTGAAACATAATACAATAGTCTAGAATTAAAAGAAAGGGATTAACTTGATGGTCAGTGGGCAATGTTAGATTATTTGACGATATTCTTCCATACTAAAACTAGTATGTAGAATGATTCTTCCTTTTTAAAATAAGACAAATTTATTTCTATGCTTTAGTGGATGAATGACAGAATTTTGATGGCTGTTGCAGGTTTTGAGTAAATGTCATGTTTTAAATAAGCATTTTGTTGGTTATACATCAACCACTTTAGCAAATCTCCATTCTAATAGTGCAGTAAAAGGAGATAAGTCCTAAATTATTTTCACATGTGATCCATCTATCTCTGTCACTCAGCTTAAGTTGAGCTTTTGTATTTTCAAACCAAACAAGACATTGCTGAGACATAATTTTTGTGAATTTCCTACGGATTCCCAAATCATTGATACATTTGTTTACATCTCAAAAGTGACATTCTAAATATCAATATTAAAAATTAAAATGTTTGTTTTTTCCTTGAGCAAGAAAAGATTTACCTTGCTGGGCATTCTTCATTCCCTGTGTTCCAGTGTCACAATTTCCCTTCGCCATTTCTTCTTTGTCAATTAAATCATCAGTGTTTCTTTGAATTGTGAACGGCAACACATTCAATAGTGTTAGCAGACTTTTTTTCTGTAATACCTACTGTTACGGACCGTTTCAGCAGACAAGGGGTTAAAATCCGTTTAGGCGATATGCCCCTTTCTGAGACACAGGCACAGCTACTGCAGAACACCAAACTCCCGAACTGGATACAAAATAGCACTCCAAACTGGAACCTCATGAATAGCTGCTAGCAGACGAACAGGAAAAGCATACATCAGCTTACACTCCTGGCAATCAGTCTCCAACAGCATACAGTGAATCCCCCCCAAGAACGAGACAAGGCTCTGTGTTGAGGGTCAAGCAGTGGTCTCAGGTGCTGGCACACCTGGCACACAGGGAGGTATAAAACAACCAATCACATATCAGTTACATCCCACATATTCCCTCCCCTTATCCTGAGAGGAAACTCAATTATACATACAGTTAAACATACTTTCTACCCAACTTTCATAACTCTAAAACCATACATCACATTCACATAAAAAATACATATTCACAATCAATACATTCAGGGGAACAACATATTAACAAATGGCATGAATCAAAAGTTAGTAAAATATATTTTGGGCCCCGGCTGGCACATGGCTATCTGGCTCAGACCGGTTTTACAGAGCCCTCTTTCCTGGAGACAATGGGAAAATAATCCAATTATATCCAGGGATAGAGGCAGATTCCATTGAGCACATGGTTGCAAAAAGACATAAAATACAATAAAATACACAAGGTTACATTTACTACATAAAATAAAGACATGCAACATATCCCCAGATAGCTTAGGTCTGAGCTCATATTATTGAATGGCGCTCAGACCACACACATACAGTTTAATTGCCATGGAACTAAAGTCTTTCCCATAGTCTTTCATTATATGAATGGGCTCCATGGCATAGCTATCTGGGGTATCACCGCTCACACAGGGCAAGTACCGAATGACCCCACTGTATTTAAAGGGCCAGAATGAGTGACGTGCACTGTGTTAGGGCTGAATACTGTTTTTAAAGGGCCCAATCTCCCAGGGCCATAGCCCAAAGGCAGCAGGCGGGCAACCAGGCTTCTCCAATGCAATGTGGCGAGATTGCTCTCGTCACACCTACCCTGTGTTTGGTATCAATTAAAGGGACTTTATAGTCACCATAACAACTTTAGCTTAATGAAGCAGTTTTGGTGTATAGATTATGCACCTGCAGTCTCACTGCTCAGTTCTCTGCCGTTTAGGAGTTAAATCAATTTGATTATGCAGTCCTAGCCACACCCTCCTACATTTGACTTACACAGTCTTCCTAAACACTTCCTGTAAAGAGTCAACTAATGTTTACACTTCCTTTATTGCAAATGCTGTTTAATTTAGAAATTCATATCTCCTGCACTGTTAAAGATTGCAAGACCTTGCAGGAGTGTGATTAAAGTTCAAATTGCAGAGCAGGAGAGAATTTTTTTTTATTATTTTTTTTTCACATTGACGTAAACTGCGGTACATCTTTTGTTTATGTGGGCTTGTGCAAAAGCCTTTTCACAGTTTATACATTATTGTCAATGTATTACAGAGATACAGAGAGAACAATTGTGTATTATGTAAGTGTGCAGTGCAGTGTGCGCCTGTGAGTTTGCTTGTCCGCGGTCTGTCAATGTTTTGTGCTTCTTTTTCTTTTTTATTTTTCTTTAAAAACCAATATAGAAAAGAGAAACCTTACATTTTTTTTACAATTCTTTGGTGGGAACATACCGAGACATATCATGCTTGAAGTTCACCGAGACATATAAAATAACATACTTTGAAGCTTAGAGTCATATTTGATATTACAGCTGCATTTAACTGATTTGATAACCGGTATGTCATCGGTGTCTCGTCATTGGGTGAAACAAAGTTAAACAGTAGTTTTCTTGTTGGTGAAACCGGATAACTCAAACATTTATTAACGTGAGTAACTGAACTAGGGTAGGTAGTCTAGGTACGAGTGGGGTTACAGGAGTGTCAAGTGCTGGGATCTACCTCTGTGTCAGTCACAGCCAGGGGAGGTGTTCTTAGGGCTGCATAAACAGAACCAAAGTAATTCAACTCAGAAATGGCAGAAAATTGAGCAGTGAGACTTCAAAGGCATGACCTATACACAAAAAAACTGCTTCATTAAGCTAAAGTTGATTTGATGACTACAGTGTCCTATAAATAATCTCTTCTGACATGAGCTACACAAACGTAGACACCTAAATCATCAATGAATCATTGTTGGCAAGCTGGCGTCATTTGTAGTGAACCCTGTAACCCAAAGTTAAAATATGTAATGTTTCCTGTAAAAGTTTGTGTTTCAGTGCTCTTTGACATGTATTTCCCACTTGATAATAGATTATTCAGGAAACCTTATGCTGAGAAATAAATGGATAAAAAATGTTTCATCATACAAAAAATTGTATTATCTGTAGTGCACAGTAGAATACGTTATCAGACAGTTTATATAATTTATTAACTGACCAACAGCTAGAGATGTCATGTTTTGTGTCCAAAGCTTTTTTTCTCCAAATTATGTTTAATTCTTTTGTTGTAAAATTTCAAAGGATCTTTATTATGTTCTGCCAGTTATTATAATTTTCTTTTATTTTGTTTTACTATTCTGTATTCTTTCATACTATGATTTTTTCTTTCTTTTTATTCTTAAGCTGAAAATCATTCAAAACAATATTTCTTTTCATGTCCAGGAACATTTGTTTGTGTTTAATTAATATTAAAATTCTTATTGTTACTAAAAAAAAAAAAAAAAAAAGTAACTCCAGGGTGTCCATGAAATTCAAGTCATTCATTTGTAATGATTTTTTTATCACATTTTAAGACACGTTACCACCTTTTTTTTCTTTTTTTTTTTTTTACTAAGCAATTAGCATTTGAAAAATCCTCAGCGATTTTTCTAATCGTACTATTTTGTAATTTAATTATTTTGTAACAATTTGCTATATAAAAATAATTTTTAGATTTAACGTGAAATGTTACTTATAGTTAAGTGAGGGCTTTATCATCTTTTATAAACACAATTTCATTTTAAAACAAGCAGGAGCAAAATAGTTTGTCCCATCACTAATTCCTATTTGGAAGTATACTGCCGCACTTGAAACAGATGCGATTTATCAAAGTGTTCTGTTAGAAAAAGTGATGTAAAGATGTAAAAATGGGAGGAGTCACCAATAGAATATTGTCACACATTTAGACACTGTAGACAACTTTTTAGAATGCAACACTTTGATAAATCTCACTCATGGTGTCAAATGAGCTGAAGCTCAGTGATGTCTTGTTTTGCAAACCAGAGATCAGGATATCGATAAGGAATAGCTGAGTCAGGAAACCAAAAAACAGGATAAATAAGAAAATGAGCAGAGTCAGGATATCAGAAAGCAGAATAGTCCAAAATACAAGCCAAGTCAATGTATACCAGATATGTAGCAGTAGAGGGAGCAACAAGTGAACCACAATAGGGCACTGAACCAAAGCAAAAGGTACTCTATTCATATGAGAGCATCTTTTGCTTTAGAACCATGCCCTCAAAACATCAGGGGCGTTGAATAATTCAGATTTTTTGCTGTATTGCTGCTTTGATGTTGGCATTGGCAACGCTGGGAAGAGTCAGCAGCTGGAATTCCTCCACATGGGCACTGAACCAAAGCAAAAGGTACTCTATTTATATGGGAGCATCTGTTACTTTAGAACCACGCCCTCAAAACGTCAGGGGCGTTGAATAATTCAGATTTTTTTTGCTGTATTGTTGCTATGATGTTGGCATTGGCAACACTGGAAAGAGTCAGCAGCTGGAATTCCTCTAAAACTAGCTAGATATGCTTATTGTGACAGTAAGCATATCTAGTTAGTTTTTAGACAGTAAGCTATAAAAATGAGCAGTTACTGAGAATAGATAGAAGTTTACCAGCTTGCCATATCATTAAAGCCAAATTATCATCCACACTCTCTGAATGTATAAGCTTACTTGTGCTATTATAAAGGAAAACCTTTCCCTGAGCACAGACAACTGGTCATACATAGAAGAGACTCTGATTGAAAAAGTCAAAAGACCGGCCAAAATGCCTTTTGTAAAATTATTTATTATTTAAATTGTTTTTATTTGATTTATTTTTGTTTTTCTACAAATAAATTTACAGTTATTGGATTTTTTTTTTTTTGTAATTCTTTATTTTTCTTGTGCATGTAAAGACAGTTAACATTTGTTCTTGCGATGCCACAACAGCATTGGCAAGCTGATTAGTAACATTGGATTTGATATGGCATGCGATTTGACAGCACATTTTTATATTATCATTCTAAAGCTGGAAAGGTTATGTCACAATAAGAGATTTGGTTTTAAACTGAAAGTTCTGTTAATTCAAGCTTAGTCACATGTTAATTAAAAGTTAATTACAAGCATTTGTATCAGTATATGGCAATGTCGCTTTTAAATCTTTAAAATGAGAGAGCTAATTCCTGGTAAGCCATGCTAAACAAGACAGCAGTGTTAGGCTCAAATATACACAAGTGAGAGGTATGCATTTTAAATACTAACGACAGGTCTGGTTAGAGATAACATAGGTTGGATATAGCTTTAAATCTCATAGTATGTTAGAATAATCACATTGCTTGGTATGCATTTGTGAGAAACAGCCCTATTCTAGTATCGTGTGGCATGAGAGACTTAATGTGTGGCTAAATTAAAATTAAAAAAATGTGAGAAAAGAAAACAGTGAAAAAAGAACAAAGAGTTATGCCAGGAGTGGTATTTGCTTGGAGTGTAAAGGAAGCGTCTCAGCTAATATGAATAACAGGAGGGACAGGAGCCATCCCCACTGACAGCTGCTCAGCCCCAGTGGGGGACACCCCCATATGATTCAGGCTTTTCCGACCCCCGCTCTGCTAAGCCTTCGGCATGACAGGGGTGAGTCCTGCACAATATGTAGAAGTAAGCGTGGTGAGGGGGGTGAGTGCATTCTCTGGGTATAGTCCCCTGCCGCTGCACAGTCCTCTGCAGGAGATAGCTGGAGCACCAGTAAGTCGGACATGGAGGCAGGGTTGGCAGTGTTACGTGGTAAGGGATCAGGTAGCAGGTACCGACTGTACTTCACCGCAGGAGCTTGGGTTCCTGCTTGTAAGCGGAGGTGTAGCGGTGTTGAGTCATCCCTCTGTCTCTTCACCGTCCGTGCTTCCCTGAGAGTTCTGGCCTGCTGGCGTGGGAGGAGGAGGATTACTTTCACCTCTTCCCCTGTTAGATTCCCGTTGTGCTGTGACAGCACCCTTATACACTGTATAAAGCATACTTTTTAATTGATTTTGGAACTGCTGCATCCTTTCCGACTTGCCGTGATTCGGTAACATTTCAGGCACTCTCTGCTCATACCAGGGATCTAGTAGCGTGGACACCCATTACAGGTCGTTCTACTTCAGCCTTTTTATACAAGGGTCCCTCAACAGGCACGACAGCATGAAAGACCCCATTTGCACAAGGTTGGATGCCGAGCTACTTATGTCCTGTTCCTCGTCCTCAGTGATCTCTCTGAAGGTATGTTCTTCCCCCCAGCCACGTACAACACCACGGGTACCAGATAGGTGACAAGGAGCACCCTGGGATGCCTGTTGTGGTTGGTCTTCCTCCTCCTTCTCAAAGCCACATTCCTCCTCTGACTCCTCTTCCTCACAATCCTCTTCCAGCGTTGCCGCAGGTCCAGCAAGCGATGCTGATAAGGCTGTTTCTGGTGGTGATGGTGACCACAACTCTTCCTCTTCACGCTCATCTATGGCCTGATCCAGCACTCTTCGCAGGGCACGCTCCAGGAAGAAAACAAATGGTATGATGTCGCTGATGGTGCCTTCGGTGCGACTGACTAGGTTTGTCACCTCCTCAAAAGGACGCTATGTTCGCCAGGAACTATTCGCCAGCGAACTATTCGGGACATCTCTACTGTTTATACATAGAAGAGCTCTAATGGTATTGCTGCAGCTCTAATGGTATCGCTGCAATACCCACTCCCTGCTGGGCCAGACAGTCCAGACAGTCCCTTCTCTGCAAAAAAGGACCCTCATGGTCACATGGCAGCAATAGGTGTTTATAGTGCTGCCAGCAGGGGAACTGCCTGAACTGACAGGCAGTCCCCTTGCTGGTGAAAAAAGTAAAAAAATAAAAAGAAATAAAGTTAATAAATGTTTTTATTTTTTTTATATTTATATATGTGGAAGAGCAAATTCACCCCCAACATTAGGGATTATAAAAATGTCGACTTGTTCATAGAATCCGTATGCAATATGATACAAAAACTTAAAGTCGACTCCCTTGAACCCCGACCTAATAGTAACCTCTCAAAGGAGGAATGGCGAGCCCTCCGTGGCCTGCGTGACAACGAGGACATCATTATAAAACCGGCAGATAAGGGTGGGAATATTGTGGTCCTGAATAGAGCACATTACATCCAGTTAGCATCCAACATACTCAAGGATGAAACAACATACTGCACCCTCAAATCTGACCCTTCAACTAAATTTTTATCTGACCTCAAGGGTATTCTGGATTCAGCATTTGACGAGTGCATCTTGGGTAGAGATGAACACGCCTATATCTACAATAAAAATCCAGTAGTCTCTACATTCTACTGTCTACCCAAGGTGCACAAAAAATCCATTCAATTAACAGCTAGACCTATCGTGTCAGGGGTTAATAATCTAACGAATAGAGCCAGTCTATATATAGATACAATACTTAGACCCTACGTCGAAAAATTACCTTCATATTTGAGAGATACAAAGGACACTTTAAAATGTCTAGCTTCTCTCAATTTACCAAGTAATGCACTTTTATGTAGTCTCGACGTAGAGGCTCTTTATTCTTCAATCCCCCACACTAAAGGTTTAAAACATACTGAGAGCTTCCTTGCTACACGTGGTCCGCAACATGAATGCCACACACGTTTCGTGATTAACCTTCTGAGGTTTGTTTTGACCCACAATTTCTTTCTCTTCGATGGTCAGTTCTACCACCAGGTGCAGGGCACTGCTATGGGTACGTCTTGTGCCCCATCGTATGCTAACCTGCACCTGGGGTGGTGGGAGAAAAATGTGGTGTTCTCAGATGTTAATGAGGAATTTACAAGGTTTATTTTCCTGTGGAAGAGATTTATCGATGATGTCCTCGTTGTATGGACAGGCACGGAGGACTCTTTCAGATCCTTTGTGGAAAAATTGAATACCAATGATCTGAACCTAAGATTTACGTTTGAGATCGGTGGTCTCACACTTAACTTTTTGGATTGTACCTTCAGCATCTCTAAAGACTTGGAGATTGCCACCACCCTGTATAGGAAGCCCACCTCAACAAATACGATGTTGAGGTGGGACAGCTACCATCCGACACCCCTCAAAAAAGGGATCCCGGTTGGACAATATCTCCGCTTAAGGAGAAATTGTTCAACAGAGGAAGAATTTATCAGCCAAGCAAAACTTCTCAGATCGAGATTCAAAGAGAGAGGATACCCTAATCGTTGCCTCAAGAGGGCCTTTCAGAGGGCTTTATTGAGCAACAGAGAAGATCTTCTAAAAGATAAGATAATATCCTCCAACCAGGAACCCATTCGTTGCATAGCAACGTTTGATTCCGGATGGGACCAATCCAAACGGATTTTGGGTAGATTCTGGCCATTGATTTCTCAGGATCCCCAATTGAAGGGAGCAGTGACACCATTTGTCTCTCTCACGGCACGACGAGGTAAAAATTTAAAAGATGTTTTGGTGTCTAGTCATTTTTCCTCTAGATGCGCCACGACCAACTGGCTGTCAGTGAAAGGCACCTATAAATGTGGCAAGTGTGTAGCTTGCCCATTTATGATGAAGGATTCAAAAATACTTCCAAATCTATTAGACAACTCAGTGTGTCAAGTAAAGCACTTTTTTAACTGTAATACGAAAGGCATCATATACCTACTGACCTGCATTTGTGGACTTAGGTATATTGGGAAAACCATACGCCCCTTTAAGAGGCGCGTCATGGAACATATACATTCAGTCAGAAACCTCAAAGACACCCCTTTTGCTAGACACATCAGAAATAATCATCAAGGTGATACAAGAGGGGTGAAATTTGCTGGGATTGAAAAAGTGCTTTTGGGCAGGAGAGGCGGCGACCTAGATCGTACCCTCCTCAGAAGAGAATCCTTTTGGATCTATAGATTCAACATACTGGCCCCCAATGGTTTGAATGAGGGGTTTACATTTACTCCCTTCATCGAGAGATGAGTTACACTGAGAGCATTATTTTTCATCAACAGTAATGCATCTCGCCTTAGTTTGTATATAGTTTAGTTATTATTTTGTAAATACCTTTGTAAATATTTTTGCTATAATCTGAATTACACTGATCACAAAAGCCTGTCCCTTTAAGAAGATAAATGGAAAAACAACCATAAACTTCATTAAACTATTTCTGAGAGTAGTGTGTGCATTATGGACTTTATACAGTAATAAGTATTTATTTATCTTGTTCTGTACATAATTTTTGTTAATTTATATTTTTTATTTTTTTCATTCAGTCATACATTACCTGGCTCTTTCTGTGTTAATACCATTACCCTTGAATGTCCATTTACACTATCATCCTTATTTATTAGTTAACAAGTGTATTTCAGGGCTTTGCCGGTTCTCTAATTCTATGTTAAGGTGATGAGACACCTTAGAGTAATTTGCATGCCCTGTCAATCATGATGTGACGTATTCAGAGGGGGCGGGACAGATGTGAACGCCGTTTTTCGGCGCGATCGAGTCCGCCGGTCTATCACATATAAAAGAGCCGCCAAGGGGACAGTCAGATGCTTTACCTCTGACGAAGGCGCACTTCAAAGCGCTGAAACGTACGTTAGGTAGTCAGGAGTGGTTCCAGATTCCGTTATCCTTAGTTAGCATAGTTTTTTCTACTGATCCTGGGTTTATTTGAGTCTTCGGAGTTTGTTGCTGGGAGGGAATTTCGATTATTTAGTAATTCTTATCCTGAGCTCTACTATAAGTTTGCATCCTTATTTATTTAAGTTTTCATCCTTCATTTGACGTTCTGCCTTCAGGGGGGTGGAGGGAACTCCTGCATTTTATGTTTTATGGGAGTTTGGGCATGTTTAACCTGATTGATACTCAGTGTTACCAGCTACATTTGCAACATTGTAGCACATGAGCCTCTCTCCGTACTCCTATACACATTTTTCCTTCCTCTCATGGCACAGGAACGATCAGTTAATAATTTTTAAGGTTGTCTCTGGGAGGAAATTAGAATTACATTTCCTTTCCAGGGCAGAACTAATATTTAAGTTTGTATCCGAATTTGACTTAAGTTTGAATCCTTAACTTGATAACATTTTCAATAAGGGGGGGGGGAGGTACTTCAGCTCCTTGTGTTGTATGGGAGTATCGGCATGTTTTGCCTATCGGATACATAGTGTTACCGGTCACCGGTGTATCATTAAAACACAGGAGCTACTCTCCAGTAACCCTTCCCTACATGTTATAGGTACGATCAGTGACCAGTGTTGACTCTGGATTGGAATCTTAGGTGGTTATCAAGGACAATAAATAGATTTTTTCCATTTGGTGTTATTGTCCATTATCACAGTAATATAGACACCACTCCTTATCATCTTTTTTATTTATTTTTTTATTTTTTATTTTTCTTTTGTTTTCACTGTGATCACTTACACTTATTTATTTATTTTTTCGATTAGTATTTGCATTGTTTTATTTTACTTCATTAAAGGTTAAGTTTTAGCATTGCAGCAAGGTAGGGGTGTCCAGCCCTGGTCGACCTGGACAGATATTAGGAGTTCCCTATTTCTCTCCAGTTCCTCCTCGTTTGTATCTTTCTATATATGTGAGATATATATATATATATATTGATAGATAGGTAGATAGATAGATAGATAGATAGATAAACCACAGTATCCTTGCACACATGGGCTCTATATTGTATAATCCGGGTGCTTGCAGTCAGGGGGAATCTTATACAAAAGTTGTAGAGATGACCAGCACTCACGGTTTTGTGGAAGTTAAAAGTTGAAGGCTTTAATGAAAATTCATAGTGAAAAGTAGATCGACGTTTCAGTCCACGTCTGGGACTTTCATCAGGAACCTTTTCATTAAATCCTACAACTTTTAACTTCCACAAAACCATGAGTGCTGGTCATCTCTACAACGTTTATATATATATATATATATATATATATAAAATTTCCTTGCACTCACGCTCAATGTTCCTTGTAAATAGCCTGTAGGCTTGCCGGGTGCCAGTCCTTGTAGGGATATTTGTATAAGCAAATTGAAAATGTAGGCTGCACTCATGGTCATATAAATTCAATGGTGTTTTATTTCATCAAATGACAGATCAACGTTTCGGTCCTCGCAGGGAGCTTCCTCAGGATCAAGTGACATCCACATGATCCTACACATATATATACATACATATATGTAATTTTATTCTGACTATATTTTGATATTAATATATATATATATATATATATATATATATATATATATATATATATATTAATATCAAAATATAGTCAGAATAAAATTACATATATATATATATATATATATAAACAAAAAGAGAAACCTTGCACTCCTACTTACATATTTAGTGACCCGGTGCTCGATTGCACTATTCAATATTTGTAAACGATAATCAGCACTCCCAGGTATTTGTAAAAAAAACTTCTATTTATTCCAAATGTCTACAACAAACATTCTTCAGAGACAGAACATTGGATTTCATGGACGGCTAAGCTTAGAAAACCATAAAACAACTGATATTTAATAGCTTTGTTCTAATGCATGTTGAGTTCTGGGCATTGAGAGCGGAGGTGTATTTCCTGAGACATCAGAACATGCGATTATAGTCAGAGCCTACTACACGTGGCTCTGCAAACTGTGAGTTGGCAATTGACACACTGTTCTAAATAATTCTTTCCACCATACAGTATTATGCTATGTGCTATTGTCTTTGACATTTAGGTGGTGTACATACGAATTGAAGAACCAGTCTGTATAAGTATTTTCTATTGCCTTGATTCACTATTTGGAGCGCCCCCTATCTGTTTTTATTTTATATCTCAAAATACACTTAAAATGAAATTATATATATATATCTATGTATATCCCCATAACGACCATGGACGTACTATGCAAAAAAATGGTCATTAAGGACCGCGGACGTACCTAGTACGACCGCAGCAAATAGGAGCCCTGGACTTACCTGAACTGGTCATCCACGGTGATCATGGTCGAGGGGGAATGCCGGAGACCCCAGCATTCCCCCTGCTGCAACTTCGGCCACCCCGGCCCTCAAGGCCATGTGATCACCATGATCCCATCGCCGCAATTGGAGTCTAGGAGCTGCCAGCAGGTGGACTGTCTGAGCTGTCAGACAGTCCCCCAGGCTGCTAAAAAGTAAAAAAAAAAGTATATATAAAAAATATATATGTATAATATATTATAAAATAATTAAAGCATTTTATAATATATTATACATATATAATGTATATATATGATCTCATTATAAGTGGACTTTGAGATATATAATTAAATTATATATATATGCGTTATATATGTATAATATATCATAAAATGCTTTAATTATAATGTTATACATATATAGGAAATACAAGTGTGTGTGTATACACATATTATATGTATTTGTGTGTGTGTGTATATATATATATATATATATACATACACATATACGCATACAGCCAAATATAATATGTGTGTATGTATGTATATATATATATATATATACACACACACACAAATACATATAATATGTGTATACACACACACTTGTATTTCCTATATAGGAAAATGCACACTTGTATTTTCCTATATATATATATATATATATATATATAGATTTAAACACACACAGACAGGTATAATATATAAATTGAAAAAACATTTTTTATAAAAAACACATAAAAACGCTAGCTTTGGCCAGCGTTTGTGACTAAGTGGCTACTACAAAAGACTGGAAAACATACCCCATTTGGAATACCCTGGGTTATCTATAATGGTATGCCATGACGGGGTTATTTCACATTCCAGTGCTCTCAAAAGGCAACATAGACCCAGCTAACCAATCAGGCAAACTGAATTGGGCAAGCCCTATATTGACCTAGTAACTTTCTAAAACACCATAAAATTCTACATGGGGGATATTGTTATACTCGGGAGACTTTGCTGAACACAAATATGAGTGTTTACAACAGTAAACTTATCACAACGATGAAATCACCAGTAAAAGGTCAATTTGTTTGTAAAAAAAATGCAAAAAACAAATAAAAATGCTACCTTTGGCCAGCGTTTGTGACTAAGTGGCTACTACAAAAGATTGGAAATACCCCATTTGGAATTCCCTGGGTTGTCTACTTTTTAAAATGGGATGCCATGATGGGGTTATTTCACATTCCTGGGCTACCATATGGTCTCAAAGGGCAACGCAGACCCAGCAAACCAATCTGGCAAACTGAATTGGGCAAGCCCTATATTGACCTTGTACCTTTTCAAAACACCATAAGGCCTGTACATGGGGGATATTGTTATACTTGGGAGACTTCTCTGAACACAAATAGGAGTGTTTAAAACAGTAAAACCTATCACGACGATGAAATCATCAGTAAAAGTGCAGTTTTGTGTAAAGAAAAAATGCAAACAACAAATATGAACACTAACCTTGGCAAGAGTTTGTGGCTAAGTGGCTACTACAAAAGACTGGACATACCCCATTTTAAATACCGTGGGTTGTCTACTTTTAGAAATGTTATGCCATGATGGGTTTAATTTTCATTCATGGGTTGTAAATGGTCTCAAAGGCAACATAGGCCCAGCAAACCAATCTGGCAAATTGCAATGTGCAAACATGGAAAAGGGGAAAGTCCTACATTCGACCCCTGTAAGTTTGCAAAAACACATAAAACCTGTATATTGGGGGCACTGTTGTACTCGGGAGATGTTGCTGAACACATATGGTGGTGTTCTTTGTCAGTAATACATAACAGTGGCTGAGAATCAATGCCTAAATTACAATGTGTGTGAAAAATAACACAAAAAATTACTACCCAAAAGCTTGACAAAGAATGGTGGTAGAATTAGTGCATGGAAAGTGTTAAAATACCACCATTTGGAATACCGTAGGGTGTCTACTTTTTAAAAATATATGGTTTAATGGAAGTAAAGTACATTGGCCGGCATAAAAAATGTCCCAAATAGGACATGGGTGCATAATGTCCAGCTGAGAAAATTCAATGTTGGAAAACTGGAATGCGCACCCTCCAAATAAGGTCTTTTAGCCCTCAGAGAGCCAGACACACCTATACATTGGTGGTATCACTGTACTCAGGAGATGTTATTGAACACATAGTGGGGTGTTCTTTGGCAGTAACCCTAAAGTTCTCCGTACATGTATTCTTAAATTGCTATGTGTGTCCAAAAAAAAAATCACCAATTATTTTTTTTTTTTTTTACATTTGGCATAGATTGGTGGTAAAATGGTTGCATAAAAAAAGTCAAAATAACCCATGTTTAATACCTTAGGTTGTCTTCTTTTAAAAAATATATACATGTAAAGGGCTATTCAGGGATTCCTGACAGATATCAGTGTTACAATGTAACATGCGTTAATTTAGAAAAAAATGGTTTGGAAATAGCAAAGTGCTACTTGTACTTATAGCTTCTACCCCCTTAACCACCTTAGAAGGGTTAAAACTTACCTTCTTTCCAGCACCGCGCTAGTCTGCCGGTGCTGGCCCGCCCCCGATCTGCCTCTTTCAGTTCTGATGATGTCAGCCAATCCAATACTTTTTTTTCAATCGAATCTATGCATCTCTATGAGGAAGGTTCAACGTCTCCATGTAGAGCGCCAGTGCTGCACATTCTTCTGGTGACTATAGTGTCCCTTTAAGGGGTGGAGTAACTCTTTAAACTGTTTAATATTTTTGTTGCAGTGGACATTAAAAATAATTTGTCAGTATTTGCAGATAATGCAAAACTAGTAATGCTGTGGAAGCAGAATATGACTTTTTTTGTGCAGAGATATTTGGATCAATTAGGAAAATGGGCAGTCACTTGGCAGAGGAGATTTAATGGAAATAAATGGAAAGTTATGCTTTTTCGGTAGTGGACATTCAACTTATACTCTTAAAGCAAATTACTTTTTTGAAAACAGTTAATGCAAATTATTTGGAAATAATAATAGACAGAAGGTAACAAGGTATAATGTCAGCCAACAGTTGCAAAGGCAAGTAATGTGCTGTCTTGCATAAAAGGGGTATTAGTTAATCAGTTAGCAAAATTTAATTTTTCTTCTAATAATCTTGTTTTTAAGATGATATTGCAGAAATGGAGCTCAATTTAAAATTATAGAGCTCAATTTAAAATTCTGGTTCTTGCTTTCAAATCTCTACATAGTGCTGCTCGCACCTACCTATCCTCACTAATACACAAATATGTCCTGTCTAGGCCCTTACACTTTGCTGAAGACTTACGTCTATCTTCTGTCCGTACTCCCACCTCTGATGCTCAACTTCAAGACTTCTCGAGGGCTGCACCGTTCCTGTGGAACTCGCTTCCCTCCTCCGTTAGATGCTCACCCAGTCTCCACTCCTTCAATCGTTAAAAAGCCACTTTTTCATAAAAGCATATCAATTAAACTGTTAATAGCTCCCAACTGACTCCTCTTCTGCAACTGTCACTAGTCTAATACTATCCTTACCTTTTTGTGTCATTTTACCCCACTCCCTCTAGCATGTAAGCTCATTGAGCAGGGCACTCAACCCCTCTGTTCCTGTGTGTCCAACTTGTCTGGTTACAACTACATGTCTGTTCGTCCACCCATTGTAAAGCGCTGCGGAATTTGACGGCGCTCTATAAATATAATAATAATAATAAATGGAAAAGTACATAGGCAGTCTACTATATTATTACGAGAAATAGAACATGGTAGTTATGAAGATATTGTAAGAAACGTGATCTTGTTCACTTTAGAAAACAGGGGTGTTATCAAAGTTTTCCTTTCTGTAAAGTGGTACAAAATGTAATGGAGTGGAGTCAACTATGAAATGTGCCTGCTGGCTCCACTGGTTTCCATGGTGATTGTCCCATTTTTAAATACTTTAGACTACATTTTAAAACAGAACATTTTGATAAATCTCCCTCATCATGTCTCAGTAGGGATATCATACCATTATAAACAACTGTCTGGCAACTTGGTCATTACAAAGGACAATAGATCACTCATTTTGGCTTGAAGAAAGATCAGGGCAGTGTTAAATTCTCTGTCTAAAGAGTTGTTTTGTCAGGTTTAAACAATGCTATTTAAACAATGCTTTTATGCTTTTTTGGCAGAATATTAAAAGATATAATATTTATTATGTTGGCAACAGCTTGTTGATTGGAAGAGCAATTCTTTGAAGTTAAAAAGGATTTTTTTTTCTATTTTGCGATACAAGTCAGTTAGGTCTGGAGATATTACCCCGTGAATTAGCTCATTGGCATCAATCTGCTGGAAGTCTGGTATAGAGTAATTTACTATTTTCATTTCCTAAAATTATTGGACAGCTCCACTGTTTGCATATAAAGTGACATCCGTTTCTTACATCCATCCCAACATCTTCAAATGACAATAAAAACAGATGATAATGTCCGATAGGGAGAGTTATACAACTAAAGTAATTGTTTCACTGTACATTCAAACACAGATTCAGTTTCAACACCAGATTTTTCTCATCTGCCAAGTACAAATGCAAGATTTTCAGAGTGTTGGGAAGGAATTCCCCAAGGATTTTTCACCAAACATTTAAATTAACAAGTTAAATTATCAGTCAATCTGACGTACGAAAAATCTACACTCATACGTTTTGTGCATTTACATTTCATGCACGCTATATATATAAAACAACATATCCCTTCCACGTCCACACATATTAATCTATCACCTTCTGATTCTATCATCCCTAAACTCCCATAAGACTGTAAGCCTGCAATAGTAGGTCACTGAGTTATCATGTACAAGCCTGTATTTTATCATTCAAGTAAGCTTCCCAAATGTCAACTTCTCAGTGTTCATGCTCAATTGTATGCGCTTTATAATAAAATTATAATAGCATATTTATAGCAAATTAATTATACATGCATACAAAATAAGCAGAAAAACACCAAAAAACAAATCACAGATAATATGTACATTGAAACCGGCCAAGTATATTAAATACAGCTTTCTAATCTTCAGGATGCACCACATTTATTCAGAAGAAAACATAATTAACTGCAATATGTTTACAATAGACTTCCATGAGTGTATTATGAAAAATAGTTTTATTAATGTACATTAATCAAACAGCACACATACAGGATCAGTCGTGGCTGGGCTTAAAGGAGCAGTATAGGGTCAGGAACACAAACATATATTTCTGACCCTATAGTGTTAAAACCACCATCTAGTCCTCCTGGCCCCCTCTTGCCTCCCTAACTATAGTCAAATCTTACTTGTAGTTAAGCCTGAAGCTGATGGTTTTGTCCCTGTTTGCCTCGGAACAGCAAGCTGCTTGCTGACATTATCAGAAGTGTTGTTCTGAGCCAATCACAATGCTTCCCCATAGGATTGGCTGAGACTGTGAAGGGGGCAGATCAGGGGCAGAGCCAACACTAGTCAAACACAGCCCTGGCCAATCAGCATCTCCCCATACAGATGAATTGAATCAATGCATCTCTATGAGGAAAGTTCAGTGCCTGCATGCAGAGGGAGGAGAGAATGTTGTGATTCAAACTAGGCAAGACTGAGATAGGAAGCATCCAGCAGCCATCTAAGGAGTGGCCAGTTGAGTTATCACTAGGCTGTAATGTAAACACTGCATTTTCTCTGAAAAGACAGTGTTTACTGCAAAAAGCCTAAAGGTAATGATTCTACTCACCAGAACAAATTCAATAAGATGTAGTTGTTCTGGTGACTATAGTGTCGCTTTAAATGACTCAATTAACCCTCTATGTAAATCATAACCCAGTACACACACCTGTAAAACTGATATCATTAAAATCAAGCAGTAATATATGCTATATGTATTTTGTGTTAAAATTGAGACTTCTTCATTTATGAAAAAGCTTTTGCATTAATTAAGGTAAACATGCACATTTGTTTTCAGAGAAATGAAAACTATTAGACAGGAAATGGTGAGACTGTGTATTTTACAAATTTAAATCTAAAAATAGATTTTCAGAACAACGATTGATACAACTAAAATGAATTAATCAAATCATGTAATTCTGTATTTGTTCATTCATTCATTTATTCAAATTATTTTGGCTCAGAAAGAGACCTTGCAAAAATGCATGTATACTCTAATCTGTGTTTCTCAGTTGTGTTTCCTCCATGACTGTAGTTCTCTTTTCTGTTTCTGATAACTGCTTGTGCTTGTACCAACAGTGTATTTGGATTTTGAAGCAATCTGCACACCAATTTACATCAGTTTTGGCTTGGATTAGCATCATGTATATCTGGCTATTGGAATACATGGTCCACTAGACCACAAGAAATCAATGAGTTTCAATAAAATAAATATTCAATATTTGGAGACTATAGGAGTGGTGTAGCATTATGGCAAAAATCTACCCTAGGAAATTTGCTGGCCTCCTAAATCCTGGTCCCCTAAACATACAGCTAGTTGTCCATGGCAAAAATAAACCCGTGGCTAGGATTTACACCACACTTACACTCACTTCCGTCTAGTCATCATCACCATTGCATACTTGCTAGTTAGGTACTAGCTACAATTCAAAAGTCTCAGTAAAGTCAACAATAATTTATATATTGCAAGAATTCCTAGAGACCCTAAAAGCAGATATTGATCAGTGAGAAAAGGGAAGAAAATGAAAGAAATAATTTACCAAGCCGTAGAATGGTCTGACTCTGTGACATTGTCAGAGATAAAGGCTTAGCTTATGGCAACCAAAGAATGCCAAATAGGATTAGCAAAGTCAGGGTCAATGATACCAGACATATATACAAAATAAAAATGGTTGATTAATCTAAAAGGAAATTAATAAACAAAACATGGTGTAATACAATAAAATAAAAACACACATACTGCAATAAATTGCACTCACAAGTATATAAAATAAAAATGTGTTCCAAGGGTGCCTCCCCCAGTTTTTATGGGGGGCTATTGTCCCCTTCTTGGATTTGTAGTGTCCACTGTTAATCAGGAACCAAAGGAGAGGAAAAAAGATGCCCACTGGACCACCAATGGTCTTTTGGGACTAGCCCTATTTAAGGGGACTAATGGGTGGGAGGTATTAGGCTGTCTTTTGAACATTATTGCTGTCATATTTGCAATCCTTTTGTATTTGCGGTCCCTGAGGAAGTCCCATCACTGGGCCGTAACATGTAGGACCATATTGTTTTATTATTATTTTATCTTTATCTTATTGCCACAATAAAAATCTGTTCAAGTTACCTACCATTCAGAGTCCTGGTCGGTTCCTGATTAACAGTGGTGACCACAAAATGAAGAAGGGGACAATAGCCCCCCAATTTACACCTTTGGGGTGCTTTCTATTTTATATTCTTGTGAGTGCAATTTATTACACTGTGTGTGTTTTTATTTGATTGTATTAAACTGTTTTTTTGTTTAATAATTTCATTGTAGATGATATCAGCTGCATCCCATTTTTGTTTTGTATAAATCTATGGTTGTGTCAAGATCTCTGAGAAATTATCTGTGGAAAGCTGTTCTTATTATAGATAAGTATTTTTTTTACATATTTCACGTTGTGGTGAAGGTCAAAGGTGCTTGTTGTTGTCATTGATACCAGAGGACTGTGAACATGATGACAAGCTTAGTCAAAACCAGAAAATCAGTAGGGAACTATATTACATTACTCCTACATCTACAGAATGTATGTGTGTATCAAGAACAACCGCAGGCCCACAGCAGTGTACTTTTAATGACACTGAAAGTACCAGAGAGAATAGAATTATGTGGAAGTAGAGCATCCATCAGAATTGAAGCCCAGGGAACAGCTAAGTGGAGTGGGCCTTGACTTAACTAGGAGGCAGGCATATGGCTAGGGGGAGTTGATTGGTTTAATGTTGTTTAGGAGAGCGCTCAGAGCCATATAAATAGTGGCCAATTTAGGGAGAATCCAGTTTAACTTAAATTCTCACTTACTTGTTATATTGCAAGAGGTTGGTGTGGATTTTGTTTTCTTTTGTATTTCAGGATGGATTCCAGGGATACAGACCAGGACGTAGAAGCCTTTATTGCAAGTGTCCAGGCGGCTGTCATAACTTTGACTGATGCAGCAGGAGATTCTGAGATCCAGGTGCGATGGATGGCGCTGCGGACTAGGCCACCACAAAGATTGAGCTCTGGGGAGGACCGTGGACCATGCCGGAGGAGAAGCCCTTCCTTGCAGGACACGGTTTCCAGGATGGAGAGTGGAGGTAGCCTGTGGCAGGCTCGCGGCGGTCGCGGATGGATTTCCATGTGGACGGGAACTGAGGCGTGAGGCCAGGATTGTGCAATGCCACGCCTGGCAGCGGTCACAAGGACGGCGCAGAACACTGCTGTGGTAGGTCCCCAGACCTCAAATGGCGCTACTAGGAGCAGGACAGCATGGAGGGAGCCTACGGTGGGCTCCCAGTTCCTTGAGGACGCTGCTGGGAGGGGAACAACAAGACACAGGGCTGGCAATGCAGGGTGAGTTGGCCCCCAGGGCCTGCAGGGAACCTGTGGGAGGGGAGGAGGCTGGGGGGGACCCTTTCACAGCCAGGTTTTTCCCAGGGTGCCACAGTCAGCAAGGGCTTAGAAGACGGGAGTATGTTGGCACCCTTAGACTTCCATAGGGGTTGGGGTTAGGAAAGTCCAGCAACCAGATCCTCACAGCTTGTTCCCCGAGCGTCCCAGCCATCCTCCCCAAGTGCGCAGCAGATTCAGGTGGCAAGGTGGAGCGCTGAAAAAAGTATGCAGGTGAAAGGTAGCGACGTTACTTACCATCACAGAAAGGTGCCCCCACAGAAAAAAGACACTGCGGATGACCTTGGGTCTGCAGGACAACGGGTGGGCAGGACCAGCCGCATTCAGGATTGCTTAACCAGGTACCCAGGTTTCTCGGTAGGTAGAGGGGCTGGGAGACGTGCTTCACATACTCGGTCCAAGAGCTCTCGTAGGTGCAGGCATGGCAGCGCTGGTAGGGCCTCCTCTAGTAGCCAGAAAAAGGGCTTCAAGTCCCTGAAGAAGTGCTTCCAGGTCCATCAGCAGGGGCTCCCCAGACAGGTGTGCGAGGGGATCGGCTAAAGCCAGGTACGGCCGTAAGGGTCAGGGAGACAGGTGCAGAAGCTGTTGGTCACGATCAGGGACTCAGGGAGTGGTCAGGAGGGTTGGGAGTATTGGTGACGGCCTACCCAGAATGTCCTTTTCTTTTTCCAGGTCTCCAGATCCTGATGCTGCAGGCCTAAGGAGGCTTCAGGACCCAGGATCAGGACTGGTTATGGCTTCGCCAGGAAACACACATGACAGAGTTCAGGAAGCAGCCCCAGGATCGGAAATAACACATGGTTCAGTAGGTGAGTCACATCTTGCACCACATTCTGGGGATTTGATGGAGGGTTAAAAAGCATTTCTTAATTCTTGGAGTGCGGGGACAAGGGACAAAGGCTCTTTTAGTAAGATGAGGGTTCCAGGGTCTCTGGGGGGTGGCACGGTTAAGCAAGGTACTTCAGTGGGGGCAATGAGTACAGTAGGAGAAGCGGGGACAATTAGTGCGGTAGGCGACATGGTCAGCATCGGTTGTAACTGAGACAGCGGCTGAAAGGGTTTTGTTGGTGGGGGAATTTCCTGATGCTGCTCACCAAAACATGCACGTCTCTTTTGCAGGTCCTTTGGGCTGCCATTTAAAGCCTGAAGTAAAAGGTAGGATTTGGAAAGGGGAGTTTGTGGAGATTTTATCCCTTCTCCCCCTAAAGGGCTATTTAGATTTAAAAGAAGAGGACAAGAAGGATTCCAAGAAGGAAGAGGAGGAAAAGAGACACAGGTATATTATTATTATTATTATGATCACCATTTATATAGTGCCAACAGATTCCGTAGTGCTTTACAATATTATTAGAGGGGGATTTAACTATAATAGGACAATTACAAGAAAACTTACATGAACGATAGCCTGAAGAGGGCCCTGCTCAAACAAGCTTACAGTCTATCAAAGGTGGGGTATAAAACACATTAGGACAGGAAATATCAATCAAATAAGGTGGGAGTGAAACAGAGCTGGAGGAGAGAGTAGAGTTCTGCCCTTTTGGAGAGAGCAAGAGACAGGTATGTGAGGTAGAGGTTAGTCTGGAAGGCCATAAGCTTTCCTAAAGAAATTGGTTTTATGGCACTTCTTAAAAATTGAAGACTAGGGGAGAGTCTGATGGCGGTAGGCAGGCTATTCCATTGGAAGGGAGAGAAGCGCGAGTTGGCCATAGGGGTGCGAAGAGCGGACAGGAGAGGGTCACGGGCAGAGAGAAGAGACCGAGAAGAGGCATACCTATGGATCTGTGAGGAGATATAAGAGGGGCTAAGATTTTTCAGTGCTTTATAGGTATGGGTTAGCACTTTGAATTGACTCCTATAGTATACAGGAAGCCAATGTAAGGACTGACAGAGGGGTGAGGTGTGAGAGGACCGACTAGAGAGGAAAATCAGTCTGGCGGCAGCATTCATTACAGACTGTAGTGGGGCAGTACTGCTATTGGGAAGACCAATTAGGAGAGTGTGACAATAGTCCATGTGAAAGATTACTAGAGCATGTACTAGCTCTTTAGTAGCATCTTGTGTAAGAAATGGGCGGATGCAGGCAATGTTTTTAAGGTGGAATTGGCATGATTTGACAACAGACCGGATGTGAGGCTCAAAGGTGAGGCCAGAATCAAAAGTAACACCAAGACAACGTGCTTGTAAGGATGGGCTGATATGGGTACCACCAATCTGAAGGGATAGCAAGAGAGGAGGATTAATATTAGGAGTAGAAAAGAAGTTCTGTTTTGGAAAGATTGAGTTTCAGAAAGCGGGAGGACATCCAATCAGATATAGAAAAAAGGCAAGATGTGACATGTTGCAGGACATCAGGGGAGAGGTCCAGGGTGGAGAGATATATCTGGGTGTCATCAGCCTACTGGTGGTATTGGAATCCAAATGAGGTAATACGTTTGCCAAGAGTGGCAGTGTAAAGAGAAAATAGAAGCGGACCAAGGACAGAGCCTTGAGGGACTCCAACTGACACAGGACGAAGGGTGGAGGTATTATTAGAAAAGGAGACACTGAATGAGCATTGGGTGAGATAGGAGGAAAACCACAAGAAGACAGGGTCACAGAGACTGAGTGATTGAAGAGTTTTGAGAAGGAGAACATGAATAACGGTGTGAGAGGCAACAGAGAGGTAAAGATGAATTAGTATAGGTAGATTCCTAAAACTTTCTGTAATTGGCTTAGGGCTTTCTGTATCTTGGCTATTTATGTATTTCGGATAAGTGCTCCCAATTGTTCTGTTATCTTTTGGGAATCCTATCTGATGTATGGGGGTCTCGCATGGTGGAGATATGACGAATACTTCCGTCAGCTACTGTCTCTCCAATTCAGGTGTGCGGTGGGACCAGATGGACCTACCTCTCTGGATGAAACTGATGATGGCACAGAAAGCAGTGCTCTTTTAATATGTACCTCATTAGCAATTCATAGGAGAGGATATTGCTGGCTCTTCAACAAGGGCAAGTGTAAGTGGGGAGCAACATGTCGTTTTAAGCATGAGTGTTTAGGTTGCAGTGGAGCGCACGGCTTTAAACGATGCTTCAAGCATGGTAAAACTTCATCAGCTGAAGTCGCTGGAGGTGCCTCAGCACCATCCTTTGCCACTGGGGTACTTGCCGGTGAGGGTCGGCGCGATGCTCCCATGGATAAACAAATATGGTAATCCTGGGGATGCAGTCCTTCTTCAGAACTGATTCACTCAGGGGTAGAGATGTCCCGAATAGTTCGCTGGCGAATAGTTCCTGGCGAACATAGCTTGTTCGCCACGGCGGGCGAACATATGCGATGTTCGGTCTGCCCCTATTCGTCATCATTGAGTAAACTTTGACCCTGTACCTCACAGTCAGTAGACACATTACAGCCAATCAGCAGCAGACCCTCCCTCCCAGGACCTCCCACCTCCTGGACAGCATCCATTTTAGATTCATTCGGAAGCTGCATTCTTTTTTTTCTTTTTTTTTTGAAGTGCAGTGAACAAACACGTAGTGACAATGACATAAGGTGCAATGCAAAACGTTGGAATACAGACTTAGAGTTATGAAACAAAATGTCAAGAGGAACTGCACATTTTTAAAATATAAAACAATCATGCTAGGTAAACTTGTCTTGATATAAGTGAAAAGCATTGCATAGGGAAATCGTCAGACATGTTGAGAGTGTTCGTAAGTTTGAATACACATGCTTGAACTGAAGAGGGTTAAGGGGATTAAGACCACCAGTTATAGATCAACATGTGTGAATCAGAATATCAAAACTAGAAATAAGTAGATTAAATAACCTCTTAGTGAGTGCTGTTAAATGCTAGACAACTGACTACACCTCATAACAAGGGCATTTTAGATTCTCAGCAGCAGAGATGTTTTAGCCAATTCCTCTGACATGCTTCAGAGAGTGGTCATCTCTACTCGCATCCATGTGCCGCTTAGTAGGGCTTCCACCGCCTGCCGGGTGCACGAGAGGATCGCTCAGACCACGAAGGTCAGCAGGTCGGCGCATCAGCACCCTTGCTCCCCGAGCCCAGTCCACTGTGGAAGAAGATGCCTGGTCGCCCCCCAGCCCTCCAGCTTCAGTATAAGTAACCTGTGAGGTTCTGGGATCGGTCCTGTTCAGTCGTGGGCGACTGGTTGGCGTGCCATCCCCCCTGGCTCTCTCTCCCGAAGGAGAGCACAATGCTGGGGCACCTCTGGAGATCTCTTCCATTCTAGGTGAGGTGAGTAGCAAAGCCCTCTGCCGTGATTCAATCCGATTCCAGAAGGCTGCACAGAGAGCATCAAAAGCTGCATGGAACTTAGCTTCCCAGTGTGGGCTTGATTGCTCTGTCGGAGTGGCGGCCATCTTAGCTGTGACACGATGGCTCGTTTTGTCAGGGTCAGTAGTGGCCATTTAGCCTTGTGGGTTACTTTAGCCTTTCCCTGGTGGGGACCGGGATAACCCCCACCGGTCCAGAGAGGGGGGAAACGGGGCTGTAGATATGAGGTGCAGACACGAAGAGAGCTCCAGGCCGGGAAATCGGCCACTTCTCTCTGCCACAGAACACCAAGAGCAGATAGGCCGCAGGACAGTGCGTAGTCATAGGCTGCTACAAACTTGATCGGGTAAGCTCCCTGGTGTTCAGGAACAGGTAAGTGTTCAGTGAGCAACCTCCAAAGGTATTATTCCCTCTTTGGGTCTCACTTTGCTGGATGTATGCAGGGAGCTCACTTCATGCACGTCCGTCCACCCTGCCCCCCCTGGAAGCTGCATTCTTAGTGAGAGGAGGGACAGTGTAGCTGCTGCTGATTAATAGGGAAATCGATAGCTAGGCTAGTGTATTCAGTGTCCACTACAGTCCTGAAGGACTCATCTGATCTCTGCTGTAAGGACAGCACCCCAAAAAGCCCTTTTTAGGGCTAGAACATCAGTCTGCTTTTTTTTCCCCTGTCTAATCTAATTGCAGTTGCCTGCCTGCCAGCGTGTGTGTCAGGCTCACAGCGTATACTGTGCCCACTTGCCCAGTGCCACCACTCATATCTGGTGTCACAATAGCTTGCATTTAAAAAAAAAAAAAAAAAAACTGTTTTGACTGTAATATAATAGCAGTCAGTTTCCTTCACATGTGTGCGTTTCAGGGCCTGCCAGGACACAGTGTCACACCAGTGCAACTCATATCTGGTGTAACAGTAGTGTACATTTAAAAAAAAAAAACAACAACACTTTTTTGACTGTGAAATAATAGCAGTCAGTTTCCTTCACACGTGTGCGTTTCAGGGCCTGCCAGGGCACAGTGTCACACCAGTGCAACTCATATCTGGTATAACAGTAGTGTACATTTAAAAAAAAAATGTTTTGACTGTAATAGATTGAATAGCAGTTAGTTGTCTGCTAGCGTGTGTGTCAGGCCTACAGCGTCTACTCTGCCAACTTCTGCCAGTGCACAGTGCCACTCATTTCTGTTGTCACAGTAGCTTGCACGCATAGTACCACTATTCGAAAAAGAAAAATGACAGGCAGAGGCAGGCCACCCCGCAGGGGCCGTCGTGGTCGTGGTGCTGTGATTCCCTTTGGCCCTAGAATAATTCCCAGTGTTCAGAGGCCACGTACCCTGAACTCGAAAAGTTCTGAGGACATAGTTGACTGGCTAACACAGGATACCCAATCTTCTACATCTTCCACTCGGAACCCTGACGCACCATCCTCCTCCAGCTTAGCTTCGGGCACCTCTTAAGTTACCACTCGCCCGCCTGCTGCCACCACCAACACTAGCACCACAGCCGCTTCACTTGATCTGTCAGACGAGTTATTTACACATCAGTTGGAAGAAATGAGTGATGTGCAACCATTATTGCCAGAGGATGTAGATAACAGGGATATGTCTCAGTCAGGCAGCATTACACACATGGATGTACGGTGTGATGATGATGATGTTGTACCCGCTGCTGCTCCCTTGGCTGAGTTGCCAGATACAAGTGAAGCGGTTGATGATGACGATGCGTCCATGGATGTCACGTGGGTGCCCGCTAGAAGAGAAGAAGAACAGGGAGAAAGTTCAGATGGGGAGACAGAGAGGAGGAGGAGACGAGTTGGAAGCAGGGGGAGGTCGTCACAAGGAGCTAGTGGCACAGTCAGACAGCATGCATCGGCACCCGGGGTCAGCCAGACAGCACGCCAATCAACGCATGCTGTTGCCGCCACCAGAATGCCGTCATTGCAGAGCTCAGCAGTGTGGCGTTTTTTTTGTGTTTCTGCCTCTGACAACAGCGATGCCATTTGCAACCTGTGCCAAAAGAAACTGAGTCGTGGGAAGTCCACTGCTTTGCGAAGGCACATGATCACACATCACAAACACCTATGGGATCAACACATGAGTACAAGCAGCACACAAACTCAAAGCCGCCATCCTCCTCCTGGTCCAGCATCTTCAGCCACGTCAACCACTGCTGTCCTCCTTGCCCCCTCTCAACCATCCGCCACTCCGTCTCTCGCCTTGGGCAGTTCCTGCTCATCTGCCCACAGTCAGGTGTCTGTCAAGGACATGTTTGAGCGTAAGAAGACAATGTCACAAAGTCACCCCCTTGCCCGGCATCTGACAGCTGGGTTGTCTGAACTCTTAGCCCACCAGCTTTTGCCATACAAGCTGGTCGAGTCTGAGGCGTTCCAAAAATATTTAGCTATTGGGACACCGCAGTGGAAGGTACCCGGCCGAAATTTCTTTGCACAAAAGGCAATCCCCAACCTGTACTCGATTGTGCAAAAGGAAGTAATGGCATGTCTGCCACACAGTGTTGGGGCAAGGGTCCATCTGACCACTGATACCTGGTCTGCAAAGCATGGTCAGGGCAGGTATATCACCTACACTGCGCATTGGGTAAACCTGCTGACGGCTGCCAAGCATGGAATGCGTGGCTCTGCAGAGGAGTTGGTGACACCGCCACGACTTGCAGGCAGGCCTGCTGCCACCTCCTCTACTCCTCCTACTCCATCCTCTTCCATAACCTCCTCGGCTGTGTCCTCTTCTGCTGCTGTGTCTTGCTCCACATCAACGGCACCCCCTCAGCTCCCCAGGTACTATTCCACATCCCGGATACGACAGTGTCACGTCGTCTTGGGGTTGACTTGTCTGAAAGCAGAGAGTCACACCGGACCAGCACTCCTGTCCACCCTGAATGCACAGGTGATTCAGTGGCTGACTCCGCACCAACTGGAGATCGGCAAAGTGGTTTGTGACAACGGAAGAAATTTGTTGGCAGCATTGAATTTGGGCAAGTTGAGACATGTGCCGGGCATGGCACACGTGTGTAATCTGATCGTACAACGCTTTGTGCATAAGTACCCAGGCTTACAGGATGTCCTGAAGCAGGCCAGGAAGGTGTGTGGCCATTTCAGGCGTTCCTACACGGCCATGGCGCACTTTTCCGATATCCAGCAGCAAAACAACATGCCAGTGAGGCGCTTGATTTGCGACAGCCCGACACGTTGGAAATCAACACTCCTAATGTTCGACCGCCTGCTCCAACAAGAAAAAGCCGTTAACGACTATTTGTATGACCGGGGTGCTAGGACAGCCTCTGCGGAGCTGGGAATTTATTTGCCACTTTACTGGACGCTCATGCGCAATGCCTGTAGGCTCATGCGTCCTTTTGAGGAGGTGACAAACCTAGTCAGTCGCACCAAAGGCACCATCAGCGACATCATACCATTTGTTTTCTTCCTGGAGCGTGCCCTGCGAAGAGTGCTGGATCAGGCCGTAGATGAGCGTGAAGAGGAAGAGTTGTGGTCACCATCACCACCAGAAACAGCCTTATCAGCATCGCTTGCTGGACCTGTGGCAACGCTGGAAGAGGATTGTGAGGAAAAGGAGTCAGAGGAGGAATGTGGCTTTGAGGAGGAGGAGGAAGACCAATCACAATAGGCATCCAAGGGTGCTCGTTGTCACCTATCTGGTACCCGTGGTGTTGTACGTGGCTGGGGGGAAGAACATACCTTCAGAGAGATCACTGAGGACGAGGAGCAGGACATAAGTAGCTCGGCATCCAACCTTGTGCAAATGGGGTCTTTCATGCTGTCGTGCCTGTTGAGGGACCCTAGTATAAAAAGGCTGAAGGAGAACGACCTGTACTGGGTGTCCACGCTACTAGACCCCCGGTATAAGCAGAAAGTGCCTGAACTGTTACCGAATTACCGCAAGTCGGAAAGGATGCAGCAGTTCCAAAATAAATTAAAAAGTATGCTTTACACAGCGTATAAGGGTGATGTCACAGCACAATGGGAATCTAACAGGGGAAGAGGTGAAAGTAATCCTCCTCCTCCCACGACCATGCCGGCAAGGACAAAACGCTTTACAAACGTGTTGTTGATGGAGCATATGCAGAGGTTTTTAAGTCCTACGCATCGCCACAGCCCTTCCGGGTCCACCCTCAGAGAACGACTCGACCGACAGGTAGCAGACTACCTTGCCTTAACTGCAGATATCGACACTCTGAGGAGCGATGAACCCCTTGACTATTGGGTGTGCAGGCTTGACCTGTGGCCTGAGCTATCCCAATTTGCAATAGAACTTCTGGCCTGCCCCGCTTCATGTGTCCTGTCAGAAAGGACCTTCAGTGCAGCAGGAGGTATTGTCACTGAGAAGAGAATTCTTCCAGGTCAAAAAAGTCTAGATTACCTCACCTTTATTAAGATGAATGAGGGATGGATCCCGAAGGGACTGACAGTGGGCGATACATTCGACTAAAAATGGCCTGCTGAGGGGGACGTAACAGCTATTAAACTGATAAGAATAGTACTACTTAACACACCACTCCTATCTGGTGGCACATTAGATTACACGCACAGTGCCCCAAATTTGAAGTAGGAGGACCAACCAAGCATCTTTTTCCATCTCCCGGTTCCTAAAATCGATGCCATATACACGTCCCCTGATAGGGGACGTAACAGGGATTAAACTGATAGGAATAGTACTACTTAACACACCTTATAATAACGCAGAGAGAGTCAACGCATAGAGAGGAGTCTGAAGAAGAGGAGTCAGAGGAGGAAGGTGGCTTTGAGGAGGTGGAAGACCAAACACAGCAGGCGTCCCAGGGGGCTTGTTGTCACCTTTCGGGGACCCTTGGTGTTGTACGTGGCTGGGTGGAGGAAGAGACCTTCAATGACATTGAGGACAAGCAACGGGACATGGCTAGCTTGGTATCCAACCTTGTGCAAATGGGGAGTTTGCGGTTGTGCAAATGGACTGTTTGCGGTTGTTTGCGGTGCGTTAAACTGAGAGTTTGGTCTGTCACTGTGAAGCAGGCGTAATCCTTACACTACCTGATTGATACATCATACCTGATGTTTTAAAGCATGTTATTCCAAACAATTTAGGAATGTTAGGTGAGTTATGCCCTTTATGGATTAAAACCAGACTCTGCATCAACTATGTAATTTTCCATGGGAGTTTTGCCATGGATCCCCCTCCGGCATGCCACAGTCCAGGTGTTAGTCCTCTTGAAACAACTTTTCCATCACTATTGTGGCCAGAAAGAGTCCCTGTGGGTTTTAAAATGCGCCTGCCTATTGAAGTCTATGGCGGTTCACCCGGTTCGCCAGTTCGCGAACATTTGCGGAAATTCGCGTTCGTCGTTCGCGAACGGAAAGTTTTATGTTCGCGACATCTCTACTCAGGAGGTCATGATTACTTTTTAAAATCGTTTGGTTGTTCATTGTTTGCATAATTTTCAGTCTGTGACTGAATTTCCCTAAGTTGTGCAGGGTACCATTGGCGGGTGGCAAAACTGTAGAGCCTTCGACGTGTCTTAGTTTCTTGGGGCTTAAGATCGACACCGTGGCAGGTGAATGTCGTTTACCGCAGGAAAAGTTGGTGGTTCTTCGGGAGTTCATTGCCAAAATTCGGGGGTCTAAGAAAGTAACCTTACGCACGCCGCAGTCATTTATTGAGCGCTTGAATTTTGCATGTCAGGTGATCCCGGTGGGGAGGGTGTTCAATAGATTCTTGTCCAAAGCCACCTGTGTTATACGGTCGCCGCATCATTTTATCAGGGTGTTGGGACCCATGAAGGAGGACTCGGGGTTTTCTTTCGGGACAAGGCAGTCTAGTCGCCTGACTTGGAACTGTTCACAGACACTTCTGGTAGTTTGGGTTTTGGAACCTACTTTGAGGGCCAATGGTGTTCAGAGCAGTGACCTTCATCTTGGTCTTCGAGCTTGCTTATTCAGAATTTGGCATTTTTTAGAATGTTTCCATTACTGTTGGCTTTGTCACTATGGGGGCCCATATTGCAGGACAGGAAAGTCATCTTCTTCACTGATGGCAGTGGTGGACGTGGTAAATAATCTGTCGGCCTCTTCTGTCCCTGTGGTTCGGTTGCTGCATCACTTTGTTCTGAATTGTATGCCATTTAATATTGTTTTTCATGCACGTCATATGCCGAGCTTCTTGAACGTAATGGCTGATTCGCTTTCTCATTTTCAGTGGGCAAGATTCCGTTCAGAGGCTCCGGGGGCGCAGGTGGAAGGTTTATCTTGCCCAGTCAAAATGTGGCAGCTCGGGACTTCATACTTGGAGGACTAATCAGGGATCCGTTCGTATCAAACACTTGGGCAGCATACAGTAAAGTGTGTGATTCATCGGATGCTGCGTGGAGGTGTACAGAAGGGAATCATTCTGTGGAGGTATGTTTAGATGTTTTGTTATGGTTTCTGTGTCAATTGTTTTTGTCTGGGGCCTTGCCCCCGTTTTTTTACCTGAATCTTGCAGCGTTGGCTTTCATCTTCAAGTTAAATGGTTGGGAAGCCTTGACCAAGCACTTTCTGGTTCGTCAGGCGCTTAAAGGTTGTCTTAGTGGGAAGAAAGCTCCTGATACCAGGAGACCGGTGTCATTTGATTTGCTCCTCTGACTGGTTGGGGCATTGCAAGGACTTTGTTTTTCTCACTATGAAATTTTGTTGTTTTCGGGGCATTCTTTAGGGCATTTTTAGGAGCGTTCCGTATCAGTGAATTGGTGAGCAGTAGCCGGTGTCGTGTGGGGGGCATTATGTTTTTGGACGTGGAGATCTGGGGGCATAGGATTATTATTAATCTTTGTTGTTCAAAAACGGGTGTTTTCTTAAGGGTTGTTTAGTCAAATTGTATTGTTTACCTGGGTCATATGTGTGTCCGGTGGGTTGTGCTTCCAAATTTTTGGCAGCTCGTTCGCAGGCTGGTGGCTCCTTTCTCATCCATGAAGATGGGTCATCTCTGTCCAAATATCAGTTTTCCCGAGTTTTTCAACTAAATTTGGGGCAGCTGGGTTTTGATGCGTCGTAGTTCAGTGCGCATTAATTTTGTATTGGTGCAGCGACGGAAGCGGCTTGGCTGCGTTTAACTGAGGAGCTAGTTACAAAGATTGGTCGGTGGGAATCATTGAGGTTTCGGTCTTAGTATAAGTCAGGGAAAGGGGGGTTGCTATTGTGTGGTGGTCCTACCTGTTTCTTTTCTCTTTTACAATGGGTCGCCTGTATAGTAGGCCATTCCTTCGTCTACTAGGCGGAACGGAGAGCCGCAGTTCGACCTCAAGGCGTGCACCTGGGCTTTCCGCAGGATTTAGTTAAATTGTATTGGTTTGGTTTTTATGGGTTTTGTTGGGGTGATATCTGCTCTGAATTGTTTAGGAAGATAGGACACGCTTAGTTCTGGATTTCATTTTAAATCATGCCGGGGGTAATGACTTGGGGCTTGTTCCCCAAAGGGAATTGGTACGGAGCATGAAGAGGGACGTGGATCAGGTGAGAGGTTTGGTCCCGGGTGTAATTGTTATTTGGTCTGAAATGGTGCCGCGTCTGCATTGGCACTTTGCTAGAGTCCCTGCAGCAATTGCTAAATGTCGTATCAAGATCAATCAGTTGCTGGCTGTCTATATTAAGCAATTAGGAGGTGTGGAAGCTATGGTTCCTGGCTATTTCCAGAGTGATGGAGTACATCTTTGTGATGTGCGCATAGATTTCTTGAATTTGGGTTTTCAGGAAGGTTTGAGGCAGGCATTGTTTAGGCAGATGGGGGGCTCTCAGGTAGCTTGAGGTGGTTAAGCTCTGTGCTGTGGCAGCGGATGGATAGGAAAACTGGGGGGTAGGTTGGCTTAGTAAGTGGGGAAGTTAAAGTTCAGAATCAATAGTAATGTTTGGATTGGTTTGCAAGGATTGTACTCATCAGTAGCTCAGAACCTGGGTGTGTAGGTGTATCTCGGTATATCCCTACAAGTGTTAAAAGGTCTTGGTGGCTCTGGTACCTGTTTGTGTTTTAATGTTAGATGTTGTATTATTATATTTCTGTTATTTATGTTGGGGTCATTGTCTGAATATGCTTTACATTGAAATCTGCTTCAATGTATTTAAGTGTGTTTGAGTTTGACCCCTTATTTAAATTTATTTCTAAAATTATTTATAAAAGCTGGGATATTTTCCAAAATAATTATTGGTGTCCGTGCTTAATTGGTGGGTGGTTTGTTATGGGGGTTTACTAGGAATATGCCTAGGGGATGACTATGCGCATGTCATGACTTCTGTGTAGATGTTGGTGACATTGCTGATGCAGGAGTGATCACAGAATACAGGATTCCTGGTAGACTTGGGACAACAGAGCACAAAAAATATCTCAAACAGTGCATGACTGGTAACTGAGCTGCTGTGAGACAGGATGCATGGTTACTATTATTATGACATGTCTGGCTGTCAGTCTGCCTGTCTGTCTTGGTATCATTTTTATTTTATTATGCTTTGTTTCACGTCTCCTGTAAGTGACCTCTAGGGTCACAGGTACCATTAGCTGGAAGGACACTCTATACACTGTAAGTGCCTGTCAATCCCTGCATTCAATACCAGAGCTTTCTGCCATTGTTATTTGATTTTCATTAAAGAGTTAAAGGGTTACTCCAACCACCATGACCACTTCTGCTTTTGATGTTTCATGGTGATAGGAGTCAGTATGTGCAGTGTTTTTGCTTGAAACACTGTACATACTGTGAAATCTGCACTTTAGTGTTACCAGCGGTAGCACTAGGAGAGTGCCTGGAAGTGAAGCCCTCACTCACCCCTCTCTTTTACATCCTTCACTGGCAGGCCCACTACACCTCTTCATAAATTACACTGCTTCTCACTATCTTGACCCCCCCCCCACCAATGCAGTCTGCCTGGCACCCCCACTGGGCACCTCTGTCAAACTCACTTCCTTGCTCTCCTCTGGGACACAGGAGTGCTTAAGCCCTAGCCGCCGCAGCTTGGCTGTGTTCTCTCCGTCGCTTCCCGCCCTGGAACAGGGTCCTGCGTACAGCTTCTACAGCAAACTACCGGGTAAGTTTGGGTGGATCAGTACAGCTGATCCACCCAAAAACTAGCCCAGACTGAGTTAAGGGTGTAAAGGAACTGGTTTATTATGGCCAAGTTGCCTGCTTATATACACAATCCCCAGCAGGGGGTCTCCACACAATACAATACAAACCCCTCCCAAAGATCTCTGTGCCTGGGAGATAATTGAGTTAAAGACCACTGAGCTGATTATTGCCCAGGAACAGAGAGGAAAACACAAATATAAAACATAAAAAACAAATATAAAACATAAAAAATACCCCAAAACAGCATAAAAATATACAATAATCCCACAAATAATACATTCTCAAATAGCCCTGATCTGAGCGCCTAAGTTCTCCAAATAGCACTCAGATCCATGCAGTGTAGGGGAAAAACCACAGTGTTAAAGTTCTGACCGGCCGCACACCCGGCCACTGGGGCGGTGGTGTGCCCTTATCATTTCATTCGGGTCAAGGCATCCATGAAAGCTGATTTGGACGTCTGGGTGTTTTTTTCTCCGTGAGTTTAATGGGCGGGTCTTTTTTTGGTATATAGTGGTTTCTTCTCCAGATTTTGAGGTATTTACGGATGTGTCCGGAAGTGTGGGTTTTGGGGTTTACTTTTCGGGACAATGGGGTGCGGGAGCATGGCCAGAGGAATGGAAGGCTAGCCCGCTTCATCGCAATTTAGCTTTTCTAGAGCTATTTCCCCTAGTGGTAGCATTAGCTTTGTGGGGTCGCCAGTTGCGGGATAAGAAGGTGATATTTGTTACGGATAATATGTTGGTAGTGGCTGCAGTAAATGGGCTTTCTGCTTCCTACATTCCTGTGGTTCGGCTTCTTAGCGCTTTGTCTTGTACTGTATGAAATTTAATATTGTCTTTCGGGCACATGCCGGGAGTTTTAAATGTTATCGCTGATTCGCTGTCTCGTTTGCAGTGGGCGAGGTTTCATCAGGTGGCTCCAGGCGCACAAGTGAAGGGTTTGTCCTGTCAGGTAGAAGTGTGGCAGCTCGGGACCTCCTGCTTGGCGGACTAATAAGGGAGTCATTAGCGCCTTCTATTTGGGCAGCGGTGTGGCAGGAATGGGATGAAACGTTGAACTATGCAGGGGGTCAGCTTTTGGCGGATGCACTGTTGGACACGTTATTATGGTTTTTATGCCGTTTGTTTGATTCGGGTGCATCTCCTGCGGTGGTTGGGCGTAAATTGTCAGCTTTGGCCTTTTTATTTAAGCTTAATGGGTGGGAGGATGTTACAAAGCATTTTATTGTTAATCAAGTTCTCAAAGGCTTTAGGAAGTGGAGGGTGTTGGTCGACTCTAAGAGGCCAGTGTCATTCAACATTCTTTGATGGGTGGTTCAGGTGCTACCCGAAGTGTGCTTCTCCCGGTACGAAGTCTTATTGTTCTCTGGGGTTTTTAGTTGGGCCTTTTTGGGGGCATTTCAGGTTAGCAAGTTGGTCAGTGCCAATCGTTTTGGGGGTGGGGATCTACAGAGTTACGATGTGGAATTGTGGCATAACAGGGTGGTTATTAATTTGCGTCATTCCAAGATGTTTTGGGAAAAGGCTGTTTGGTGATGTTATTTTCGTTGCCATGAATTGTGGTATGTCCGTTTTTTGTGCGGAGGCTTTTCTAAGAGTTTGTGCGCTGACAGGGAGTTCCTTTTTCTTGCATGCAGTTGGCTCTGCCCTATCAAAGTATCAGTTCCTCAGGGTCTTCCGGTGGGCCTTGGACTCATTCCTTTAGGATTGGCGCTGCAACAGATGCTGCTCAATTGGGTCTTGGGGATGAGTTGGTTAAGAGAATTAGTAGGTGGGAATCTGTGAGGTTCAGATCCTATGTTAGATCGATAAGTTGGTTTAGATTGGGTTGGGGTTGTGGTCATGGTGTTACCTGTTCCTATGTTTTTTTTCTCTGTCTCTTTCTTTTCTAGGTTGAACTGCCTGGTTGGTCGCACATTCCTACATTTACTGGGCGCATTGGAGAGCTGCAGTTCACCATCATGGTTTACAGCTGGGCTTTCCTCACTCCCTGGTTCGACTCCGGTGGTTTGGTTATCGGGGTTGGGGTTGGAGTGCAATTTGTTTGGAAATTTTTGGTAAGATTAGTTTGGGGCAGGTGCCAGATATGGTAGTGCTTCACGTGGGGGGGAATGATGTGGGGCTGGTGCTTGGATTTGTTTCTAGGTATGAAGAGGGACAGGGTTGTTAGTGCCCAGGGTTGTGGTCATTTGGTCAGAAATGGTTCCTCGTTGTCACTGGCACCACGCGTGGAATCCTTCTGCAGTGGCTAAGATTAGGAGTAAAGTTAACAAGGTGATGGCTGCGTATGTCAGGCGGTTGGGGGGAAGGAGCGATTAGGCATATGGAGTTGTAAGCCATGCTTCCAGGATATTACGGGCATGATGGGGTTCACCTCTCTGAAGTTGGCTTAGATTTTTTATTGTAGGGTTTTCAGGAGGGCCTACAGTGAGCACTGATTATACTGGGAGGGGGGCGCTCAGGTGGCTTGAGGAGTCAAGCTCTGAGCTGTGGCGGGGGATGGAGAGAAAAGTTGGGGAGTAGGTCGGATTGATATGGGGTAATGCCCTTGGTGGCAATGGTTAGGTGTTTAACGTTAATTATATGGTGTTATAATGTTGTTGGGATTTATTGTTTATGTAAGATTGGGTCATTGTCGGGGGGTTTAATTGTATAAAGGCAGGATGCTGGATTTGCATGTCAATGTTGGCATAGTGTTGACAATGACCTTAATTTTACCTATTAAAGCTTATTATCAAAAAAAGCTGTGATCATTTTTTACCAAAAAATATGGTGTCTGTGTTTTTATGGGGATTGGTGTTGGGTTTAAGCATATGCCGCAGAGGCGACTATGCACATGTCATGTAGCCCATGTAGCAGCGTAGATAAGGGGAGTGGGCCTTGACATTTCTAGGAGACAGGCATATAGTGACATGGGTGTGTGGGATTGATTAAAAAATAGCATTGTGGGTGGAGTTACCAGACCATATATAAAGGGGCCATTTTAGGTTAAGGGGGCATTTTAATTAAGCTGCATTTACCTGTTGTTGTCGCACCCTCTCTCCTTTTATTTTCTCCCGTTTGGTCATGGCGGCGGGGGATGGAAAGAAAAGTTGGGGGTAGGTCGGATTGATATGGTGTAAAATGTGTAGTTCAGGGAAAATGCGACTATGCACATGTCATGAGGCCATTGATCTCTGGCAGGGATTCACTTCCCCATGGGAAAGCATTGGATTGGATAAAAATGAATGTTTCTGATTATGTCACCAAGGGGGCGGGGACAGAGCCGGCGGACCCGCGCGGCACTGGAAATAAGGTTTAAGGGGAGTAAGCACCTCCTTAATGGTGGGATTTGCACTATAGGGTCAGGAATATATGTTTGTGTTCCTGACCCTATAGTGTTCCTTTAAACACCTGCAAAGTAGTGAAGAAAAAGAGGCAAATGCACATAAACTGTAAGGGTCAGTTTTAACACAGAGTCCCTTTAATGAGCAAATTATTGCAATTAATTCATTAATATTCAAACTGGGGGATAATATAGAAAATTTTCTCCATACTTACCGTAATTTTCTTTTCCTGGCTATAATTCATGGCAGCATCACTAATGGGTTAGCTCCGCCCCTAACAAGAACAGGACAGGAAACAATTAATCAATTAATCACCCAGACTATAGCTATAAAAGGTCCCTCCTCCTTCTAACCCACAGTCTAGTATAAAGCTAAAAAATTATTTGGGAGGGTTGCTGATGCTGCCATGAATTATAGCCAGGAAAAGAAAATTACGGTAAGTATGGAGAAAATTTTCTATATTCCTGGCCATTCATGGCAGCATCACTAATGGGTAATACCCAAACTCCGTAATTAAGGGAGGGTGAATAAAAAAACGAGACTCCAATATTATGCTGCAAGGAGATGTAATCACAAGAGTGTCACTGAGGACAAAACCCCTCTACCTGAAGGCTGATGAGGAAGAGACCACCTCCAGTTTGTAATGTTTGATGAAGGTTATAGGTGACGACCAGATGGCTGCCCTGCACATGTCGTCAGCAGGAACCTCTGCCCAATTAGCCCAGGCGGTGGTCAATGCTCTCGCATAACGGGTCTTTATCTTTTCCGGAGTAGATAGATTTGAGTTTATATGCCATTTTTATGGTATTAGAAAACCCAACGCCTTAAAGTAGCCGTAGAGGCCACCTCCACTAGTCTGTATCCTGACGGGATAATAAACAATAGCTGCGATTTTCTAATTCTGATTTAGACCTCTATATATTACATTACACATTCTCTCACATCCAACTGATGGAGTTTAACTTCTTCCGCAGAAGAGGGGTTTTGGTAAAAAGATGGTAGAACCACTTCTAGAGCCAAGCGAAAACTAGAAACCACCTTAGGTAGGAATTCCATTCTAGGTCTTAGGATAATTCTATCATTGAAAACCTGAACGTGATTTGGATCACTGGAGAAGGCTTGAATTTCAGATATTCTTTTTGCTGTAGTGATCACCACCAAGAACAAGGTCTTGTATGTCAGATTAATAATACCCAACTCATCCAACGGAGCAAAAGGGGTTTCTGACAAAACATCCAGTACTACAGGAAGATCCCAAGGAGGAGCTTAGTTTCTAGATGGAGGTCTTATGCGTATAGCTGCCTTAAAGAACCTCGCAATGATAGGGTCTAATGCCCAGGAGGTGTTCACACAGGGCCGATAGAGCTGATGACTGCACTTTCAGAGTGCTCCAGCTTAGGCCTTTTTCTAGACCTTCGTTTAGAGATTCCAGAATATCTATTTCCGAAGGCTGTAGGAAATTCTTGGATTTCCTTTCTGCGCATAATTGAAACAAATCCCATATCCTGTGGTAACATGCAGAGGTGGAATTTATCCTGTATTTTAGCAGTGTATTCTCCACCGGCTCTGGTACTCCTTGCTCTAAAAGTCTCTGCTTTTCAAGAGCCAAGCCGCCAATTTCCATTGGCTTGGATTGGGATGCATCGCTGGACCTTGTATTAACAGATCCATTCTTGGAGGAAGAGGCCATGGAGGACCCAAACACATTTTGTTCAAGAGTGTGAACCACTGTCTTCTCGGCCAACTCGGAAGTATAGCGATCACCGTCTTTATTCCCTTCCGAATTTTTCTCAACAATCTGTGAATCATAGGCAGGGGAGGGAATGCATACCCCAGATCGAAGTCCCAAGGACAGGAAAAGGCATCTTGTCCTGCTGATTGATATTCTGCCTTGAGAAAAAAAAAATTTCGGGACTTGAGCATTCCGATATGAAGCCATCAAATCGACCTGGGGTGTGCCCCACCTTGACGCTCTCTTCTGAAATACCTCTGGGTTTAATTGCCATTCTCCTGATAGAACTTTCTTTCTGCTCAGATAGTCTGCCAGAACATTTTCTTTCCCTGGAAGATATACTGCTTTCAGGCCCTGTAGCATGTCTTGAGCAAATTCCATCAATGGAAATATTTCTCATAATAGAGCCTTGCTTTTTGTTCCGCCTTGTTTGTTTACATGTGAGGCCACTGCCTTGTTGTCTGTTTGGATTCTCACCCAATTCGTTATTGCTTGCCGAAAGCTTTGTAGGGCATATAATATTGCTCTAATTTCTTTAGGTTTTAGTGCAACTTGCTTCTCTCTGTGTCCATGAACCTTGAATCCCATCATTTTCCTTGTAGACTTCTGTAGAACTATTATCCATGTTGGATCCTCCAGGGGAAATCCCATGGATAGGTTCCTGGTTTTCTCCCACCAAGTCAGGTCGTCAATTGTGTTTTGAGAAATAGGAATATTTCGATCACAGTCGTCCTCATGTATTGAATTCTTTTAGAAACTGCAACTGGATGGGACGCATCTTCCACTGGGCCCATTTCTTAATTTCTTCATCCACAGACAAATTCACTTGACCGATTACCGTATCTATGGCAGTCCCCAGGAATATAATATTCTGAGAGGGAACCATCATACTTTTCTCCATGTTCAGATTCCAACCATGGTTCACGAGGCTATTTATGACCCTCTGGTTGTGGAGTGCTACCGTCTGGTTGGATGTACCTATAATCAGAAATTCGATTGACGTCATCCGATCCACCACACTGGTGTTTGGCAATTTCTTCAAGTTCAGGATAAGTCTCCACTTCTTTTGTGGTATTTGGGCTAAAAAAAACTGAATAATTGTGCCCCCTCTTCTGTTCTCTTTTTGGAACGTATTCTATTACATGATCTTTTAGGAGTTTTGCGATGCAATCCTTCATAGCTTCTCTTTTGCTCCTTGCTACCCGAGACTAGGTAAACACATCCTTTATTGGAATGGTCTCGAATTCTAACCTGTATCCTTCTTTTAAAGTATAAGCATAATTACAAAGTAAGACTAGATTGAGATAGAATGGCTCCAAGCAAGCTAGCTTACGGTACCTGAGGTTCCTAGTTGGTCTCCCATACAAGTACTAACCAGGCCCGAGTCTGGATGGCTTTCGAGATCTGACGAGATCAGGCATTTTCAGACTGGTATGGCCGTAAGTACTGGTATGGCCATAGGCTCCTTAGTGGTGTCACGGTTCTCACCGTGACATCCAGACGCCCAGATGAGGTCACCCCAAGAGTGCCCAGCAGGGGATTGAACCTGGTTACTTTGTAGTCCTGGGGCTGCTATATGCCTCTGAGCCACCATACAGCTCTTGCCAATATTGAAAGGACCCCGGCGCCTGTCACACTTCTGACCTGGACAGGATAAAATAGATGCAGTCTTCCTCCTGTAAATCCTGGCTGGGCCGGCACACGTTCAGAAGTTTACACCCTGTCTTGCTACTCTTCCTCTGGAAGATTGTTGCTGAGTGTTTCTCCAATTTGGTCTGGCATATTCTTTCCCAGGATTATATCTCCTGCTTTCTTGAAAGGCACGGTTTTATATCGCCTATCTTCCCATGTTGTAGAACCGTATTTTCTGACTTTAGGAAGAAAGCTTTTCTCCCATCTTTAGCCTTATGTATAGCTTCATCCAACACCTTCCCAAATAGGAGATCACCTTGAAACGGAAGGCACACAGGGACGCTTTTGAGGTGTAGTATGCTCCCCAGGAGTGTAGCCATAATGCTCTCCTTGCTGTTATAGAGAGGCCCATGCTTTTAGCCACCATTCTGGTAACATCCAGAGATGCTACAGAGCAAAAATCAGTTGCTAACTTCAAATATCTCAGTCCTTCCAGCAGATGATCTCTCCGAACTCCTTTAGTGATATCCTCTTCTAAGTTGTCTAGCCATACTTTGAAGGCTCTAGTGAACGTTGTTAACGCTACTGCTAGATGTAGTGCTGATCCTAAGGACAGGTATGACTTTATCAGGCTGGCATCTAGCCTTTTCTCCATCGGTTTCTCAAATAAGCCATGGAGTCAATAGGAAGGGCTGTCTTCTTTGCCATATGAATGACTGCGGCATCAATCTTGGGGACAAAATTCCCGGTTTTTCAGTCGCTTTCTTGTGAAATTATCTCCTCTATTGTAGAGTATACTGGAAAGGTAGGTCTATTGGTTCTCAAATCCTCAAATTATCTATCGGATTCCTTCATTTCCTTTCTTTTTCTGGGAATCTCAGGGTCTCTCTGCTTATGTTGATCAACTTATCAACTGATTTGAATCCTCTTCTCAGGCGTTTAGATGAGGACATCTTGCTTGTGGATTTGAACCCTTCTGCAATCGCCTCTGCAATCCATTTCTTTATTCTGTTTGTGGAGACTTCTTCTCTCCCTTACTTCAGCAGCTTCTGTCAGACAATCCTGACATAAGTTTATTTCACTGGTTGCCATTTGTCTTAGTGAATCCTCATTAGGACTATTCGGGCTGTCAAGAAAGGCCATATTAACAATAATATATTTTTGGCCCATAGTGGCACTCTTTTAACCCCCCCCCCCCTTTAAGGGATAAACGTATATGAGGCTCACCTATGTTTTCTAGAAACAGATCTTGAGGCAGAGTGAGAAGCCATCTATTTAAACAAAAAAATATTTTTGTTATCCTATTACTTTGAAAAACTAAACAGAAGAAAAACAATATAACCAAGAAAGAAAAAATTCTTTACCTTATATATCCAGAATCAGTCTAGTGCAGCCTTAAACACACCAAAACTGTTCCAAACTTCAGCCAAAACATTGGAAAACCCACAAAAAACGCTTTTTTATATGATTTTTGGATTTTAAAATTTTTGCGCGATATCTCTTTAAGAGTCCGGCGGTTCGCGCATGCGCAATAGCAACTCCCCGACGCCGATGCTACTGCGCATGCCCCGCCCTCCGAACCCGGAAGTAGCACCCAGCCGGTGCAAACAAGCAGGCTTTCATTCTCCAGAATGAGAAAACACAAGAGAACACAATTAAAACACTATACTGTCTACATGAATTACAGCAAGCACATTCAGGGTAAGACCAAGATTTTCAGTTTTTAACAGCCCTGTTATTCTATTAAAGAGGTACATATACTATAATGTACCTTAACTCAGTTAGTCCTGCTCTTGCAGGCTGATTACTGAGTTCTTCAGATAAAGAGAGGCTGAACTTTATCTGGAAGGAACCCATGGTACACATGGGAAGGTGGCCTCAAAAGAAAAATATGAAAGGTATAATTCCTGTTCGTCCTGCTAAGGACAGAAAAAAAGACTGTGGGTTAGAAGGAGGAGGGACCTTTTATACCTATAGTCTGGGTGATTAATTGATTAATTGTTTCCTGTCCTGTTCTTGTTAGGGGCGGAGCTAACCCATTAGTGATGCTGCCATGAATGGCCAGGAAATAATGTTTGTATAAAACAAAAAGACAACAAAAATATTCTTTGTTTTTAGAAAAGAAACCTAACTGGAGGCCTTCTTAATAAGGCTCTCTTACTGATTCACAGCGTCTCTGGTTTAAGAAAAGTTAAATAAGGTAATTAAAAAGAGCAAGCTATGTAGCAATGTTTTACCCATGGGAGTTTTAACAATTAGAAGCTATAGAAAAAAAGATAAAAAATTGTTATGGTCCTTGAAGAGACGTTACTAGCAGCTAGATATCTACGCTCAAAGCAGATACCCTTCCTCTAAAGTGAATCCAATTCATGAAATTCTTTAATCTCGCTGTTTATGACGCTTTATTCTCAGCGTATTCTTTGAGCAGATTTTTTCGACTGCATTTAGGGAAAAAAGAAATATGGTATAAAGTGCTGTGACATGGGTTCACAACCTTTATCTGAGCTGAGCTCTTATTAATCAGGGGAGGTGTTTTTGAGATTTGGATCTGCTGGGTAAAATGCACTTGAATTATGAGTGGGGCAACAGGTCATACAGTTTTAGAGACAGCTAGAAATTTCATTTTGATGTCACAGATATTATATGACCTTAACTCATTTTGTTTCAGAAGGCGATGCTGGTATATTGGAAGGGCTAACAAAAGATGTAAATAAAATACATTTGGAGATTTGATTAGACTGATTTTTACTCTATGTTTGTGTGAAAATTAGTGACATGTAGATAACCAGGTCTGTTTATCTAGGGAAATTATATATATAAGTTGTGGTGAGGGAAAAAGTGTGGATGAAAACTACTTCCACCTGAAATAAGTGGATAGTTAATGCAATGTTAAACATGAATACACACATAGCAAGTAACCTATCTCATTCTGATGAGTTAAAATAACAACGAAACAGCTGTCCATGAGTGGTTCACTAGCATTGCACCTCTTCCTGAGTTGTGTTTCAAAGCTATTTTATGCAGCAGTCGCATGCTTCAAGTAATCCATGTATAAAGTGGGATTATGAGGCAAAAATATGGTTCTTTGTTGAGCTCATTTGCATACACCTACCCAGAAGCCCTTGCAGAAGTAAGATCACTGCTAAAGTGAGATTTCTGTGGTAAAAGCAAGTCTTATGGCTTGACTGGTGTGTGTATTTGTTTTTAACATTGCATTAACTATCTATCTACACACACACACCTCTCTCTCTGTCTATCTATCTACCTATCTTCCTACATACCTACCTACCTAGCCACCTATCTATCTACACACACACACACACACACACACACCTCTCTCTCTACCTATCTATCTTCCTACCTACCTGCCTACCTATCTACCTATCTACCTATCTACCTTTCTATCTACCTATCTATCTATCTACCTGTCTATCAATGTCTGCTTGTATAATCATCTTCCTATTTGTTTTAAAGGATGTAAAACATGAACCAAGTGAAGATGCAGATTGTCAACAAAACAGTTCATATTAATTTATACAATAGTAATACACTAACACATTTCAAAATGTTTAGTACTAAAAATCAATCCGCATAAGTAGATGCACAAAAACAATACATGGTTTGGAAATCATGAATTGATTCACCACTCAAACTTACAGAGCCCTGAGCATTGTTAAGCTTACAACCACCCAGAGAACCCTAATGTGATCCTATATTCAACTTTTTAATGCTAGATCCTGCAAGATCAATGGCTTGAATTTAGTTTTTCTTTTTGCTGAAGCATTAGCAAAAATGTTTCTTTAATAATATTCATGGAGTCCATATAAGTGTAGCCACTCTGCTATTATATCAGTGAGAAATGAATGGCAGATATACAGGGAGTGCAGAATTATTAGGCAAATGAGTATTTCGACCACATCATCCTCTTTATGCATGTTGTCTTACTCCAAGCTGTATAGGCTCGAAATTAAGCATATTAGGTGATGTGCATCTCTGTAATGAGAAGGGGTGTGGTCTAATGACATCAACACCCTATATCAGGTGTGCATAATTATTAGGCAACTTCCTTTCCTTTGGCAAAATGGGTCAAAAGAAGGACTTGACAGGCTCAGAAAAGTCAAAAATAGTGAGATATCTTGCAGAGGGATGCAGCACTCTTAAAATTGCAAAGCTTCTGAAGCGTGATCATCGAACAATCAAGCGTTTCATTCAAAATAGTCAACAGGGTCGCAAGAAGCGTGTGGAAAAACCAAGGCGCAAAATAACTGCCCATGAACTGAGAAAAGTCAAGCGTGCAGCTGCCAAGATGCCACTTGCCACCAGTTTGGCCATATTTCAGAGCTGCAACATCACTGGAGTGCCCAAAAGCACAAGGTGTGCAATACTCAGAGACATCTCTATTTCAATGAGGGGACTTATAGGGGACTTATAGAGCATTTTCCAGTGAATAACTACATTGGCTTCCTATCTGACCCTTCTGGAGGTCATAAAAAGCTTTAGTTGTGATCTCCCATTGCAATTAAATTGCATATACTTTGGATATTCATTCAATGGGCCAGCACCCGAGTAGGGGAAAATTCTCCCTACCCCAAAACATCCAAAATGTCACTTTATAACTTGCAGAAATAAAAAAAAAAAAAAAAAAAAAGGATTGTCCAGAATATTCTTTGTTTCAGAAACTGTGATGGTGTTAATTCAGTTCCATAAACAAAATAGCATATAGCTAGATCAATGGGTTAGTGTGTATTAAGAGAAAAACTATATTTTTGGGGATGTTTTTTTTTTTTTTTTTCCTAAATGGACCAGAAACCTTATAAATTAAACTAAGCTTTGTGAAAATGTTGCAGTTTTGTGCACACAAAGAGAAAATGCTTAGGTAGAAATAATTAATATTTTTCTTCTGACTGCTGTTTCTACAGGGAGTGCAGAATTATTAGGCAAGCTGTATTTTTGAGGATTAATTTTATTATTGAACAACAACCATGTTCTCAATGAACCCAATAAACTTATTAAAAGCCTGCCATCCATGGATTCTGTCAGTGTTTTGATCTGTTCACCATCAACATTGCGTGCAGCAGCAACCACAGCCTCCCAGACACTGTTCAGAAAGGTGTACTGTTTTCCCTCCTTGTAAATCTCACATTTGATGATGGACCACAGGTTCTCAATGGGGTTCAGATCAGGTGAACAAGGAGGCCATGTCATTAGATTTTCTTATTTTATACCCTTTCTTGCCAGCCACGCTGTGGAGTACTTGGACGCGTGTGATGGAGCATTGTCCTGCATGAAAATCATGTTTTTCTTGAAGGATGCAGACTTCTTCCTGTACCACTGCTTGAAGAAGGTGTCTTCCAGAAACTGGCAGTAGGACTGGGAGTTGAGCTTGACTCCATCCTCAACCCGAAAAGGCCCCACAAGCTCATCTTTGATGATACCAGCCCAAACCAGTACTTGCTGGTGTCTGAGTCGGACTGGAGCTCTCTGCCCTTTACCAATCCAGCCACGGTACCATCCATCTGGCCCATCAAGACTCACTCTCATTTCATCAGTCATGGAAATAGCTTAACTTGTAATTCAGACGTAATTTTTTGTATTGATTGTACCTCTAATTTATTGAATTAAATTCAATTGTTCATTGTGAACATAACTTTAACATGGAAATGGAGAATGAAGACAATACACTGAATAGTTGATCATGCACTATCATGAATACCCAACAAACTAGCTGGATCCCAAAAAGAAAGCATCAATCTATGGTTATACAGAACAAAAGTAAAAATGATCGATAAGAGTCACGCAGAACTCAAAAAAGAAATTCAAGCATTATCTCAGCTTTTCAAGAATTATCTAGAGCTTGTTCCCCAGAAGATGAATAGTAAAAATTGTTCACTGTTTAGTTTTTTTTTTAACCAATATGCTTTATATGTCACTTAATGTAACTTTCTATGTTATGGATTTGAAGAACCGGCATTATTTTAACCTAAAAAAAGCCTATATTCACTTCAAATGGCTTCAGTAGAACTTCGGCAGGCAACTCCAGCGAGAGCGCTATTTCGCCAGATTGGGGACTCGGGGACAAGTTATCATCAAATCTTGGCTGATGTTTGGGTGAGGATTAAAAAGAAAAAAAAAATCTTGTCTTTCATACACAACAGTTCTTTTCCCACCTGTAACAATGTTTAATTTCCAAAACTCAAAGCTTAAGAAAATATCATAAGAATATTGTGGTTGTTGTTTTCTGAAATAAAGAAAAAAACATTCACATCTAGACGTCATAGGAGAATTTAACTACAGGGATGTCATTAAGGAGAGTGAATGTATTCATCATTCCCCTTGTAAACTGGTTCATTAATTAAACCTTTCTCTGATGACTCTCACCTTGGAGGAATCAGACTGATCATTGTATTCATCTTAACAGGGGTGATGCATTCGTGGTAAGCTATTCTGAATTTGATCATTCCCTTATTGCGATCTGCCTCTTGATAAATGCATTTATTCTGTAATTTCAGACCCTTATTTAGCATGTTGTAAAGTAAATGGTAATTTCGAAACTAGACGTACAAAACTATTAATAACGTATCATCTTTTCTGGTGGGAAACCAGAACCTCATTGTCAGATAGTAATAACTTCTAAAAGGTCTTCTGCTGACATATACATTGATAGATGCTCCCATGAAAAATAAAACTATTATAGATGGATTTCGTTGGGTCAAATAATTGTACTTTTTTCTCACAACATGAGAATTATTATTAATTTTAAAAAAAAATTGTAAATAAACTTGAATTATTTTGGACGTTTGTTGGACATAGTCCTGCCTTAGACTCATGATGCAACAAACTTGATAGGTAAGAAGCCAATATGATAAATCTTTTTGTGAAATAATCATTCAACCCAACATAATGCACAATGATATATTTAATACCCTTCCAACTCCTTTACACCAGTTTGTTTATATATCAAACCTAAAATTTCCACATACATTGCAAAAAGTATATCATAAATGCACACTATACAATGCATAACATATGGTGAGCGCACTAAAAATGCAAATGCTAGAATAGCACCACAATACATATGGATACAAGGAGTACCTTTCTTAATAAATCATTTGGTCCTTCTTTTTTATCCATGTCCCTCTTTTGTAGAAACCCCATATTGTTGGTATACCTGAGTGTATAACAGAGCTCCACAGTAATAATACTCAAGTAATGTGTCTTTAAACTACAATAAATGTGTTACATTGTTTGAATAGCTATAATACTGCTTTGAGCTTGTTTTATGTTTTTTTTTAATGAAAAACGTGGTGATAAAAATAATTTGAAAATAAATTAGACTTTGACACTTGTTCTTGCTCTAAATAGCATTTTGTAACAAAGGAATGGACTGCGCTATCTATATACTACAGACACCCTTTATATTTCTGTGGAGTTCTAATAACAAGTAAAAAAAATATTATTACAATATTATGTATTATAAATGCAATTTATTTGTACTTAAACATGTAAAAAATGTAATTAAAAATAATACAAATTGACTCTCACAATTTGCTTTATAGTTCTCAGGCACTTCCCTCCCATTTGGATGTATTAAATACAGTCAGTGTCCCGACAGATCCTGGATTGCTGCGGTGGTAATTGTTTCAAGATTCCTTCAATGTCCAGTTAAAAGTGCTGTGTTATTGTATTTTAGCTGGCAACTTCGTTCAAATGCATTTTGCCGACAATGTGGCTTTATCAATGATAGGAAGTTGCAGAAATAATCTCTCTTTTAAAAGGCTGTCATTTCCTTAATGTGGGCAGTCCTACTTTTCCCATTGGAAAAAAAATTGCTTAAAAAAATATTCTTAAATCAATTGAAATATACATTTTCTACAGTTAAAGGAACTCAATAGAACTAACTTGCATTAAAGGAACACTATAGGGTCAGGAACAAAAAACATGTTTACCTGCCCTCCCTCCCCCCCCCCCCTTTGTCCCCCTAAATATATTAACATCTTACCGTTATTTCAGTCTGCTAGTGCTGGCTCTGCTTCTGATCTGCCTCTTTGGCTGACATCATCAAAAGTGATACTCTCAGCCAATCACAATGCTATCCCATAGGAAAGGATTGGATTGGCAGAGATTGTCAAACCTGATGAGCTCAGCCAAAGAGGTGGGTTGGGGGACGGAGCCAAATGTTGCCCTGGTCAATCAGTATCTCCTCATAGAGATGCATTAAATGAATGCATCTCTATGGGGAAAGCTTAGTGTCTCAATGCAGTGGGTATATACCCAGGAAGCAACTTTAGCAGCCATCTGAGGAGTGGCCACTAGAGGTGTCCCTCTGAAAAGACAGTGTGTACTGGAAAAAGCCTAGAGGAATATACTATACTCACCAGAACAACTACATTAAGCTGTTCTTAAGTTCTGTTGACTACAGTGTCCCTTTAAACCTTTTTTGGAACTGTGGTATTTTGAGCTCTGCAACTTTGTATAATTGATAATGCCACAAATAATACAAAGAATAGGACTGGGCACATGTGTAAGGTGCAAGATGGGACAGATTATAGGGTAACAATTAATAATGGCTTAGATATAGTGTAGGGTTAAGGTTAGAGTTAAGATTCAGATAGGTGTACAGTTATAATTAGTGTTAGCATAGGGTCGGTGTAAGGTTAGGGATGGTATAGGGCAGTGATGGCGAACCTTTTTGAGCCTGAGTGCCCAAACCGCAATACATGACAACTTTTTTTTCCTCAAAGTGCCAACACGGCAATTAAACCTGAATACTAAGATTTAAGTTTAGAAAAAACAACTAGTACAGTTGTCCGAACTAGTTAACATCTTTTGTTTTAAAAGACACAACAGAAAGTTCAATTATACAAATTTTAAATAATGATATTAATAGATAAAATTAAGCTTATATTTATTAGTATATCCAACAAATGCAATGCATACACACAGACTGCTGAACACATTCAAACACTGACTGCTTAATACATACACACACAGACACACAAACTGCTAAATACACACACAGTCTGCTAAATACACACACACAAACATACACACAGTCAGCTGAATACACACACACACACACACACACTGCTGAATACATAAAGACTGCTGAATACACACACATATACTGCATTGAGGGCTGTGTGTGAGAGGGGGTAGCGGTGCTATGTGGGATGGGGTAGGGTGGGGGGTAGGAGTGCTGTGTGTGGGGGGTAGGGGTTCTGTGTGGGGGGTAAGGGTGCGGGGTGCTGTGTGTGGGGGGTAGGGGTGCGGGATGCTGTGTGTGGGGGGTAGGAGTGCTGTGTGTGTGTGGGGTTAGGGGTGCTGTATGTAGGGGATAGGGGTGCTGTGTGTGAGAGGGGGTAGCGGTGCTGTGTGGGGCGTAGGGGTTCTGTGTGTGGGGGGTAGGGGTACTGTGTGTGGGGGGTAGGGGTGCTGTGTGTGAAAGGGCATAGGGGTGCTTTGTTGGGGGTGCTGTGTGTGGAGGGTAGGGGTGCTCTGTGGGGGTGGGGTGCTCTGTTGGGGGGATAGGGATGCTCTGTTGGGGGTAGGGGTGCTCTGTTGGGGGGTAGGGGTGCTCTGTTGGGGGGTTAAGATACATTAAAAACATTTGTTTGTTTTTTAAGTATCCCCCTTCTTCTTACCTTTGGTGAAGGGGAGGGGGGGGGGGATCAGAGCCATCGCTGGTGGTTCGGTGGTGGTAAGTATCTAGGACAGGAGTACAGGTCCTACAGCTCTCCTGTCCTCCCGCGCGATGATGTGTAGAGCGTTGCCATGGTAAAGCGGCAACGCTCCACACAGCACGCGGGAGGACAGGAGAGCTGCTTCCTAGATGCCTCCCCCCAGGTTCCGGTCATCCCGACACGGAAGCAGAGTAGGCGCCTGCCTCTGCATTGATGCCGAACCTACGGCCGCGTGCCCACAGAACGGGCCCGGCGTGCCACCTGTGGCACGCGTGCCATAGGTTCACCATCACTGGTATAGGGTTAATGTTAATCACCAAAATAGGATTTAGATCCTAGACTAGGGATAGGCAACCATTGCCACTCCAGATGCTGTAGACTACATTCCCCTTGATGCTTTGCCAGGATTATGCTGTAAGAACAGTATGGAAGTTGTAGTCCACAACATCTGGAGTGCCAAAGATTGCCTACCCCTGTCGTAGACATGTGAGGCATTTAACAATAAGGATTGATTAGCAAGTCTATTTCTACTTCTTTTTTCTTAAATGGTACTTTATGTGCAAAAGCTTTTAAAAGCAAAACTGTTGATTTTTTAAAAATTCTTTCCCATTTTTATCATTTCATTCATACTTAAAGTTGTGTTAGGTATACATATTGCATAAGAAAGCTTTTTCTGTCCTTTACAAACAAAATATTGTATATGTGCACTTAAAGAGAAAGCTGAAAAAATAAATAAATTGACATATCTTTAATGGGTTAATTAAAAAGAAAACAAAAAACAGGAAACCAAATATATGTATATGTTACAGCATAACAAAACTATTTCAAAATAGATTAAAGGAACACTATAGTGACAGGAATACAAATAGATATATTCCTGTCACTATAGTTCTAAACACATTTTAGGCTGTCAGCCAAGGGAAAGGGAAGGTTATTCGCCTTTATTACAGCGTCGGGTGGGTCCATCATGGATGGCTCCCCCCATGCTCTTCCCCCTTGGCTGAGATAATAAAACTTGATAATATTAGCCAATCCAATACTTTCCCATATAAAAGTATTGGAAGGTTATTGCGCATATGCGGCAAATGCTGTGCTTCACCAATCAGCATCTCAGTGAGGGAAATAAGTATTTGATCCGCTATCAATCAGCAAGATTTCTGGCTCCCAGATGTCCTTTATGCAGGTAACGAGCTGAGATTAGGAGCACTCTCTTAAAGGGAGTGCTCCTAATCTCAGCTTGTTACCTGTATAAAAGACACCTGTCCACAGAAGCAATCAATCAGATTCCAAACTCTCCACCATAGCCAAGACCAAAGAGCTGTCCAAGGATGTCAGGGACAGAATTGTAGACCTACACAAGGCTGGAACGGGCTACAAGCCCATCGCCAAGCAGCTCGGTGAGAAGGTGACAACAGTTGGAAACACAAAATAACTGTCAGTCTCACTGCAAGATCTCACCTCGTGGAGTTTCAATGATCATGAGAACGGTGAGGAATAAGCCCAGAACTACACGGGAGGATCTTGTTAAAGATCTCAAGTCACCAAGAATACAATTGGTAAAACACTACGCCGTGATTGACTGAAATACTGCAGCGCCTGTAAGGTCCCCCTGCTCAAGAAAGCAAATGTACAGGCCGTCAGAAGTTTGCCAATGAACATCTGAATGATTCAGAGGAGAACTGGGTGAAGGTGTTATGGTCAGATGAGACCAAAATCAAGCTCTTTGGCATCAACTCAACTCGCTGTGTTTAGAGGAGGAAGAATGCTGCCTATGACCCCAAGAACACCATCCTCACTGTCAAACATGGAGGTGAAAACATTATGCTTTGGGGGTGTTTTTCTGCTAAAGGGACAGGACAACTGCACCACATCAAAGGGATGATGGATGGGACCATGTACCATCAAATCTAGGGTAAGTACCTCCTTTCCTCAGCCAGGACATTGAAAATGGGTCGTGGATAGGTATTCCAGCATGACATTGACCCAAAACACACAGCCAAAGCAACAAAGGAGTGGCTCAAGAAGAAGCACATTAAGATCCTGGAGTGGCCTAGCCAGTTTCCAGATCCTAATGCCATAGAAAATCTGTGGAGGGTCCAGAAGGTTTGAGTTGCCAAACATCAGCCTCGAAACCTGGCTTGGAGAGGATCAGCAAAGAGGGGTGGAACAAAATCCCTCCTGAGATGTGCGCAAACCTGGTGGCCAACTACAAGAAACGTCTAAACTCTGTGATTGCCAACAAGGGTTTTGCCACCACGTACAAAGTAGAGAGGGCAAATACTTTTTTCCCTCATTGACATGCAAATCAATGTATACCTTTCTTGACATGCGTTTTTCTGGATTTGTTTTTGTTTTTCTGTCTATCACTGTTAAAATACACCTACCATTAAAATTATAGACTGGTCATTTCTTTGTCAGTGGACAAACGTTCAAAATCAGCAGGGGATCAAATAGTTTTTTCCTTCACTGTATATTAGTTTTGATTGAAAATATTTGAATACCTATCAATGTTTGGTCATTAAAGGGCATATATTGCAAGGAGACAACTGTTGTTTCATAGCTAAATGTTTGCACAAAGATATGTATTTGTACATAGCAGACATCTCAGCATATTAACTTAGGGAAGTTTGGAATGTAATAATGTTACCACTAACCTTTGTCACAATGTCTGTTCCCCAGCTAGAATTGCCATTTGAAATCGAAGACAACCTGGGCTACTTCACATTATGGTTTGTTTTTTAATTTTCATCCCAAACAAAAATGCCAAAAGGAGAACAGGTGATTTCTGTAGAAATATGCTCTCTATTTCAACATACAGTCATATTGCACATTTGGAATTTTACAGGCCTGCTATGCCTTTTACATGTGTTGTGTCGCATTACCATAAAAAATGTATATCTTGTCCATGTTTTGGGAAAGATATAAGGTTAAAATAAATATAAGGTTAGAACATTTAATTAGGTAATTAAAAAAATGTGTATTTCAGAATTAAGATTATCAATGTTAACAGATTGAATTACTGAACCTATGGGAGAACAGCAGCTCCCAAATGCATTCTAGACTGGGAATCTTGCATGCCTCCAACATTGCCATGTACTAAAAGGCATTAAATGGTTCCACAGCAATATGATGCCTAGGACAACTACTGGGAGGAACTTGTGCTGGACAGCATCAACAGTGAGCAAATGCAGGGAATGTAAATACACATACAAGAGGAAGAGAAATATAAGTCCACCATCATGCCTCTCTGAAGCATTCAGCATTATTACAATAGTTATCAATATTATTTATAAATCACAAACACAAGTGGCAATGGTATACAATGTGGAAATATAGAAGTAACAGTAACAAAATACATTTAGTGTACAAAAACCCTATAAGGGTCATGCAATCTTACCATATAATGGAAACTGAATATAATTAAAAAAAAAAAGATAAAATGCAAAATGTTTAGAGGCATTATTGGCTACTGGATATGCTAACAGTATTTCAATATATACAAATAAATATACACAAATAGATTAGCCTGTTAAATGGTTTGTGCACATTAGCGGGGGCAAAATATGACTAACAGAGATGTAAAGTGGAACTTCTGAAAGTACTGGGAGTTAGAGGCAAGTCTAACAGGACAAATTGAAATGTACAATGAGGACATTCCTAGAGAAGTCAAGTAGGCAAGTTTAAACAGAAGACAGACATAGGTTATTGGCACAGTGAAAGGCACACATAATTAGGTGTGGGTTATATTGACCCTACATAACATTTTGCTTCATGCTTAGTTCAGTAGGTATATCTCTGATCTAAGCTTGCAGAGCTAATTTAACTCATTAGCGAGAGAAAGTTGTGGGAAGAAATGGTCCTCACCACTTCTATTTTTAAAATTATCTAATTCCAAGTAGATACCTCCTTGGAATTAGACGAATGAATGAATGAATGAATGAATGAATGAAATAAGTGTGTGGACTATTTTTTGGCCACATTCACTTTGATGCTCAGTAATTTCGACCATATTGCAATTTGTTCATTAGTGTTTTGTATGAATAAACAAATTGCATGAAATTTGGACACATTTGCATTTATCTGAAAAAAAAAATTCCCATGTCTACTCTTAAATATAAAAAGAAAATAAATAAATAGCAAGCAAGTAGCACCTATGCTATCATTCTCCCTATTTGTAGTAGGATAAAGGGTGATATATAGGGGCACAGGAGAAGCTCATTCTCCTAGGCCCTTTACTACATCCCAAGAGTGTCTACGAGATTCCCAATATCCTAGGCTCTTTAATATATATGAGCCACTTGAAGGCTAGATGCCAAGTCTTCTGGACCTTTTATAAAAAGAATATGGCTTTGTTGGAACACAAAACATTGAACCTTATTCTTTGTGGGAGCTATTTAAGTTCCCATGCCCTGGAGATATAAAGGGATAACTGAGTTATCGCTCACATACAAATATTAAATGTTCCCATTTCATTTTCCTTTGATTTATTGGCCTCTTAGACAAGAACATATGCTCCAGACACAGCTCATTGCTTTCAATTCTGAAACAAAAACAAAAAGCAATAGATTTTGCTTCATGATTATGGCTGCTAAGTATTTTCTTGTGTTTTAAAACAATCAAAGATATTGTTTTACAACAACTTATTTCCTACAATTGATTTTTAGAAAATACCAATCTCAATGATACATAAATGTTTTGTCAATATAATTCTGTTTTTTGACTGATGACAGAACAAGACAGTCTAGTTTCCAAAGGTCTTAGCAGCTGTCCTAAGCACAGTGGCTAATTTCCTGTACACTAAGACTGTTCATGTACAAATGTGCATCAAGTAGGGGCGTTCAAAGGGTAGGCTCCACTACAGTATAACAGTGCTGCCTCACAGCAAGGTATAGTGCCAAAATGGGGATGGATTCCATACTTCCCAACATCAGTGTCCCATAAAGTGGAAGTCCGATGGGTAGGGTAAAAATAAGTGGGCCATGGATATGAATCACTTCACTGGCACTGCCCAAAGGGCATAGACTTGCCCAGAAAGGTGTCTAATGATCCATTGTCACTATATTTCTTAGGTACAGTTCCCTGGTGTCCCCAAAATTTGGTTACCAGCGGCCAAAATCAGGAGACTTGGACAGTACCCTAAAATAGGGACCGTCCCACCAAAATCGTGACAGTAGGGAGGCCTGCGAGTTACTCTGCATGTAACATAGTAATTCTTCTGTTGAAGTTTATGAGAACATTGCTAGTAAGTAAGCAGACTAAACCCTCAACCCATTAAGAGAAGGCATCCCATGATATATTTAAACTTTTTTTTTTATTCGTTATTTTTACATTGACAGATGTTACAAAAACAGTGACCAGAAAAAAAGCCCACATGAAAATTGCACACAGAAAAAAAAACACTGTCATAAATGCCCACACTGAAAAATGCCCACATGGAACAATGCCCACATGGAAAAAAGCCCAGACAGAATAAAGCCCACAAAGAAGAATGCCCACACTGAGCAATAAGCTCATATAGTAATTTTCCTATTTATGAGCATGGATTACCTACATTTTATTTTGTTATGGATATCTTATGATTAAATATCTCATATTCATATGCAACAATTTGCATTGTGAATTTAGAATGTAAAATATTTTGCTATTGTATAAGTATACTAATTCACTGCTAAACAAAATGTGGCCTGTGTATGTAGAGGGCTTTACTAAAAATATACATACCTATTTGTATGCTGTGAGGTCCCACATGAACAACGATACCCCCTATGTACAGGTTTCATCATGTTTTGGAAAGTTACAGGGTCAAATAAAGCTTGCCCATTGTAATTTTACACATTGAAATTTGCCAGATCGGTTGGCCGAGCCTCTGTTGCCTTTGAGACCTTATGGTAGCCCAGGAATGAGACATTTTTTTTTCTTATTTCAGACTCGTACCAGCCCTTCGTACATTGAGTACACTTTAGACCAGTCCTTGGGCACTGTCATCATCATAGTGTATTTTCTCTTTGTTTTTTCTCTATTTTTTTTTCCTTTTTTTCTTTTATATATTATGCTATCCCCTCCCGGATCCCTCCTTGTCAAACTTATTGTCCTTGGTTTATCCATTCTTATAAAAAAACATTTT